>NC_133760.1:35033721-35339971 GCF_036562045.2 Rhinolophus sinicus | reverse complement strand
CACATTAAAAACTGTATTTTTACTGTAAGTTGCTTTATTACATCGGCATGCTTGATTAAATCATTGGCCATACAACCTCTAGCCCTTCTCCCCAACATGGAGATTTAGGGGTAGGACTGAAATGCCCGACCCTCTAATCACAGGGTTGGGTTTTCTGGTAACCAGCCTCCATCATTCAGCACTTTCCAAAGGTCACCTCATTAACATAAGAAAAGACACATTTGTTGTTCCCAACACTTAGGAAATTCCAACAGTTTTAGGAGCTGCATGCCAAAAATGGGGATGAAGACCAAATATATATTTATTATGAATCACAATATAATTGTGCTAGATGAGGCTCTTCTACAAGAAAACAGCATATGACAAAGCTCAGATGTGACCATGTTTCCTTATGACAGGAGAGTAGAGTACAAGTCTCTCCAAAAACAGGTCAGAGAGCCACAAAACTCTTAAAAACATGAGGGAGCAGAAAGGGGGCTGGGTATGTTTCAGAGCTTTGTGGACTGAGTTACCCTGTGCGATTAAAAAAGGGCCTAAGCAGGCAACCTAAATGCACTGTGCAGGGTGAGTGTCACCCCTGGACCTGGTAGAGCCTGCCTGACTCATTAGCTAAACCTGACTGTGACGGATATGCAGGGGAGTTGGCAGCTAGTCTATCTGCATCCATTCATTCATTTGTTCAACAAATTTTTGTTGAGCACGAATCAAATTCTTGATTCTGCCATAGACTCTCGAGATAGCGGAAAAAACAAATGTGCTAGTTCCTGCCCCTTGTGCAATTTGTCGTGGAAAATACACAGGAAGAGGAGACTGTGAAGGAGGACATTCCATAGACGTGGACCTGGGGTAAAAATGGAGGACTCCAGAGGAGAGAATTCTATTGGCATTTTCCTAAAAGTCTGTCAGTGTTGCCGGCGAACACAGAGGATCTCCCTGCCCCATTAGATGGGAGGACTTACGTAGTTTGCTACATAAGATAAGAGTCTCGTAACTTTGAAGCCAACAAGGAGTTAGCTCCTCAGAGAGGCCGTGCTCTGTTGGAAAGGAACCGGTGGCAGCAGCAGTGTCAAGGATGATTCTCTGATTCTCTGATTCATTTGTAGGCAGCCAAGGTCATCTATAAAGAGGAAAATGCCTGGGCATGCTTTGCAGAGGATTTGTGTGGCATTCTGGACATTTTCTAGAGTGTCAACGGAGGCCTATGAGATGTGGGTTATGCTGCTCAAGTGGGAATGAGTCAGGGGACTTGGGCTGCATTTATTGACATTACATTGTTAGAAATTTAAAAAGACAAAGACAGAGAGACAAAGAGTATTACTTTGTCATCCCCAGATCTTAAAAATCAGTGTTCGCATTTACAAATGTTTTGGCCAATGTTTCTCAACATAAAGACATGTTTAATACCATGATAACTTTGCATTCTGTCTTTTTGGTTTACCATTATACAAAAAGAACTGTTCATTGTTTTCCTAACTTCACAATTAACATAGTGAATGGATATATTATTTTCTCTTTTGAAGACAAATAGTAACTTATTTAAGGAGTCTTCTAGTCTTAGGCATTTTAGCCATATGTATTTTTCGTGATTATAGTGAGTCATGCAAAGTAAAATTTAAGGTACCTATTACTTATTTTGCAATTATTTTTAGTGTCCTACCCTAGAATTTAATTCATTGGGTCAAGATATTTTTGATTCCATAAGCCAAATTACTTGCCAATAAGGTAGGTTATTTTTAATAGAGCGTCTTCACTAATTAGATGTTAATTGTTTAAAGTTTGCCAATTGAATAGATGTTGAATGGAATTTGATTACTGTTAAAAATTTTATTGTATAGATTCATTAGTACTTTACCGAGCATAATCCATCTTCCTCTTAAACTTTCGGAATGCGATGAATCTCAGAGAAATCCCAACTTCTTGTCCTAGAATTATTGATCTGACATAACTTTTCCTCTGGTAGAAGGTCTAGCACAGTTCATTTCAACTCTCATTATTTTACCTCGGAGCTCAACCCCCTCCCACTCCAAGTAAATGGAAAGATGCCTAGTGAGTATGAATTCCTTATATCATTTTGTTTTTATCATTCCTTCAATTGACACATTATCTCATGCTTGTATAGCAGAGAGTCATGGACGATAGAAGAGCCACCTAAGAAGTAAAATAAGCTGTTGTAGGTACCACCCCTAAATTGCTGTGTCATTTTTGGTAACTCGTAACCTCTTTGGGTCTACCTGGGCTTCAGTTTATTCATCTTAGAAATTAAATGGCAAGTCTATTTGATTTTAATGATTTTTTTCTTTTCTTCTTTGAAAATCTGTATTTGTAGAATTTTATTTTTGATTGTGATGCTTCTTTTCCATGTTTAATACCTTTAAAATGGGGATAGATCTTTCCATAGTATCAAAAGCCAACACCAGGGACTCAGGAGTTGATATGGACAGCACAAAAACAGGCTTGGTATTGAATAAGGTATCTTATTACATGATCGTCCACATGACTAAAGAAAGATGATGTATTTATGTGTGATGCCCCATGGGAATGAATTTTAATTTGAACTTATTTTTTTGTCACTTAAAATGCATTTTAGCACATTACGATGCAAGATTGAAATGACAATCAGTTTGTGAACAGGTCATTTCCAGTCAAACATCAAGCAGTGTGATAGAAGAAAATATAAACTTCCAGAACTCTCCAGATAGGTCATAGATTTCAAAGTTAAGAGAAGTTGGCTTGAGCAATCCATGTACCATCAAGATTTTGCACTCATACTACATTAAAAGTTTCTAGCTTTTTAATTTTACGTGGTAAACAATTCAACTAAGGAAAAGAATAAAATTTCAGATTTAGTCACAAATGAAAAACAGACGAAAACCCTGGATTTTTCTATATTCCTCAAAATGATGCTGTCAATGTAAGACTTTTTGAAAACATAAGAAACAAAAATGCAGTTATCAAAAAAGGTGTGTCAACATGCACATTAGTGTATAATGTAAACCAAAGTGAATCAGAAAAAGTTACAAGTGCTGAATTAGAGGAGGTTTAAATATGATTCTTAAAAGTTATGGTAATTTAATGAATTAATCCATTCACAGCCAGTGACAACAAAAGGTAGTCGTCAACATACTGCTCTATTTTTTTCTGAAAACTCAACTTTTGATGTTATATATTTTTTTAAAAAATGTATATGATTCTGTCTCAAGTGTTATAACCACATATAAATGCTGGAAATTTAAAACCTTTTGACTTTTCAAGGAACTGTATTTTATTTTTATTAACAATAGCACACTTTTAAAGTATTTAAATTTTTGCATTTCATTTCCTGTGAAAGAACTCTTCATGTATTCTCTGGAAATATGAAAAGATTAAGAAACTTGGAATTAATCAGGAGAGATAACCATTCACAATATTGTAAAGAAGTGGTGATCAATAAGACCAAGGGAAAAGATAGTACAGAGAAGGGTCTTAAATAAAGATTAGTTACTACCAAGTGAACTTGCCTATAAAAGACCAATGGTTGTAATAAAATATCGCTGAACTATTTAATGACTTGGAAAGGAAAATCAGGAAGTGCTTGGTAAATCCTATAGTCATTATGCTTTTCATCCCACTTTATCTTTCTCCAAAACTTAGAAAATGTTAAAATGCTTCTAAGAACATCATCCACTTACTATAACAATTTCCCAGATTCTCTGATCCTTTGACACAATGCCCAGCACTCTTGCCATGGCTGCCTCAGTACTTGCTTGGTCTTCTGCCCACCATAGCTTACAAATTTCTCCTCAACAAATTTCTGGGTAATAGCTCACTCCTCTCCTCATTTGGCTCTTAGCATGCAGAACCCACTTCCAAGTTCCTCTGAGATGATCCTTCGTGCTAGGGTAATTAGAGGAGTAAATATGCTAAATATATATTTTGGCAAGGAAGTGCTCTGCCGGATAAACAAAGCAGCCCAGGTCTAACTTTAGAAGGCAAGTAGATGCTGTAAGAGTTGCTGCTGGTTTTGTTTCCCCAGAAGAATTTTAAGTCTTTTCCAAACCTTTTTGTCTACCTGGACAGGGACATTCACAGTGCTTTGAAAAATTTAATTGGAGCAATTTCATTAAACTAAGAATGGTTCAGAAGAATCACAATGAGAAGTAAGTGTAGATGGGAGAAATGAGAGCATACCAATGCAACTGAATTACCTGAAAATATATTTAAAGACTAATTTGATATTGTTTCTCCTCAAATATGGCTGTTAAGAAATTCACATTACATGTAACTACCCAAAATGCTATAATTGGGATTAATATTTTAAAATGTAAAGTCATAAATTAAAGCAAAAAAAGGGGGGGGGCATGAAAACATTGAGAGAAACTATCTTATTGAATTTGAAAATGAATTTAAATATGTCCAGAGAGGAGCACCTCATCTGTCCATCCCATCCTGACTTCCTTAAGTCAGGATTTTATTTTCTTCATCTTTTTAAACCTTGGAGTGGGTACCTATGATATCATGGGCACTGAGTTCATCTGTTTTCTGATGTTTTCCTATCATGTGGTTGCAAGTAGACCTAACCCCTGGCTCAAAGATCAGTAAATAATTCAAGTTGAACCAATCAGATACTTTTCTGAATATTTAAAATGGATGAAAATGCCAAGTGGATCTGCCCACCCTATTTTAAACAGAAGAGCTGTAATCCTGGGATCTTTGTTTGCCATGCCCTAACAAGTGGAAGGGGAAAGAGAAGCTTCAGTAGATTGAGTGATAGATCACACAGAGAGTGCAGTGAGATAGAGATGAGAAGCGAGACCTGATAGTGTTTTTATTGTAGGATCCTGGTTTTCCTGAAATTAAACTGTGATGATCTTGCCATTGGGCTCTCTGAGACACATCAGTGCCTTTACAGAAAATGATTTGTTTTAAAAATATTCCACATTTTTTTTGAAATTCAAATCTGCCATGATGTTGCATAAGCCAAAAGCATACATGTATATAATGCAATTTCCTTCTCTTTCTCACTGCAATTCAACTGTGTGGTCTAAATAAATACATATCTCAAGGGAGTTGAGTTTCTCTTACCTGAACCCCAAAAAGTGCTACTTAATAAATACCCACACAAAGTATATGCTCGTTTAGTATTAGGAAAACATTGAATGAATGAATTAAAACAAGTGAAGGATTATAATGATAAAACTTATACTGTGTGTTCTGAGCTTTAAAGGCGAGCACATGTACAATTTTAAGAACTAGGGGTAGTAAGGAGAGTATTTCAGCTGAAAAATATTCCATCAGTCAAGATAAGTAAAAAAAAGGCAGGCCATGGTGAAAAGAGGTGGTTTAAAAGGGGGAGAGATTCAGCTGAAAACATGCTATTATATAAGAATAAACAAGTTTGGGGGGCTTATGTTTAGGAGAAAAGGGAAAATAAGTGATGGTTTGGGGGAGATGGAATCAGAGCTGTACTGTAGGGACTATTCTGGAATCTGTATCTAACACTGTAGTTTGAATAGAGTTAAAGACACCAGAACTAGTTAAGATGCTCTTTGAATAGTTCAGTTATAACCTGTTCCGGCTCTCAACTAGCAATAAGAAATCAGATTAATGAAACCCTTTAGAAGAAGCAATCAGGATAATTTGTAACAGAAGGTGGAGAGAAAAGGAGATTTGCAGAGGACTCCAGAATCTTATGGAAGAGTTGTCAGTCCATAAAGAAAATCTCAGAAATCAAAGCAAATATCATTATTGAAGAAATGTATATACTCGTATACACAAGCACACGCACAAATACTTATTTTCTGTTTATACAATTTTACCTCTTTTAGTATGTTTGTAATTCATCCACCTTGCTCTTCAACCAACTCTCCCCAAATGCCCTTTGCCCAAAAGTATTAGTGAGCAAGGCATCATTACAAAAAATATGGAGAGTTCACATCTCACAGTGTACAGCAATTCACGTTGAAGAACTGTTTTAGCCACATCTCTCTTCTCTGTCGGTCCCTTCCTCTAAGTCACAATGTCTCCCCTTGTATTCCCTTCTAGGACACAGCCTTCCTTGCTGTTCCCTTGTAGAGAAATCCCCCCATTTTCCTATCCCTCTCACATTCAGAATAAGTTACCTTCCCCATTTCTATTGTCCGATTTGCCTGCTTCCACCCACAATTTGAAAGGTCTTCAAGTGTGGCATTTACCGTGACCCAGAAGGTAATGGTTTTGTAATCAGCAGAGGAAAGAAACTTAGCTGCCAGCATCGGCCCTTCTTAAAAGAGAATGGGAATTCAAAATGATAAATAACTATTTTTTTTTCCTGACTTATCTTCAAAATATTTCAAAGAATTTACTTTTGCACTACAAGAGATAAAGCAATTTATTTTTCACCAGTTGTGCTTGGAGTTCTGTGTAGAAACCTGAATCAATTGACACTATATTTCAGATTTATTCCAGCAGCGTTTTATTTGCCCCACGAGCCCACTTCTCAGTCACACTCTAGGTTCGGTTAATGGGCAATATGGAATTGCAGAATGTGTGATTGGGAAACCAGTAGTGTCAAATAAAAGAACTATTCTAATTCCTGAGTTTTTAATAGCATGTGTTTCTTTTAATGTACTCATCTTCTAGAGATCATGCCCAAGCCAACAACTTTATAAAATACAACAGACTTTACCAACTAGCTAGCAACATACCTCCACCAGTTGATGAAGTCTCTCATCAAATGAGGAAAAACGTCTACTCCAAACTGTGAACATGCAGCTTGATTTTAAAAATTGCTTTACAGAAAAGAGATAGGGAGAATCTTAGGGAATGTGTGCTCCCAGCCCAGCAGTTGGCAGAGTCCCTCGGTCCCTGGAGTTTGTAGACAATGCAGAGAGAAGTGCTTACCTATACTAGTTAGACTGATGGAGGGAAAAAATGAGATTATTATTGTGAGAATACATGAGTTTTATTTATTTTTTAATCTGTGATATAATCATCCTAGAAATGGGGGAACTGTATATCTGCCGAGGCTGAGGAAGGAAACCAGGGCTTTTTATGGGTTACTTTATTCATTCTTTCCTTCAACTCTCATCTGTTAAGGCTCCACCCTATGCCATGGATTGACTTGTCATTGGAGAATAGATTATCTAACAATCTAGTAAGAGAAAATGAAAAGCATACAGCAATAATGAGATGGCCTAATGGGTGCTGTAATGGGGAGGTCCCAGTGTCGGTGCCAGGCTCACCCCTAAAGTTTGTGGGGACTGAAGCAAGAGTATACTTAGAGGCCCATGACCTTATTTTTAAATATTTAAGAGTAATAAATCTAGCTAGCAACTGTTTAATAAAACATTGAACCTTGATAAATATACAGTCATAACAAAAGTAGAATAAATACTTGCTGACTTGCTCATTTTTGCTCTCTTAATCTTTTCTTCTCCTCAGTTGGGAAATCCACAAGACAAAATTCCACTGCTTTTTCCTCTTTTTCTCCTTGGGGGTGGGAGGAGGCTCATTTTTCCCTTGCCCAAGGTTACCTCCTGCCTGACCACCTAACAATGCTTTCTCCCCCATTCCCGGTGGGTTTCTTCTCCCTGGACCCCATCCAAGCCAGGAAATATCTGTCCCTAAAGGGCTCATAGCCCGTATCTCTTTGAGGAACCTGAGACATAAGAGCCAAGTTCAGATTTTAAATTCTTGAAACTTAGTGGCACAGGGAAAGCAGATCGTTGGCCCACCCCCTTCTCTTCCCATCTCTAGTCCCAGCCGGTCTCTCTGCTTGTCGCCCACACAGCTATGTCTATAACCAGGGACACACAGACGTGCCAGCAACAACCTATATCCAGGCTGCAAGAATTTTCATCCAGAAGGTGGACTTGAGGAAATAGGCAGCACAAGTCCCAGAATTTGGGCCCATTTGGGCATGGAATTCTGGGGTTGTGGGAGAGTAGTCCAGTCAGGGAGAGGGAGGGGTTCCAGGTAGGAATTTCCCCTGAACCATTAGATTCTTCCCCTCATGAGGAGAGACACTGACAGAATGAGGTCTTTGTGGGGTCTGAGGCTGTGCGGTCGAATACAGAAGCCATTAGCAGAACGTGGCTGTTTAACTTGATTCAAATGAAATTAAATGTTCATTTCCTCAGTCTCACTGGCCACATTTCAGGTGCTCAATAGCTACAACGGGACAATGGCTACCATATTGGACAGTGCAGATATAGAATACCTCCCTCCTTGCGGAAAATCCCACTGGACGGTGTTGAGGCAGGCAGATTTCCAGAAACTTGGTTTGACAAGGATGCCACTGAAATGCTTTTTCTCAAATAAATTAGATTCCTATGTCTATAGATTATCGGTTTAGAGCAAGTTTCAGACCAAAGGGAATTGTTTGTTTGTGTGTTTGTTTGTTTAGTGGTATAGAAGTCTAACTGCATTTAAATACAATGTTATTGTGTAAGAGAACACTTAGATTACGTCCTCTAAGGGAGAAAATCAATATTGAGTCTGGCAGATGTAAGAAATAAATTGGAGCCAGAGGGCGATTGCTCTACACTCTCATATATAACTCTTCCTTGAAATTATTCAGCCACTTTCCATTGTGGATGTTAAAGCCCAAACACGTGAGACTGAGAGTAACTCCTAACTAGTCTGAGTTTTTGTAGTCAGAGCTGGCCTTCCTCTTTCTTCTTGTTACCTTGGACCTTTTACAGGACTGCAGACTATGATGCTCTCTTGTTGCCGGTGATAGTAATTTTATGTGTCAACTTGGCTAGAGTATGGTGTCCAGCTGTTGGATGAAACACTAGTCCAGACGTTGCCGTGAAGGCATTTTTTTAGATGCATTAATGTTTACAATCAGTTGACCTTATGTAAAGCAGATTACCCACTATAGTGTGGGTTATCCAATCAGTTGAAGACCTTAAGAGTAAAGACAGATGCTGACCAATTAGGAAAGAATTCTCCTTAAGACTGCGACATAGAAACTCTGCCTGAGTTTCCAGCCAGCTGCTTCTACAGATTTTGAATTCAAGACTACAACGTTATAAATTTCTCTGAATTTCTCTCCTTCTCTCTTTGGAAAACCCAGATCAACCCTTGCATACAATCTCAATGTGTCCACCTCCTATTTATCGTCAGGTATTTCTTTCAAAGTCATTTCTTCCAGAACTATCCTATGTCCATCACTACTGCAATAGGTGTCTTTCCTAAGTGTTCTCAGAGTGTCCCCAAAGTTCACTACCTTAACCCTATGAAATGACAGTGTAATTACTCTAGGTTTTTAAAAGGCAGAGATTTATTTTGTGGTTATCAAAAGATGACCTTGAGCAGAGTAGATCCTAAGTAAATGTGTAATGAAAAAAAATTGAGTTAATTAATGAATAAATGAATGAGTGAGTAAAGGAATGATATGCATGGCAGGATAAGAAATACAGACATACATATCGCAAAGCTTTTGCCAGAATATTAGTGGGCTGAATTTATGGAAGGATATCATAGACATGACCAGGGCCGACCCCTGTGAGATGGGGAAGTACTAATGCAGCAGATAGAAATTCTTATTATTATCATTACAGAATGCCTACTGTGCCCTCATATGCGCGGGCAATGTTCTAAGCACTGACACAGCTGTTAGGTGACAGAGGCAGGTTCTAACCAGTTCTGACTGGCCCCAGAGTCCATGCTAATAAGGACCTTATAACATTGCCTCTGACCCCCTGAAAGAAACAGATACTTTAGGAAGGCCCCGGTCCCACATTCTCTTTGTCTCCAGTGATAGCCCCTGAATGCTGTTTTTCATGTGTTAACTTAGGCTGTAAATTGCCAGTAATTTTTCTTTTTCAATCAATGTTCCTACCAGTAAAGCTTGCTCTTAATTCCATAATCATTACCATCCATTATGGTCATATGTACTCGTATATGAGTTTACCTAAACAAATCAAAGCACTCAGAATATAAGACTTTATTTGCAGGTAAATTGAAGGGGAAGGTGTCTGTTTATCAGGAAATCTCTATCAGTGTGAAATGGACTGAAAGTGGATGTTATTTACCATGAAATCATGTAGAATGACCCTGAAAGAGTTTAAAAACTAATCAAGAACATTCCATCTGCGCCCACCGATTCATGTAGTCGTGAGTTCACCTTTCCAAACAAGAAAACAAATTCTGAAATCATAATATATTTCTATATTAGACATACAGCTCTGTCTAAGAGATTTGTGACTACCGGGCACTCAAAATGGGTAGAACTGTGCAGGTAATGGTTTCACTGTGGACCGTTCTCCCACCACAACCTCATTGTTCCCTCTTCTCTCTGTCTGCTCACTGGTGCCCCACCCTGGATGGCATTGACCATGTCTTGTAATATCATGTCCCGTGTTTTACTATGTTTAGAATAGGCACATCCTATCAGTATAACATGATGTGGGACTCCAGGAGAAAATTTGTATAATAAAATATTTTCTGGGGGTAAAAAAAAAAACAAAACAAAAAACAGTTTACAAAAAGACACATAGAGTGGTGTGTGTGTGTGTGTGTGTGTGTGTGCGCGCACGTTGGCAAGCTAGGAAAGGATATTAAACCCAGTCAAACAAAATCCTTGCAAGACCCAATTATATGGGATGTTTATATTTCTACTATCTATAATTTCTATGATACAAATATATTACTTTTATGAGGAGAAAAACAAGACATGAAAAATATAGGAATATACTTCTGTCTTTTGTTTTTAGTCACCATTCCAAGTTAAAATTGCAGTAATGCTTTAGAAAGAAGAAATTCATTTGTTCAGGTTTTTCTCACTGTTACAAATTAGAAAAAGAAACAACTATGGTATGAGAACAGAGAAAAAGTTAAATTACATACTTTGGTGGCAGTACTATATTTTTTTTTTTTTTAATTAAAGTTTATTGGGGTGACAATGGTTAGTAAAGTTACAGAGGCTTCAGGTATACAATTCTGTATTACATCATCTATATATCACATTGTGCGCTCACCACCCAGAGTCAGTTCTCCTTCCATCACCATATATTTAATCCCATTTACTATAATTTTAAAATTCAGACTCGGTAAAGGTAATAGGACTCCATTTCAGTCTGTTATGTAGGAAGCAGCTAAAATACGATGTGAGGAGAATGGTGGAATGGACCAGAAGGCCCCAGTAAATTCTGATGTGTTCCATGTGGAGGGAGCTTGGATGTGGCCAGAGTTTTACCTATTGAGGAGATGATTCCTTCATTTGGTTGGAATTCATTGAGTCCCCATTCTGGCAGGCAATTGTCTAAATACTAGTGATTTAGCAGTAAAAATAAAAAGGCAAAGGAAGCCCTGTCTCCTGGAAATTACCTTCCAGTGGGATGAGAGAAATGCCCATGGGAGCGAATGGAGGACGCCACACACAGGGCAGTGGGAGCCCAGGGCTCCGAAAGGGAAAGGTAGAGGTGATACTCCAGGACAAGTGTCCTCCTGGTAAGGCGGACACTAAGTTTCGCTTTAGAATATGCAAGGGTCTGTCTCCCCATAAACGCTAGGAATGGTGAGTAAAACCGAAGTGGAAAAGGCAACAATTTGTGCTTCTCTGAGTCTTTACACTCATCTTAGGTAGGCAAGGCTGTCAGCAGCTGAATGATGGCCTGGGCGCTCTGAGGACCAGGGGAAGACATACCTCTCTCTGCTGTGTGGGCTCCTGTTTGTGTGGCAGCTTGCTTTCAACACCTTAGTAAAGTACGCTGACACTTAGCCCATTAACCTGACTGTGTGCATATTACCTACAATAAAACATTAAACAAGCACTACTCTGCTGGGTGCAGGAACTAACCTGCATCCGTCACAAGATGCCACCCATATCAGAGCCTCCATTTTCTACCTCAACAGGAAGTTGTAGTCGGTTTTGCTGCAGCTGGTATTGATTTCTTTACTTACCCGTCCAATGAAAAATCGTATTCACAAAGCAGATTTAAAAGCTTAGTAGGTACTGACGAATTTTCAAAGAAAGTTTAACTAATGCTTCATTTTTTTAATCTGCAAAAGGATACAATAATGCTCACTTCATTGAAACATAAGGATTAGAATGAGAAAATGTAGGTTTGTTATTAATGTCACTATTTCAATATTCTTAAGGATATTTCAATTTCTTAAAAATGTATATGCCTTTAAAGATATAACTAGCTTGTTAATTCCTCCCTATAGCTCAATATAGGGTATATAATTTAGGTCAAATTAACATTTACAAGGAAATATCCAGAAGACTTAAACTCGTGTCGTACCACACTGCAAGTGTGTCATCCATATGTTCATACTTATGTACCTTTTGTTTCATATCCGTGCATTCAAAACCAAAACCAAAGAACAAAAATCCATCTTTTGCAGCCCATTATTTCAATGTGAAATTATTTAGGGATTTTTGTTAAGACATCCAAATGGACCCCGGAAAGATATGTTGATTGAATTCCATTCAGATTTTCAACTTTCCAATAAATGCAAAAAATTCTATGGTGTATTTCAATTCTCCCAATAGATTCAAAATTCATTCCTGTAAAAAAGTCTTGTTGAAATATAGTTGAACGTCCCTAATGCCATTGATATAATCTAATTTATCGTAAATATAAGCTAGGCTCCTTTAATAAAAATGGAAGTACTATAGACAATTTCTCTAGCAATGACTCCAGCAAGAAAGATATTTAATTATGTTAACAAAGGATATTCATTTTCGCTTGTCCCCCCTTTTTTCGAACACTTTTGCTGTTTTATTCACAAAAATCATTCGTTTCCTCTCGCTCTGCCTTGGAAATCATTATTATTAACTGCTGTAGGACAGCGTGGTGGGATCCACTCAGCTATTCTTATGCTCTGATTTCTATTTCATAGCCTAGAGAACTGACCTTTATTGAATTTTAATCTTAGCTAGCACTTCTGATACTTTCCATGGCTCAAAGATGATTTCACTAATTGAGCAAGTCAGAATGGCAGTGTTTTTACTTTTCAAAGCAATCCAAGAAAATACACCACTGTCTAGGAGGAGTAGGATGCTCGTTCTGAGTCTTCATGCTCTTAACTTGAAAATGCCAGGCCCCTTTGTATCCACATCGAGTGTCTGCTGTCAGGGCGGTGAGTGTTCAGCCAGTGTGAGTGAGGAATTGGGATGTTGAAAGTGAGGCTTTCTTACCGAGAAAGATATTATCCTACATTTGCAAAGCCCTATGTATTTATCATTTATGTACATTTTGTAATGTTGGTCGCTTTTAAACATCAGATAAATGTATAAGAGCCAGAGGTTCCATTCAGAGCAAATGCCCCATATTTGGTTCCTAGATTCCACTCCAACTGCTGCCGAAGGAGAAAAGGCTTCCAGAGTGGGTAACACAACATAGGGCTTTCCGAGGGGCGTTTGCACGCTTTTCCTCTCTTTAGTTTTGCCTAAATACCAAACCATCGTTGTACGAATGGAATCAATGAAACTCAATTATGCAGGTGCCCTGGAGAACTTTCACAGCCCCTCTCCTGCACATGTGCAGACCGGAGGGCTCTCCAGGCGAAGACTAGGAAACGGCTGCAGGGTTGAGCGTTGCCTTTTCAGTGAGGTTTACATTCTCAGTGGGCACCCAAAGACCAAGAAAGCAAAGAGCCGATAAGTGATAACAAAAAGACAACCTCTAATAAAACTATTTCTGGGCTTGATATTTGAATTTCTGACAATGATGAAGTCAAGGGGGAGAAAAGACTATAAACACAACTCCTTTCTAACAAAAACATTAGTGTTTAAATTCTTGAGAAGAATTGAGCATTTATTTCAATATGTCTACACACACATTTTGTCAGAGAAATTATTTTGACAGAAATCGTGTACCATGGTCAAATCTTGAGGAACCATTCCTTAATATATCCCTTCTCTTGAAGGGTAACTAGGCATTATCTTATTGAAGATTTGAAAGAAGTCCCTCAGCACACATACCTTCTTACCTTTATTTGAACAGCATTTCCTCAACTAATTACCCACAGAACACTGTGTTCTAGGAATACCCATTCACAGTCTATGAAATGGATTCTTCTGGTGTTTATATTGCAGCAATAAAATTAAAGAGATGGACTAGATGGCACGTAAGGACACACCAAGCTCTAAATTTCAGGACCTCTGCTCTCTAGGAATATGTATCCCTCCATTTCTTTCCGCTGCTAACCAGTTTCAGTCTGTATCACATTCAAGGGCAGGAACACCTCTACTTAAGACCTCAATCTCTTCTGTTTTTAATGCAAATCAATTCCTCTGTTCTAACTCCTCCTTGAACTTTGAGAGCCTCTCCTGAGGCAGCACCCCTATCAGATACAACCCTATCATTAGTTAGAAGGCCACAAATGTCACTTGTCAGAGTTCTCTCAACATAATGTCTTTGATTCTTCCCTCAAATAATCTATTTTTCCACCTCGGTGTCCTCATTTTCTTATACAGCCTATGGATTTGAATATTACAATAAAAAGGTCAGAGAGTAGAAGATGTAATCACCTTACGGTTGAAAAAAGTCAAGGAAATGATCTGACTTCTAAATAAGCTTCCCAAATCCTGTTTCAGACTTCAGACCCTTCCTAATTTTTCCTTCTGTAACCTCTGACCTCACCCCACACGACAGTCCAGCTTTATTGAGCTTCTGGTCACCCCTTCCTAATACTGAAAAACCACTAAGAGAAAATTAAGCCACCAGCAACACGATAGCTCATAAAGCACAGGTTATAGAGATGGAGGGCAATGTGAGGTGGGCCCTGGTGTACAAGAAAACCTGGACCCATGTTACTGCCCACGAAACATGCCCAAGATTTCTAAGCTTCTTGAAGTTAATTAATTTTGCATGGGACTAATTCTGGTCCTTCAATGTGGCCAAAACTGATGTGTCTCATTTGGAAGCTATGATAGTAAAATGTCATGCTCAAATCTCCAGTATCTCTTTTCCTTTGCTATGGTGACAAGGTACAGCTACAAAATGGTGTAGCCTCCATCAGTCTTGGTCCCTGAAGGACTGCAGGGAGCACAACCCCCTATTGACCTACGTGGGGCAGGTAGGATGAGTGGGGAATGTTTGTTGAGTCAAGCTCTGGAGGTGTTTGTTATCACAGCCCACCCTGATGCTGCAACCCTCAGTACCCACTTGTTAAGAATTAGCACCAGCTCCATAATGAGCAGGGGCAGCAGAGAGATCTCTGGACACACTAAATGCCCTGGAGAAAGGGGCTGACTTTTAGGTATAAAGCAGTTTGCAGTGCCTATTTCTAAAGACGCCTTCAGCTGTCTACAACAGATCCATTACACACTCGTGAAGTCCAGTATTAAGGACTCATTAAGACTGTATTAGAGATTTGTCAACTGGAGGCCCCACCTGACCATCAAAGTCAACATTTTAGTGACCAGAGGGGCTCAAATGAGAGAAGCAACACAGCTTTCTATTAAATTATTTAGTCATAGCAAGACTTATTGCAGTCATACTATCTTTATACAAAATGACACAACTAAATAGAAATGGAATCCTAAAAATACATGTTCTGATTTCTTAATAGGAAAATTTGCTAAAGTAATGTCTAATTAATTTATGACTTTACTTACTATAGCCATGTTCTAATACACTCGTCCTCCAAAAAAGATTAAAAAGGACAAAAATATATTTTATCAAAGTTATAGCTAATATTGATATAAAAAACAAATTATAACTTTTATTCCCTCTTTCACTATTGAATACTATAAGTAAATTTGTTCTATATAGAAAACGTAAAAAAAAAAATGTAAATAGCACAGAGCACGTTAGCTTAGGCCAGCTATGCTATCACCATGACTCAGCTCTTCAGGGGAAAAAAACAAAAAACACGCCTTGCCCCCTATTTTGACAAGAGCAAATAGAGTACAGGTGAATGAAAAGGGGGAGAAACGACATATAAATAACAATCTTTCAAAGTTCTGTTCACGAATATTGTTTTTTGTCATCACAATTGCACAATGAAATATGAAAGTTCAATTTCCTCTTCATTTCCTTTTAATAAAACTTCTGTTCATTTCATTTCTGAGAGAAGATTGAATCTAAATTACTTTGACTTCTCTTGGCCTAACTATGGTGAATGTACCAGACGTGAAAATGCAGGCCTTTTTGAGTATCTATCACCCACGGAAATAAAGAGGTACAGCCGCCGTCTCTGGGTTCTGCTTTGGATCTTACTCTCCTGCTGTGTGGCTCTTCCGCAGGCTCAGTAAGTGCTGGCCGCATGTTATGTGGTAATCCTCCCTCCATCTCTCAATCAGGACATTTGCAGAAAGAGAAAATCTACAAAGGGCCCCTCGCTGGGGATTTTTCATCTATTCCACAGTAGATGCATTTCTTAGTGATAGAAAAAAGTGGCGTCCTCTTTGGTGAGGGGGCATTCACATTTGCATATGATGTCAAAAATATTTTTGATGAGAATCCATATAATCAGTTAAATTGTGTACCCCAAAATTCATAGGTGGAAGTCCTTACCCCCAGTGCTTCCGAACATAACCTTATGCAGGAATAGCATCATTGCAGATATAATTATTTAGGTGAAGATGAGTACATACTGAAGTAGGGTAGGCCCCTAGTCCAATACAGTTGGTGTCCTTATAAGAAGGGGAAATTTGAACACAGAGCCATGCACACTGGAAAATGCCATGTAAAACTGGAGTTATGCTGTCATAAATTAAGGAAGTACCAGGAAGTAGGAGACAGTCCTTGAACAGATGCTTCCTTCGCACCTGCAGCAGGATGATGGTCCTGCTGACACCTTGATCTCAGACTTCTAGCCTCTAGAAAAGTAAGATAATGAATTTCCGTTGTTTAAGCTACTCAGTTCCTGCTGCTTTGTTACAGCAGCCCTAGCAAACTAAGACAACCCAGACACAAACAATTCATCAACTTTCGATGATATCTTATTGTTGCCCCCACACACAGAAAAAGAAAAAATGATTGTTTTTGGCGTGGGTTTGAAACAGTTCTTGGCACCTGGCATCTGTGTGCTTGTTCCGCCTGCCACGTCTTCCACATCAGTTAACCTTTACAGTTAATCCTTATTGTCCTCAAAGTGCCTCCTTCTTCCACCTCAGGGCTTTGAATATGGAATTCCCTCTAAAAATGGTGGACGATGTATGGTCCAACCTTTGTGCAGTTCATACTATATTCCAGCAGTAGCACGTTCAAGGGAGTGAACTAATGATGCACTATGTCATCTAAATTAATTAAGGATCATAATGAAAACATGAAGGATATATTCTGTGCAAAAATATTGGTGTAAATGGATTGGAACTTTCACTAAGATCAAAGAACTTTTGGATTAGAGGTAATAGAATAGTGCGATAGAAAGACAGAACGATGCAAAGTAGTTAGAGGAGAGTGCTATACTTTAAATCAACATTTTTGCAAATGATACAGTTATTAATGTCTCAGGTGTGACTATGAGAATGTGTCTCTGAGGTGGGAAATGGTAGACTAATCTAAGAATGAGTTCAGGGACTCATGAGCCCAGGGTGTTGAATAAATGGTTGCTGTGGATGTTGCATTTTCTAGAATAAGATGGAACAGTGGTGAATATTATATAGGGATCTAATGGTTAAAATCTTTAATGAATTAAGGGAAGTGACCAGAAAGCTAATGAAGGGGTAGTGAGTAAAATGATCTGATTTAATGTATTTCAAAGGAACTCGGGTTATAGGGGAGGAGGAAAACTAAATCTGGTCAGCAGTGAAAAACAAAAAGTCCCATGCCACTTAAAGGCCCTAGGGCAATCATGGGCAAGGGAAAAAAAAGAAAAGTTTCACACTCTATAAATACCACATAAAAGCAGACAGAACAACTAGATTACAAACCAAAGTTAATAGATAACATTTACAACAAAACTAGGTGACAAAGTATCACCACAAACACTAAAATTCAAGTGAGTGAGCAAAGGTACCAATGGTCACAAGACCTGCATGACATCTGGTATGGGAGGAGAATGGAGAAACTGAGGGGCATAATTGACCCAAAATGGCCAATCCATATTCACTGGAGAGCAGAGCCTGGAACGGGGAACACTTTGACTTTTCTAATGGAAGGGCTCCCATCTAGGAAAGTTTAAAGGGGTGGGAGCAGTCTACGCCCTGTGAATTTTTGACCCTGACCTCCCAGGTTCCCTTTTTGGACAGAGGGAAACACTCATTTTTTACTCAGTCCACTCTATTCTATCCACACCTCTACCTCTCACACACTTGTCAACCCTTTGACCTTGCAAAAGACTGTCCAGAACCTTGGAACCCAACCCTCTTTCTATGTGCTTTTCTTAACCTCCCAGATCTATTTAACTTTGACATTTTCAGTGATTAGATTGACTTGGAAGAGAAAGATTGGGGCACTGGGGAATGGAATTAAAGCAATGCTTCCAAGTTTAATTACATTTTGCTTGCTAAAAGGAAAGTAGACCAAAGCCAGTGAACACTAAGGAAAGAACAAATTGCTATCAAAGGATGCATATCAGATGGGAATCAATTCAGAGCTCATTGCTGGTGTCACCATTATCAATAAGATTTATCTTAAGGGTCAGGAGGAGAGCTGATCCACAGAAGGAATGACTAGGGTGAAAGCAGTTCCTTCCAAAAGTCACACATTCTGTCTTCTGGGAAGGTTCTCAGTACATACAATCTTCCCTGTATGACAGGGATCTTTTAAAGCTGACCTTGATCAATGTCTCTGTACATATAAGCATACAAACATCTTTCTATCTATCATCTATCTATTAATGTCTATTGACAGCCTAGAATGGTAGAAAGGGCACAGACTATGACATAATACAGATTGAGATTTAAGATCTGACTCCATCACTTCCTGGCTTTGAGCAAGTCACTTATGATCATAAGGCACTGTTTCCTTAAGCTAAAATGGGACCAGTAATGTCTATGGATTGCCACAAGCATTGAAGTAGAGAATACAGATAAAGTGCTTTCCCATAATTTGACAATTCATAAATATTAGTGATTAGTGATATAGCATAAGCTGTTATATATTTATGCATTTGTTACAATGACTGTATTTTGCAAACCTTATTTTAGTCTCATGTTTTGACTTGCATGAGAGTCCTCATGGAGAAGATGCTCAGAGAGAAAATATTAAGATCAAAACTATTTCAGAAAGCACAAGGGGTGTCCCCTGCAGCTTTGCCCCTTGAATTACGGCACTGGCTTCAGGATTTGATGCCTGTCTGAGACGTTTGCTGTACTAATTAGTACTGAAAGGGCCCCTAGGGGCTTGAAAGGAGGCTTCTTACCCCAATCCACATTTCCTCTGTGGCTGCCTTCCACTAGTTTAGGCCTCTGGCCAAAGGAAGCAGATCTGGTGGGGCACGTGCTTTTCTCAGGGTGATGTGAACAGATGAAAAGGAGAGAGGAAGGGAATGTCAAAGGACTTCGTAATGAGGTCTCTTTGTTGTGAGCCCTCGGGGCTGAGGAATTAGTGTGCAGATCGTTTGCTAATGATCGTGGCCACAGCTATGTAATAATAACCTTTAAGTGCTCAAAGAATGGAGAGTCATTCTACTGAGTCCCTTCCTTGACTCTATGTGCTGAGAAACAAGATGATCCATTTCAAAATGCAAGTCTTGAAAAAGCCAATGGTACTAAACACAAATTCTAATGACTCTAACACATGTATCATTAATAAGCACTACGGGTCTCCACCCTTTGTATGCGCCAGTGGGATTCAGAGAGAGAGCGCTTCCTCAGAAATCCATGATGGGCAGGTGTCCGACTCAGGTCTAAATTGCCTCCTTCTTTGCCCCTCCCCCAGCAGCCTAACACTGAGAAGTTTCCTCCTTAATTCCTGGGAGTTCAGTGAACACCTCATGCTACTCCCCCTGCCTTCCTTTTTTTTTTCATTCCTTCCTTCTTTTGAATTATGTACAACCTATAGGTACCAAACATGTAGTGCAGGTGTGATTTTCTTACTTTTCGGAAGTGCAAGATAGGAAAAAACAAAAAGTACTGAGTAGATCTCTAAATGGCTGCCCTGATATTGACTAATTTCTTTCTAGAATTGGATGTCTAAAGCATCTTATTTCTAATTAATTTTTATTAAACACACACATACCTATACTTTGACCTTTTCTGCTCAACTTCTTTGGAAAAAAAAGGAAAGCATTTTTCATGGTTCCCCAGGTGCTTACAAGTTCATCAGCAAACCATGCACATTCAATCACGCTCCCCTAATGAACTGCCGCTGTCAATTTAGTTCTCATAAAAACACAAGTGAAGCAACATATAGAGTGGTGATTCCTGAGCCCCGTCTGTGATACCCCAGGGTGTCTCCAATTATTTCCAGGAGGGGGTTGAGGGTGTCATGAAATTCTCTGACAAAACTAATTTTAATCCACTTCAATTTGCAAAATTGCAGGCCACACAGCTCTTTGATTAAGAAGGACATTTCAGAAAATCAAGTGAGTCACAGTGGGATATTGAAAATGGAAAAACAAACAAACAAAAATTTTTAGTATAGAAATCCATAACCAATTATATTTTTCCTTCTTTTGTCCACGTAGCAGGTGGCGACTCCTGGGTAGATGCTTGGGTACTGGGGAGAAGAAAATAAGGGAATCTAATATTTATTGAGAATTTGCCATTTACAGATCATTGTAAGAGAAGATTTGCATATCACATTTCATATCGTGCCTACAACATCTTTATGAAATAGCACCAGTAAGAAAGGTTTAGGAAACAGGAGTTTAGAGACACTAAATAATTAGCCCAAATTCCAAAGCTGATGGCGCATGGAGCTGGAAGGTGAGCTTATATCCCTCTAATTTGAAAGCTTATATTTTTCTCATTAATATGTTTTCGTAAGTATGGTATGAGAACCCACACAGAGGTCTGACTGGGAAGAAAAAACACTTGAGAACTCAAGGAAAATTAAATAGACATAAGACAATATAGAAGTGCCAAATTTTTGGTAGAGAAATAAAATAAGGTGAGGTATCAATGCAGGCTAGGGGAAATAAAAGAAGGTTTTGTGAGCTAACGTGATTAAGACCCTAAAGAATGAGTGAAATCAGAAGACACTGAGAAGAGCAGAAGTAAGATTTAAGTAAAGGGAAAAGTAGAAGAATTGAGTTGGATGTGAGAAAGGCCACTTTGGTCACAAAGAGATTTGCTTGCCCAGAGTGGCCAATTTGGTTAGAGCAGTAGTGGGAAATCCATTTAGTTAAGTAGTGGATGGCCAGACTCAAGAACTATTAAACCTTGACAGATATCTGTCCCTTGCTTTATCTAGTTTTTTGTTTTGTTTTGCTTTTTTTTTTTTTTTTTTATGTGTATATTAACTACCTACTGTGAGTACAAGAGGAGGCCACTCCAGTACTCAGCACTAGTTGGAAGTTAATTGTCAAGGGACTCATTCTAGCATCATAGCCTACCTATGATTGTAAAAGCTACTGAGCCTCACTTAATCCAAAATGTCCTCATACCTTGAAATGAAACCATAACGCAATAAGTGTATGGTTGCTAAAATTATAATTTATAGCCTTGATCTCTTGTCAGATTTCCAGACCTTTGAATTCAGCTATTTATTTGACAACTTCACTTGGATATCTAATCAAAAAATTCAAACTTAATATGCCTAAATAGAACTCTTGATTTCACCCCCTCACAAAACAAAGCAACACAAAATATTAAAAACAAAAATAAACAAACAAAAAAAAAACACCCCAAAACTTGATCTTTTTTCTCCCAGTGCTACTTTGGCCACATAATTTTGATTTCTTCTTCCAGTCTTGATTACTTCTGGCCAACCAATTGTCCAAAACATAGCCTTTTAAGAAATGTATAAGTGTACTTTTAAGAAATGTAACTCACTATCTTTAAAACTCTTCAGTGTCTCTCCATCACTCTTAGAACGGAATCTAAATCTTGTGTCCTTGGCCTCAAGTCCTTAAATGGTTTTATCTCTGCCTTTCTCCAATATCAAATTAACCAAACCATTTATTTTCCCTGTTTATGCTCTAGCCACCTGGCCTTCTTTGTTTCTCAGCCTCGCCAAGGTCATTCTTGCCACCTCACAGTCTCTGCATCAACTGTTCACCCTGCCTGGATTGTTCTTCTCACTGATCTTTGCATGTTTGACACTTTTTTGCCATTCAAGTATTAACTCAAATGTCACCTCTTCAAAGAAGCCTTACAAGCATTTATTCTAAAGGGGACACCCAGTTGTGGTCTGTCACATCATTCTCTTCAGTGTGCTGCATTGTACTCATCATTACCTAAGACTTACCTTAGATATTTCTCAGATTAGTTTTATGTATGTTTGCTCTCTCACCCAACTAGTATGAGCTTCCCTTCAAGTGGCATGAGAGCCAAGAGACCTTCCCTCCTTGTTCATCTTTTATCCTTGCACATGGCAGTGTATCTGGCACTTAGGATGGCCCAATAGACACTTGCTTTATTATTGAAAGTCAACCAATGTTTGAAGGTGTTTGACATGAAGAAAGCACACTTTAGTGGGCAACTACAATGGTATGCAGGCTTCTTTAAATAGGGTTGACTTGAATCTGGATATAATTTGGGTGGCGATACCAGAAAGAGGAAATGGGGGAGTCAGTACACTGGGGACAGATGGAATGGAACATAAAAGAAGAAACTGAAGAGAAATATCATAGGGAAACTTGGAAATGTTCAATGACTAATTGCCATGAAACTATATAAAGCTTTCGGCTTCCTAGCCTCAGAGCTCATGTTAAATATGGAAACTATAAGGTGAAGAAAGTCTTTAGGTAGGAGAATAGAAAGTGATGCCCCTCAGAAATGACTTGCTACATTCAAAGAAAGATATCCAGTAGGCAATTTTCTGACCTAACGTGTTGGGAAGACCATAAAACTTAAGGTACTGATTTTGGCAAATGTGGTAGATAGGACTAGTGTTGAAAAATACGCGGCCCTCTTCCATGATTCTATGTAGGGAATAGATTTCTCTGCCCCTTAATTTTGAACCCAGTTGTATGATTTCTTTTTTAGATAATATGAGACAGGATGCAGGTAGTTTGGGAATGTGCTTTGCTTCCTATGCTTCTGTTATGAGAAGCTTAGCTGCTGTTCTGAAGGAAGATGAGAGATGCATGAGAAAAACTGGACACAACCTGTAGCCTGAAGCCAAGACCAGATGAATCTATTCTAGGCCAACCAAATCCCAACCAATGTGAAGTCATGTGAACAAAAATAAGTAATTATCGTTTCAAGACACTGAGGTTTGGAGTGGTTTGTGAAGCATCATTGTGGCAATTTCTGACTAATACAGAATTGTCAGAAAAGTTAGAGCTGAAACTGTTAAAAGAATTGAACGTACTGAATGCATGAGTATAGAAAATTTGAAGCAGATGAGTAATACAGAGCATTGAAATATTTCTTCATTTAAAATATTTACTGTGTCTTCATTCACCCCAACATACTCGTAACTCCTTCTCTCTCTAGCAATATTATTTTAACTCACTCACTGATTCACTTATTTATTCATTCATGTATTCAAAAATACATATTGAGTGATATGGGCATTTATGTGCCAGGATTACAGCAGAAAATAAGATAAAATGTAGATTATAACCTTGATAGCCAGAGTTGCTAATGTTCTTTTCTGCAAACTCTTCCAAAATGTATAACTATATCCTCAGCCATCTACCATACTCCAGATATGACACTATTTCAAAGTGTTACCACGACCTCTTGGCTGTCCCAAAGGTATCTTGAACTCAACATATCCAAATGCTGGTTTATTAACTTTCTCACCTTTTAACCAACAATCTACTCCTCTTCGTGTCTTTCTCACATGTAAATCTGTCATCAGTTCACGCAAGCCAGGACATCTGGAATGTTCATTTCTTCCTTCTTCTCCATTCCACCCCCAATCAACCTTCTCCCACCATCAAGTCTGTCTCCTAAATTTCCCTCTGGACAATGCTGTCCTCTCTACCATATGTTGTCACTACCCTTAGGAAAGTCTCTTATTCCATTAGAACAGTCGTTTTGTGTGTGTGTAAGAAATAAATGATGAAAAACATATGTAAGGAGCTGGTACAGTTTCCAATACAAGCATATCATTAGGTTTTCTCTGGCTAGAAAATTCATATTCATCTGCTAAAGGCCAGTGAAAATGCCATCTCTGTGTGGAGAATGAATATAGTAAGCCATGTGAGATGGTAAGCACACAAGTCTAAGGAAAAGCTGAAATACTTCTCCTAGCAGTTTATCCTATGAGCCAAAAAAAGGATGGGGGGGGGAGTAAGGGGGAAATTCAAACAGAATACTCACACATAGAACCATTTCAAAACATTAATGAATAACCCAGAAATTAGAGCATTAAATTTATTTTTTCTAAATTTCCACAAAATATTTTTAAAAGAATCTCCTGACAGACTAGTTTATTTAAAAAAGGCAACACCAGACATTCAGAAACTCAGTGTCCCTTATTAAAATAAATGAATTTTGGCTTTGTGCTTAATCTTGGCTGGAAATTTACATTACCCAATCAGGAGTTAACAAGCCCCACAGGGGAAATCAAGTGTCGCATAAAAATTCCACAGGAAATCCACCAATAAATTAGGGCAGGCGAAGCTGTATATGCGGAGATTTCTAGGCCCTCTAAAATCTATTAAAAACCTTTAAATACTGCTTTAGACAAAACATAAAGGAGGGTTAGGAGCTCTGCCATTCCTGAGAGGCCCTTCAATTTCTACATACCAATATTTAATCATTGAAAATGTCTGTATATCCAAAATTAAGTGATTTAGGCTTGGTATATATAACACATTAATTTCATATAAATGTGAAGTCGTTTACATAAGAAGGAAATAAAATCCTCTGAAGACAAAACATTTATCTTCTGTCCATCCTTTACCAAAAGAGAGCTGTGATGATGGTTTAACGTGACATTTGAAAAGCAGTTCTTGATGGCATCTTCCCCACCTCTCTGCCAAAATACCTATGAAGACACCAACAGAGGTGAGAAATCGCATCTCTGAAAAATAGACATGAATGTCAATTTTGCTACCAGCATTTGAGAGGAATTTCTATTCACCCCAACTCTGAGGGCAAGAGATGGAAAAGCACTACAACTAGAGTATTATACGAAAGGAAGGGGGAGAGGGAGAGAAAAAGGGAAGGGAGGAAGAAAGGAAAGAAGTAGCATAGTCCCTCATGTTTCCCCTATTCTTGAGCCCTTCTTTCACAGGTTTATATTCTGCAATAAGCTAAATATCAGACAAGATATTACCTGCCTCACCCCCAACATTGAATGCCAACTTGTCATCATTTGATTGGTGTGCATGGGGTGGGGTCGGGGGGACTTTCCAAATGCTGCTACTTTTCATATCCCTCCCCCATAGAACTTTTCCTCTTTAACAACAAAGGTGAAACTCTAAGAAGACTATTGGGCAGGAAGTAAAAGAAAATGGCAGACAGTTGCACTCCTGCCTGGAGTTAGAAGCAAGTCATAAGAAAAGTTGTATCGGGGGTCTTATTGATAAAGAGCTCTTGCAGTGGTTCATCCAGCTATGAAGTTTCATCCTCCTCAGCCAATCAGAGCATCAGAGAACCAGGGGTTGGAGACAGGAGTCAATCACTTCTTGTACAGCAGAGTTCAACCCTGAAGCAGAGACAGACTCATGGACTTTGAAAGAGAGGCTGACCAGCACTCAAGTGAACTGCAAAGCCAAAATAAATCCACAGACTCTGTTTATTGTCAAGTACCAAAACAAAAGCAAAATGAACAAACAAAACCACTCTAGGGCATCTGCACATATATGAAAGAATACAGAAAATAGAGCAGGCCTTCCCTTCATAAAATAACTTACTGAAGCAAATAAACTATATCTATTATGTGTGCATTTACACCGAGATCAGCAATGGACAAGAATAGACTTTGCCTCACTCATGAAGTTTTAAAATACGATACTTCTTATCCCCTTGACCATTTTTACAAATGATTTAGAGTATATTAAATTATTCTATGTTTTGTGGCAGGGAAGGGAAAACAAGGCTATCTTATAATAATTCTCCACATGTAAGGAAATTCTCTGTACTGAGAATCAGAAGGTCAGAGCAATGTGACCTCTCTTCCCTTCCTAAAATTCTTAAGTTACTGCACAGTTATGTAATTCTCATGTTTCCAGTCCTTTCTATTGAAAATGATACTTTAATTTTATTTTCAAAGTTCTCAAAATATGATAGAACATAAACCACTCAAGTTTGACTTGGCTGTTATGTAAGTTAAGTCTCCCGTTTCAGGCTGGTCCATTAACTTCTCTCAGTCTCTATTTCCACAAGTTTAGAAGGAAGTGAAGGGACTTAATATGTGTTTTTAACCTGTCATCTGTGGAGCTGAGGAGCTTCTAGGGTTGGATTTGAGGGAGAGGTAATTGGACAAGTCTCCAATCTCCATCCTTGTTTCAACCAGGGCAGTTTATAATTCATCTGTTTTACAAGGTAGTTTTCTGCACAAGAATTTGTCAGAGTTCCCCAGAGAAATAGAAACAATAGGAAATTAACATATCTATATCTATATGCATGTTTATATCTATAGATCTCTCTATAGATATAGGTATATGAACAGATTTATTCTAATGCATTGGATCACATAATTATAGATCTCACAATTTGCTATCTACAAACTGGAGACCCAGGAAAGCCAGTGATATAATACAGTCCGATTCTGAAGGCCTGAGAATCAGGAGCACTAAGGGTAAGAAAGATGAGCTCAATGTTCCATCTCAAGCAAGAGTGAATTCTTCCCTCCTGCAGGTGTGTGTTCTGTTCAGACCAACGGACTGGATGATGTCCCCCCACATTAGAGAGTGAGAATTGCTTTACTGAGTCCAGCAATTCAAATGCTAATTTTATCCAAGACAAAATGGCCACGCCATTAAATATTTTTTATTGTAAAATATAGTGGTTCTGAGTCGACTCTTATAGTTTGTTTCCTTTCAGTGGATATTTCATGTTTACAAAAAAAAAACATGGGAATAGTTTTCTCTAGCATATCTAACCTGTCAGTGTCAAAGATGTAATCCAGACCAAATTCATAGTATTAGAGCATTGGTGATGATAAAATAAATTATTGTTCATTTTTCCTAGTTTCAAATATACTAAAATGAGTGTGCTAAAAATGAAGGATACTGATAATGAGATTTTTAGAAATGTGTTTCTGATGCTAGTTATGTGTGAAACTTTCCTTGCCTTAAACTTGACAGAATAAAATGGCGAAAATCTACTTCTATTTTTCTGACTTACAAAAATATTGAAATGACACGATTAATGGGAAAAATCAACTGTTGGACATTTTTGTCATCAAGTGTTTTATTCAAACCAATGGAATTCAAGGACTTGGGGCTTTTCTGTTTTTATCATAAATTCTACTTTAATGTCTGGATATAGCTGATTAGGAAATGTAGAGTATAATTCAAAAGAAATACAGCAGCAGCAAGGGTCTATCAAAAGATCTCCTTGAGATGTATTAGCTAAAGCTCTATCTAGACCACTCATAAATTTTTGGATGGAAATTGATTTTGTTTTCTCTTCACTGCAGCAGTAAATAATTTTATTGCTTGGAAACAATTCCTATCCAGTCTTTAGTATACACTTAAAAAGAATAGAATATGTCTCTTGTTGAGGTGTGAAATCATTCACCCTCTGTAGTACGATACCTTAATTAAAATAAAAAGCCATTCTAAACCATTTTGGATGATATATACATTATAAACAATTTTATTCTGAAAGGCATAATATAACTAAAATAGAAAGCAAAATAATAGAATAGGCAGTACTGTGTGATCAAATCACATCCATCCACCCATCCACCCACCCACCCACCCACCCACCCACCCATCCATCCATCTACCCATCCATCCAACATATATTGTTATCACATCTCCTCAGTGTCCAGCCCTGGGCTGACAGCTGAAGACACAAACATTAATTCCACATGATTCTTCAAGGAGCTCATAAAATCCTAAGTGAGGGGGTATAAATGTCGACACCATAGTACAATACATGATAAATAAGTGATGCCTGATAATATCTGTATATTAATTAAAGTGTGGATGACTAGAGAAGCTCAAACTGGCAAGCAGACTGTGTGAAGTTGCTAAAATGAGAAGAAAAATATCATTGGATATAAGGAAGTGGGCTTTGGCTTAAGAGAGATCTATATTATAAAACCCCTTTTGGCCACTTGCCAGTTGTGTGACTTTGGGCAGATTCTTAATGTCACACAACTTCATACATGTCTGGTATGCAAATAGGGAGAAAATTCCACTCCTAATTTTATGAGAATAAAAAGATAACAAGAATAATTATGAATATTGTCAGGCACACAGAAACTGTCTAACAGACATGATTTGTTCTCCTTTTCTCTTCTTTATAAATTTATTGTTGACGAGGAGGCATACGGTGTAAATACATCAAGGTGTGAATGGCAGGATGCAGCAGGATGAAGGCTCAGCTGGATGTTCCCTGTACTGAGAGTATGTTTTCTGTGAATCAGTAGCCAATGAAGGGGCGCGAGGTGCAGACCAGAGAAGGGGGTTAGATCTGAATTTTGATGGACCTTGGGCGCCATGCTGACTTTTCTATATTATGTTCATTAATCTTCCTTAAATACAGTAACAAAATGACGTAAATATGAAAATAATTCAAAATTACTTTTATATGCCAAATATTTTCTGAATACCAATATTAAAATCACAATGATTATGTGTGTCAAAACATGTATTAAAATTAATTCCAACTAGATTAATTTATTAAGTGTAAAATTCAAAAAGATATATATATATATTTTAAATAAAAAACAAATATAGGTAACTAATAAATCATGGTGAGACAGGACTTTTCTACTTACTAAGCAATAAAAAGACATGAAAAAGAATTGAGAGATTTTACTCTAGAAAATTGAAATTTTTCCAAATACTGAAAAAATAAACTCAAAGACAAACTGAGTCAAGAAATTACAAATCTGCATGTATTGATACATCACCAATTAACTGTTTTTTAACATTTCTAGATTATGCAAATATTCAGCCAGCATCGTGTCCTTCTTCAAATTTGTATTAAATATAAAAAGGAAGATCATTAATGTCACTTCTGCTAATCCAAGATTGTGAGGAGCCATCAGAGCCAATGTTAGCTTTTTAGACTGAACGATGCAAATGTTTCCATCAGAAAAAGCACAGAAATAAATAATCAATGAATTTCTCTGATAATATTTGGTAAGGTAGAATGAGATGTTACATATTTATCAGAACATATTGCCACAATTTCAGGGTTCTAATTAAAAGCAAGTTTTCTGTTCTCTCCCCTTGTTAATTTTGAAGCTTACTATTGGCACTTATCCTAAAAATAAAGAGATATGTTGGAATTAATGATCCAGAATCAGCAACCAACCATTTATTGAGCACCAACTTTGTACCTAAAACTGTTTTGACTTGTATTTTATCATTTAATCCTTATAGAAGCCTATAACACAAGTATTTTTATTGGAATGAGTATAAAGAAACTAAAGGTTAGAGAGATAAGTTACGTAAATTGCCGTAAGTAATTTAGCTAAGAGGAATTAGCTTCTGGGTTCTTCTCCAAATTCTGAATTCTAGCATCCACTTATATCTCACACGATCGCTTCGGGAATATTTATGACAAAGATTATAAAACAACATAGGAGGTGAGATGAAACCAAAGAACACTTCTTTTCACAGGGAACAGTGACCCTGAATGACCTGATCCATTATTAGGCAGTGCCTTTACTTTCTGTCTCAAAACAGGTAACTCCATCTCTATGAAAATCTGTCTCATCTGTATGATTTAAATAGTTCATGTTACCAGGGGTTGAGCATCTCAATCTTTATTGCAACTGAGAATAATCTGGAGGGCTTTTTAAAAATACTGGAGTCTAGGTCTGTCTCGGAGACTCAGACTTAAATGCCTGGAGATGGGGTTTAGGCCTCAGCACTTGCTTTTTCAGGCTCTCTAGGTGATTGTAATGTGCAAAGCTGAGAACCACGGCTCCAGTTCCTTGGCTATTTCAACAGCAATAATTAGGGTTCATGAGCTATTTTTCATGGTTAAAAAAAAGAAAAAAAAACTACTCCTAATTAGACTGCACAGTTTAAATAACAAAATACATTCCTTTTTGTTGTGCTTGTTGTTGTTGTTGAAATTATATGAAGTCACTGTGGTTAGCTCATGCTGGTAAAGTACCCGGATTGAAAGATATGTCTTTGATTAATAGTCATAATAAACAAATGAGCTATTCATAAATGTAGTTTGTTGGGTAAGCAAACGTAGATCATGGGGTTGAGAGAAAAATAATAAAAACAATAATTTATAATGAAAAACTTGGAAACCACACCGCACAAAATCGTAATTTATATACCAATTACTAGATCCAAGCAGACCAGGGTGGTTTTTTTTTGGGGGGGGGGAGGAGGGGGAAGGGCAGGGGTTAAGGATTTGCAGAAAATATTAAACAAATTCATGAATAGACCTTGTGAATTTGTAATAATAACAGTTGATAAACTGAAGAATTCTGAGAAACTTTAAAGCAGGTTTCCCAATACCCTTCTGCACTGCCCTTCACCCCCACTCCTGGATATCGGTAGGTATTAATGTCTTTAAAGTAATTATATCTTCTAATACATTTTAAAATTCTGACTTAAAAGTAAGATAAATGTTTCTTGGCTCTAGGACTATTCAGAGACTTTAAGATGATAACATACCCTCTAACTCTGTAAGAAAAATACAATGTTTTCCAAATATACCATGGGATGTTTTTCCTACCATATTGTAGGACAAATAACCATAGATCCCCACATTCTCCTGTAAGCAGAGGCGATATCAACAAATCCCACAAAATATACTGAGCACCTATTATGTTATATATCTCAAGACCTGAATCCAGCTTTAATGCAACTTTAACTTCTAAATTTCACAACAGAATAAATTAATTGCAAATTGACAGGTTCTGTTACAGCAGATGATGCTAATATAACTTCAAATTCTCGAAGTTTACTTCAGGATATTAATGTACTCAATTTTAAGGCGAGGAATGGGATGAATATATATTGTAAGACTCGAAAGAAAGGAAGGAAGGAAGGAGAGAAAGGAAGGAAGGAGAGAAAGGAAGGAAGGAGAGAAAGGAAGGAAGGAGAGAAAGGAAGGAAGGAGAGAAAGGACAGAATACTTATGTTCCCTGGTAGGAATATGGAAGATGAAATCACTGTGATGGGCACAGTCGTCTGGGTGCCAGTAATTCACAGTTCTTAAAATTTTTCATTACGCCATTTTTAAAGTATGCCTCAAGATTATTGTGGCTCATTGTGACTATTGTCCTCTATTCCTCTTCATGCTCTTTTGTAGAAAGCAGTGACAGGAATAAAGACGAAGAAAACAGCAGATTTCAAAACTAAGAGATAAATGAAATGGCCAATGGGAGATATAATTACCCTCCTCCAAATGCACTTAGTGAAATCCTGTCATAATATTGCCATCAGAGAGACCAAAGATGGAATTTTTCTTAAAAGTTGTTAATAAAAATTAAACTAATATGTGCATAAATACTTACAGTGGGCCAACTTTACCCTAACTTTCCTTGACCATTGTTTGGTAAGCAAAGTTAGATCACAGGGTTAACAGAAAAATAGTAAAAAAAGCAGCACTTTCATAATGAAAAACTTGGAAACTACCTTATACAAAATCATAATTCAGATCCCAATTGAACCCTTGAATCATCTGTGTGGAAGTAGCATTATTATTTCTGTTCTATAGACCTGAGGATTAGAGAAATGCAGTCACTTGCTCAGTAAAACTCAACAAGGCTAGAAATGTAAGTCAGGTGTCCTGACTCCAAATTCTGGGCATCCCATGTCCCAATATGCTCTGTGGCCTTTCCCTTTATTTTCCGTATTTCTCTAAGGTCTCACGTGCATGTCATGTGCACCATTTATCTGGCCCTCTCTCGTCTTGCTTCAGCATTTCCCAAAATGTCTTCCATAGAGCACTGCATAATCTGGGCATCCCTTAAAGTGTTCTATGGAAAGAGACCTGTGATCAAATCTATTTAGGAATGTTTCATAATATATTTATTATTTTGATTAGCATATTAACAGCTCTGAGAGGTCCCACAGAAATTCTGCAGATCTGTGAAGTAAGGAAAGCTGTTTGCATAAGTTCACCCTACCATTTTCCAAACTTCTATGACTGAAGAGAGCGTTTGTAATTTCCTCATCACCATTCTTCAAAATTCACAGCACCAAGATTCTACTTTTGTATCCTGCCTATGCATCTAATCGTCTTTCACTCACTCCCTGAATAAGACATAGACATTGCAAGCAGTTTTATATCATTGCAATTTGGTATTTTCTGAATTCTTCCATTAATCAGGGTGCGGTAGATTATCTCCAAACAAAGCTGCAGATAATACAGAAAGCTATAAGTGCTTGCAGCTCCTCCCACCACGTGATTGGGCCTATTTACCCTGGCCTTAGGTAACTAATAGATGTGGCAGAAATAACACTGTTCCAGATCTGGGACTAGCCCTTTCAGAGGTGCATAGAGCATCAACTTTTGCTTTCATATAAAACAACGTGGATCCAGGCTACTGAATAAGAAGGGACCAGGAAGACTACAAGAGGCCACATGGAGAATAACTGAGGCTCTCCAGCCAACATCCAGAAACAAGAACCCAGACCTAGGTGGGAGACCATCTAGAATGTTCCAGTCCTACAAGCTCCCAGCTGAATTACCATATGAGCAGCCTCAGCCAACTGAGTGGAGAGCAACCATTCAGCCAGACTTCAGCATCATAAGAATTAATGAATTGTTGATGCTTTAAGCCACTACAGTTTGGGGTCATTTGTTATGCAGCAATCAAACAAAACACACAGTCACACAACAGGGAAGAATCCAGGGCAGGCCATGCATTTATAACTTTCTAGTACCTTTGAGTTTAGACTGCACAAAGACACCGAAAAACTAGATGGCCTCAGGGTTAAAAATTGCACAATCATGAGAGGAAATTCCTCTCCCTCTTCAGCTGACACACACATTTGGCATAGGCTTACTTCTCTGCCATCATTAAACAACCTCCTGTCTCAACAGTAACTCCTGCTAAGTGCATACTCACCAGAATGGATAGTGCCAGTTTCTGCAGGCCGTGTTCTTGTTCCCTCGTTCACAGTCTCTACCCAGCCAGTCCCCCATCCCTTCCATCAGACTTTTCTGTTACCTTGCTAGGAGCTATTTGTCAATAAAGAATCCAGAGAACTATTCAGCCCATTGCAGACTTAGACATGTCAAATGTAATTTTTTTTGTTATTCTTGATTTTGCTTGTAAAGCCTGACTTGCTGAATTATTTTAGGTGAGACAGATATCCAGACTGACAGTGGTGTTTGAAAAATAATTTGTTTTAATAGCTGTCTTAGATGAGGAATGGCCAAATTATAAATGTACAAAAATAGTCTCCTGGAAAAAAGAATCTCTCTATGAATTTTATTTTTAATCTTCATTTTATGAAGGCCCTACTAGGATGGGCACACAGTTAGCCTTTGAAAACAAAATCATTTATTTAGATTTATTCTTTCCTGCCCATTCTAACCCAACTGACAAAAATCAACAAATCTCCCATTTAGACTAGTGGTTTGTGGCCTCTTTACCTTCTCTTTTGTCCTTTAACATATACCCCGGGGGTTGTAAAGATAAATTTTGTTGGGATATGGAATTATAGACACTCAGAGCTGGAAGAAACCGCAAGAGATACCTAAGTCACACCCAAACTGTGGCAGAAATGATAGAATGTAAACCCTGCTTTACTGTGGAAAATGTTAAATCAAGTGTAAACTCAACTAAACCTGAGTCTCCCTGTCCCCCTCTTCCACCCCTAAGGAGGGCCCAGATGCCTATGTAAATAACCCCAATTAGAAATGTATTCATCACATAAAAACTCAACAAATGAATGCCTACAGGAAATAACACTCCAATAAATCTTGCAAAATGTCTGCCATTCACCATCTTGGAAGTTATGAGCATATGGAAATGAACATAATGTTTGCAATTAAAAGACTTACTTGACTTCAGGTACAGTAAAAACATGTCTGAACCTTTCAAATGTATTCCAGGACTATGAATAAGGTACTATAAAAATTGGAGTGAGCTGTATTATACAGAAACCTATCATTTACCTCTTAAAAATTGTATTCTTTCAGTGACTTACTTCCTCTGTCAGTGTGGTTTGTACGCATACATTACGGAGATGAAATCTGAAATTCTTCCATGTATTTCAGAAAGAGCTAGGTAATAATATTTTGTTGATGATCATGAAAGTGGTTTTGCAGTAGCTATTATGAACGGTTAAACTTAGACTATTAATGCCTCCCACTCATGATTTTTTTAATGAGGTAATCCATAAATTCTCCATCAAGCTATAATTCCCTTTATAGTACTTATTTATAAGGGTGTGTTTCCACAAAATATTTTTGGAAATTAAATCATTTTCTTCTCCATTGCTTCCAAATGGAGATTACTCTCTTTTAAAAAGTCAGCAAGACAGTCAGAAAATTGAACCTCTCAGGGTCTCACTTTGCACACTTGAGTTTCTTACCACAGCAAGAGATTAGCAAACTTTTTTCTTTAAAGAGACAGATAGTAAATGTTTTAGGTCGTTTGGGCCTGATAGTCTCTGTTGTAACTACTCAGTTCCACCTTGCAGCGTTCGAACAGGCATAGACAATGTGTGAATGAAGGGACGCGGTAAGCAAGCCCAGGTCACACTGGCAACAGGCTGAACTTGGCCCAGGGGCCTTGGTTTACTGACTCCTCTTCTATAGCATCCTATTGAGATGCTTTTGCAAGATCTCTTTGGACCCTCTAGCAACTGGGCTCTCGCTACATTCTATAAAACATGTTTGTTTTTCATTTGAGGATGAATCTGATCTTTACAAAATAGTCTTGATTTACTGCAATAATATATGAATTCAAACTTTTTAAAAATACTGGGGGAAAAAAGGTCTTACTTTCACAGAGTGCTTCTTCAAATACCTCAATTCTACCCTCATGTTCTCTTGTTCATTTTTTTCTCTGAGCTCCAGTTCCTCAATTTTTCCATAAAAGTATGTGTTTGGTTCCTTCCCATTCTTGCCCATTCCCTCAGAATACCATTTGTTTGTCCAAGTCCACTTAGTGTGGTACCCAGCATAAAATCAATGCCCCAGGTGTGTGTGCAGGGGCAACACTGTCCCAGAGTACACACTTCATCTTCCTCACCTCAGACGTTATTTTTCTCTCAGCAACATCCGTGAAGCCATTGTTTGACCAACCGTGAGCTAACCATCAATTATACTTAATGGGGAATAATTAAAAATGAGAGCTCTGGCAGGCAAGAAGAGAAATGCCATGTGGAATGAATAGCATGACAGAGAGAAATGTGTTTTCGGTACTGCACTCTCGGGAAAGAGGCTTCAATGAAATCCTCCTGCATCGAGGCCCAAGGAGTGTTTCCTGAGGTCTCACAGGGGAAGGAGCGGAGACTCCGAGGAGCCAATGCGCCCTTGTCTATACACCAGCAGGACGTTTTCCTGGGCAAACCATAGCCACGTCTTGTGCATTAGGGTTGATTGCCTTTGTATTGTCCATGACAAGGACGGAGAAATAGCTTATTTCTCCTCCAGATAGGATTTCTCCTCCAGCTACACCTGGAGATGAAATCAAGATCCCTCACAGAGGGATTGTTCATTTTCGTGAGCTTTAGCAGTGAGGTTATGTTCATTCATCTCTAAGACTGAGACTGGACAGTAAGGTTGGAGTTAACAAATACGTGGAATCTTATTTTTGTCCTTCAAGTGCATTTTTCCCCCATCCTGACGTAGGGCTCTCCAGCTTTCTTTAAAAGCTTCACTCTCAAATGTAGATGCCCAGCCCACCGTAGGTACTAATGGATTTGGAATCCTATGACTTGCCCCAAAGGAGTCCTGAGATTGAGGGTCCAGGGTTAACTGAGGTTCTTGGCACAACAAGAAGTAGAGGCCAATGAACAGAGCAGAGGTTAAATATAGGGTCCCCCAAATCCCTCAGATTGGCTCTGCGATGTCAGAGGTGCAGGGTCAGAGGTTGTGCAGAGGGATTGCAGGGCGTAACCTGCAGGTGGTCTGTCTCTACTGACAGCTTCTGTGCATCTTAGACCATTGTGCTCACTCGTTCAGCATCAGCGCTACTTAACCTACCTCAGCCTTCCCCACACCCCTGCCTGGTGTTCTCACACCTCTTACTAAAAATCGCTTGAGGGGTTAGGTAATTAAAAGTTTAGCTATATCATGAGTAAACAATGAAAGATGTATCATTATATTTTATTCTTATATCCGAAGAATACTGAGTACATGAAACATTGTCCAATTTCCTATTTCTTTTTTATTCTTCATCTTATATTTTGCTAGGTCAAGCACTGCTCTGTTAGAATGCTTGTCTGTGACTTTGGAAAAAATGTGGAACCTTGTTGTACTAGACACGTGCCTATCATTATTCAGGCTTAAGTGGTTCCAGGTCTTCGTTCCTCTGTGCAAAGTGTTGACAATTCTGTCTGGCGCCCAGGTCGGCAGCACTGTCTTTGCAGGTTGTGGGAGTAGATAATGCTTGAGCGTATTAAACATCTCAAATTACAGTACCACGCCGTTCATTTGCAACAATGGGCTCTTCCCGGTCGTTTCTTTCACAAAATATTTTTGAGCTCCTATTACGTGTCAAGCACTTTTGCAGATGTTAATGCCTAGCGCACAGCAGTGTAAGAGCTTACACTTAACGTGCTGCTTCTGTCACGTCCGTATTGGCAAAGGGTCCAGCACTTACCTTTTCCCCCCACACCAATACCTCCAGTGTGAAAACATGGATAGAGGGGAGACTTTAAATGTTGCAAATGCATGGTCACTTCACATGTGGAGGTCATTACTTTTTTTTTAATAACCTTTCCTGTAAAAAAAAAAAAAAAGTACTGAAATCATTGCATTATCCAAGTCCTTTGAGCCATACAGTTTCCTAATAAAAGGCTACAGGTATAACTTCACTCTAGCCATTGTTGGGTTTATCCTGGTTTTTACTGTGTACTTAGTACACTTAAGTATTTGAGTTCATCTGCTATACACCCTTATTTCTAAGTTACCTAGACTATTGTTTCACTTAAAAAAAAAAAAAAAAAACACACAGATTTTCATGAAAAAAAATAATACGAGTAATTAGCTATAAGGAAGTCACCTCACTTTGTCAAGGAAAAGAAGAGCAGTGCTCTCTCTCCATTGATTAACCAAAGAAACGGAATCAATAATAACTGAGAGCACATCTGCCCTTGAAGGTGACCATGTTCACTGCTTTACACAAAACGTTCTTTGATTCTGATGAATGGGTTTCGCTGCCTTGTGCTCGTGCAACATACAGTCTGTAATGAAGCTGCGAGGTCCTCCTTTCTCAGGGAACAATCCTGGAATTTACCCAGGCTTAGCAGGCACTGCACTGGTGTTGCTCAGTCCACGTGCGGCAGGGTGTGTTTATGCTTCTAACAGAAGTCTCTGATAAGCTTGAACGCATCATTGTTGTCTTTTCTTTTTAAATGCAACGGTTCAGAACACAAGCCACTGGCTGTGATTCCTTCCTGTGTGATGGGCTACACAAACACTGACAGCTGAACGCAGGTATCGGCTGTCATTGATTCGTCAGGTTGAATACCCACTTTCAAAGGACAGATCCGGATAGCTTCTATAACCTGTTACAAAGGATCCTGGCTCCTTTATTAATTCTAAAACAAAACATCGTATTTGACAGTGAAACAAAGGGAAGGTTTTCTGTTTGTTTCTTTGTGATGTGTAAGTCATAACACTTTTTGCCATTTACCAGTTTAATTTTTCAACTATAGAAGACCCTTCTTCATAATACCACCCCTGCACCTATCGGAGTCGGGGTGATTTTATAGGTATAGATATAGATGTATCGCAATCATATATGTATGTATATTGTTATATAACATATATTATATTATAGTATTTACACATACTGTATTTTATATTTGATACTGATTATATTGGTACTAATGCACATTCTTATGTTTGCATGAAAGGAACCCACCTTAAACTGGAATAAACAAAAAGGTGACTATTGATGCATGTAATTAGGAAGTCCAGATATGAGTCTGACTGCAGACTTGGCTGGATCCAGGGGCTCACTCCAGGTATTTGGAGTAAGACTTTTCTTCATCATTTTACTCTGTTCGTTTCTGCGTTGCTTTGTCCTGAGAGAAGTTATTTTTACATCTTGACTACCACCCTCCACCCCACCTCCCTGCCCACCGGCAGCTAGAAATATATCCTCTGATCTTTAAGTTAAAAAGAAAATTGCATCTTCTCTTAAAATTAAAACATAATAATAATAATAATAAAGTTATTAGGCAATGTCAACTCAGATTGTCCTGATCTGAGCCATCTCACTGTCCCTGAATCAAGCTTTGAGGCCTGAAAGATGTGAGACTCCAGCTGGCCAAACCCGGTTACATACTCAACTGCTGGCACTAAAATCGGAGTCAGTTTTACGGTACCCAGAAAGACGAAAGGTGATGTCTCCAGAATCTGAGTATTCTCACTAGGAGAAAGAGAGTTGAGTGTGGTGCAGGTAAAAACGATAAATATTGTATATAACATTAACCACGTGCTTCCCAAGGACTTCCCTACTGACCAAGTCCCAAATGTATTCAAGGTCCCGCCGTCCTCATCTCATGATCAGGTAGATTTCGGTGTGTCAGTGTTGTATCCATCTTCCCTTCTGCTCAACATTGCAGTTCAACCAACATCCGTGGTTTGAGATTGACAATTAAAAATAGCATGTTGCACAGTATACACTAAAGTCACTGAGTTCTGTCCATTTACTCTCATTGAAGTATATCCACTCTAAGCAAACATAGTCCTTACATTTGTACTTCAACAGGACACAGACAAGACTCCACAGGTGTAGCAGAAATGGCATGGGGTATTTTTGTGGGAGAATTCTTTCCAACACATACAGTTAAAGTTAACTGCATTCAAAGGAAGACTTTGCATAGCCAAATCATCTTATAGGCGGACATCAAGGGAAAAAAAAAAAAAAAAGCCAATCACAGAAATGTGGAAGATCATACTTAATTCTGACCATATAAAATTTAATTCAGGCGACTTCCCTCTACCTAGCTCACTATAGATCCTTCACTCAAGTCACCAAGGTATAATACTAAAAATGCCAGCACAAATTTATGTTGACATACCCAGCACTGCCGAGTTGTATAGATCATGTTTGCTGTTTCAACTTATATTTTTAATGATTTGACTTTGAAACAAATCACATGTGTCTCCCAATCCAGGAAAAGGCAGCTACCATCTTTACTTATCTGGCATTGTTCTATAAGCAAAAATGAAAGCATATTTATGCCTCGTGGTTGTGTGAACAGGAAGCTATGGGCTGAAAAATTGAGTGTACAACAGTCTCCATCAGAATTAGCCAACGTTTACTGTGGCAATGCAAAAATATAATCAGAAATGTCAGAATGACATTTTCTGTTTCTCATGACTTTCATACTGCTCTCCCACATTCCATCTCTACTAAAACTAATTCTGTCTTACCTACTTGCACATCAGTTTCTACTGGGCACTCACAAATCCAGCAGCTGCCTTCCATCTTACTCTTCTATGGAATCCAAAAATTTCTGCATTGAATGGGACCTTTAAGATCACCCGATTCTGTACTTAAATTACCTCTGTAATATTCACAAGTAATTCATCTCGAAGTCTCTGCTTTATAAAGGAGAGGTATTTGGAGTGGACCAAATCCTGAGCGTTGGTGGCTAACACCGAGGGTTTCCAATCCAAGCTCCCTCACAGAAATGGGTCATATTGGTAATTTACTTCCTCCTCTAAGATCCAATTTCGTCATATGGAAATAATGATGGAAATAATTATACCTACTCCCTGGGGTTCTAGCAGGAAATGTATGAGGTAATGCCTACAAAATGAGTTTAACACAAGGCCAGGTATGTGTGGTAAGCGTTAAATAAATGATAATATCTACATATCTACGTCTATCCATGTGTACATATTAACTCTATATTCAATCTAGTTTTATTCAAATACATAAGTAATATATGCTCAAAAAATAAAACTCGGATAATACGGAATTAAAGGACAACAACAACAACAGCAACAAAACATGCAGGATCTCTCTGATGAGAGCCAAACTGCGTTAAATTTGGTGCTTTTCCCTCTAAGCTTTTTTTCCTCTGAATATTTTTCTTTTGCATAGTTGAGATCATATTACACATATACTTTGGAAATACATTTTAAATATTGTAACATAAGTCATTCTCCAAGTTATTAAAAATGCTACACAAATATCTTTTTTAATGGTTGATGAACTTTCCATCATGCAGTCTTACCCCAAGTTACTTAACCAAGCCCCTGGTTTTGAACATTGAGGACAAACATATTTTTCAAGCCGTATTTTCATAAAAACATGATAACTATCCCTATTGACAGAGGGTTTGTTGGAAAGAAAATAGGGTTACATATGCCGACATGAGCAGGAGAAAAGGGATATAGGATGATACCAACAATGGCTTTTCTTCTTGCAATTTTTCATTATACTGATACTGATGCTAATACTATTACCAATAGTAACTCTTACTGAGTGCCTACTACGTGCCAGAAGTCCTGCGTTATATAATTCAGTAATCTCAAAAGACTCATGAGTTAAATTTTAATATCCTATTTTATAGAGAGGAAATGAAGCGTAAGAGACATAAGCATCTTATAAAGTTCATGTCACTAGTGGCTGAGTCAACATTTTAATCTAAATCTGACTGCATCAAATGTCCAGGTGCCCAGGCCAGTCTTGGTTTACCTGAGATTCTCACGCTAATGTCAGGTCGAGTCCCTTGACAGCAACAGCAGAGCTAAGATTCTTTCTTAGATTCCAAGAGAACACAGTGCTATCAGAATAAGAAAACTTTCATTTAGGAAGGAAATGCTGCTCCAGGAATTAAAAACAAGATAAACCTAGATGTTATTCTGGTTGATTCCCTAACATCCTAAATTCCATGCAACATGTTTCGCTCAAGCCCAAATGTGGCAATCCTATTTCCTGTGTCAGTGATCAATTCAGGAATAGTCATGTGGTCCAATTCTGGCAAATAAGCTTAGAGGGAATTTCTACTAGGAAGTGGAGGGAAGGATGGAATTTATGTAAATGTTTCTTCAGGCTGAAGAAAGAGAACCAGTGAATAATGACCCTTCTTGCTCTTAACTCTTTTGTCTGGGTACCACCCCTGAAACTGCCACAATTCCCTTGCTAATGGACTGAGGATGAAGTTAGCATGAAGGACATCACCGTGGAGACAGGACAAAAACTTCAGCCATTTGAGAGCTGTCATATTAGCCTTCCTCTGGACTCGCCATTCGGGAGATAACAAGTGTCCTCATTGTTTGAGCCTGTTTAGGCCAGGTCATCTGTTACTTGCTGATGTGAAAGCATTCTGCCTGACTTCAAGAAGATTCATAGGGGCCTAACACCTTCGATTCAACCTATCTATCAATACGTTACACTTGCAAAGTCCATAATAATGATTTTGACCACACTTCCATACCCATCATCTAAAAAAAAAAAAAAAAAAAACAACCCCTCCTAACTCACCTCTGATGGTCTTCAGGCAAACATCATTATTCCACTTAAGTAATGAGAAATCTGAAACTTAAAACAATTAAGTCGTTTGATTAAAAAGTAGTTTAAATAAGAGTTGGTGTCAGAATTCTAACAAAGATACTATGGTACAGGGACCCACGTTTTTCATGGTCTCTGCAAACTCACCTTGGGATACTACTTTAAGGTGGGCTCAGCACGTCCATGGGCATTATTCCACTTGATCTTTGACACAATCCTACCCCTTGGAGATACAGTTTTATGGTTCACTCTTGAGTATACTGCAGTTCCAGAGGGCATGCCAGCTTTACAAGGTCATGCAGCAAGGTGAGAGATCTAGTCAAGATGGAGCTTAAGGAGGTTCTGCTATAGCAGAACAGTAGTGCTCACGAGGCAGCTCCCCTTAGTTCAGTCTGTCTCATGTAGTTAGGGCTGCATGGCTCGTTCTGAGCAATAGGCTGTGAGCAGAATTGGCACCTGTTATTTTTAATCCAAGGTAATTAGGAAAGGATGTGAGACTCTTATGCTCTCTTATCTCTTTCCTTTATTTGCTTGGAAATGAAAAGTACCAAGATGTCAGCTTTGCTAAGAGAAAAGCAGCCAAGAGCCATTCTGGATCTCCAAGTGGATGTGGATAAGAGTTGCAACCCTCACACCTATGTAGGACTTAACATGAGCATGAAGTTCAATCTGATAGGTTAAGCCACTGAAATTTGGGGAGTGTGTGTTACTCCAGCACACATATCAATTCTAAGTAATTTAGCTGCAGTAACATAGCCAGTGGCTAGGTGGCTTACCTCATACCTAAGAAGAGGTTTGGTTTAACCTTTGAGTGCCTTATGGACCAGTTTTAGCGTATAACACCTTTCCAGGGTTTTAGCTTCTGCTTTAAAGTTCTCGGATACAAAGTGTTGGTGCTTTTTTAAAGCTCCTTCTTTCCATTGTTTTACATGGGTGAATAGTTACTTTATTTATTATGCAGTTGGTAGTGGTTATGGAGAATTTTTCTTCACTATGCTTCAGATTTATAGAGCTGGGCTGCCCTTTTATTAGGCAATATATTCAGTTTGGCGTTGTTAGGTACCTAGAGAATTTGGCATAGATATACTTTTATCATAAAAAATCCTCATAATAATTATTATTAGCCTACCCTGTTGTTTATCAAGACTCAGTGCAAAAACAAATTGCACATGTAATTTGGAGAGGCTAAGTCATTCGGATTTTTAACAGAAAAAATAATGGCATGAATATTTCTGAGGCTTGGTGAACATACTCTCCAAGAAATACATGAGCTACTAAAATTACAAATAAGGCACTGCTGTTGGCATCCTTGAAACTAAGGTTCCCCACTGTACAATAGATTTATTACACCTGAATTTCACCTCCAGGGCACAGCTACAATTTATTTGAATTCTGAAACCATCAAATCCCTACTGACTGTTCCTGGAAACAAAAGAAAAGCTCAGTCTCTCACCCCTAACATTGTAAAGCCCAAAGAAACATTGACAATTACCTAATTGAAACCCCTTAAATCATAGGCAAGAAAAAGGGAGGTTGAGAGAACCAGAAATGATTTTCAAAAGGTCCCAATGCAGTGAGGGCCCAGCCCAATGTGTTTCTGTGTTTGTTGGATGTCTTCTTCCAGACCTCAGAACAAGGAACAGCTAGGCCATGCCATGTGTTTCCTGCAGCAACAGTTGACTTGCTCTGCATCTAGGACCTAACAAAATAAAAACATACACCTTCAGGATGGGTGCGATCCCAAGGCATTAACTCCTGTTATACCACTTGTTGAATACCTGCTAAGTGCCAGGAACTAAGCTACATTTCTTTACTTGTTGCATAAATCCCATGAGGGTCAGAAAAATTAAGTGATTTGTCCTAGTCAGTTTAGTGATTTTTCACAACCAGTCAGTGATAAAACAGGATTCCAAGGCAGGGCCTTCCCATCTAGTGTTCCTATGTAACAGCGTTCTCAGGAGCAAACTATTATTATCTCTATTGTACATAAAGACAGATGTGACAAAGGGATGTTAAACATTGTATTTAAAATTGGTTAATTTTGACTTAAATCAAAATCACGTTAAGTCTGTGACCAAAGCCGGAATCAACTCTAACAAAAGTGCCCCAAATCAGACTGTTTTTCTCCTAGCTAAATATTTGTTTTCTGTGTTGAAGTTCATGCCATTTTTTCCTTCTTTCCAAACTTTTGTTTTCCATAGGAAGTGAAGTGTCTACAGAGTATGTGCATTTCACACCTTAAAATGTATCTGAGATGATGGTTTCATTTTTAGAAGAAAAGAGAAGGGGGAATGTGGCCCATGAAACAGCACTCAGCGGACGCTATTATCTGTAGAAAGAGAACTGTGGATACAAGGGCCAGGCAAAGTCCAGACACAGGGGCAGATTCAGGAAGACGTCCTGCACCCTGAGGCCTGGCAATGCAATTCCCAACAATCTATGAGCACCACCTATTCCCAAGAAAACTTTCCATTTGACAATTTGTTTCCCGAGCTTGCTTACTTCTAGAATGTCGGTGGCTGCCCAAAGTCATGGGATTTCCATTATGAAGGGTCTTGCAAACCAGTGAGCCTGCTACCTCATTTTGCAGATGGAAACGCTGGGGTCCAGAGAGGGCAGTACCCTGTCCAAGGCCATGCAGGTAGATTTGTAACAAAGGCTAAACCTAAAGGAAGGTGATTTGAAATCTCAGGTCATGATCAGCCGAATGTCTGGCAACCTGGACAGATAACCTGTAAACAAAATCACGATCTCCTGGAGGCAAAGGGAGCTGGGAAAAGGTGTTTGTGATGGTGACTCAAAGCCAAAGGCAGAGACAAGAAAGAAAAGTAGGAAAAGAACAAATGGCTCTATATTTACTTAGCAGCATTTATCAGTTACTTCCTCCGTGTAAAAGCATAACCCCGGAGCTCAGGGCAGTGAAAGGAGAAAACGATGACATTGACTATGCCTTTAAGGGACTCACAACCTATTGTGGGAGAGTAGACCTTCCTCATCCCATTAGAACAGATACATTTTGGAAGAGCAATGTAGATAAATGGTATAGAGAGTAGAGAACGAACAGATTCCACAGGCGATCAATCATCGTCAGCCTACTTAACTTGAAGGAAATTTGCTCATAATTTGGAGGGTCTCACACTGTTAGAGCTCCTACCATGTCTCCAGCCTAGGAAGCCTTATGAAAAGGTACAGAGCCGCTGGTTAAAATGAAAAAGAAAGAAAGGTGTTGTGCCTTCTCTCCTTCAGCTCCCTCCATCCACACTTCTCCCTCAGACTGCCCTTGAATGTTACCTCTTTTTTTTTTCAAGTCTACCTTATGTGTTCACCATGACTTAATTTTTCATTTACTCATGTCTACTGTCTGCTGACCACTAAGGACACCACTGATATACATACCATCAACCACCAGCCTACATAATAGATTCAGAAGGGAAGATGTGGCGTAGAGATGTCAAATGTCACACAGCCAGAAAGCATTGTAGCTCGGATTCCAATCCTGGAACCAGAGCTCTAACTATAAAGGAAATAAAAATCAACTTGACTATGATAAAAGAAAATTGTACTCCTATAAGACATCATTAAATGTATATATCTATCCAAATGATAAAAATATATCTAAACTAAATATCTATAATCTTTATATCTATTTACCAAGGTGTGTGTGTTGAGAGAGAGAGAAAGAGAGAGAGAGAGAGAGAGAGAGAGAGAGAGAGAGAGAGAGAAGAGATGGAATTTGTATCTTAAATTATATTTTTTTCTCCCCATACTGAATACTAGTGATATAAGAATACTTCTCACAAAGTTCTGCTATATTAGGTGACTCAATTTCCCTTCCTTGGGCTTCAGGAAAAGCAAAAGCTGATTAAACTAACGAGGCAAGTAATGAATAAAATTAAATATGCAGATGTCAGCTTCAGAGTATTCTGGTTGCAAATTCCTGGTTCAATATATCACTAGTTTGTGGATAAGCTATTTCATTTCTCTGTAACTTATTTTTGTCATCTGTAAAATGGGAAAATAGTAGTAAGTATCTTCTATGGCTGTACAAACTAATTAAATGTAATCATGTATTTAGAATGTTCAAAACAGTACCTAACATCAGTCAAAAATTAAAAATTGTGGATCATTTGATGCTTCGAGCAAATGAACGTTTCCAGTTATATAGAGTACGAATATGCGTAGCTTCCTTTTTGCCATAAATTTAAGAAAGGCCAGAGCACCTACGTGTTCGGTAAAACCAAAATCCTCAACCATCACCTGAAAGAGAAGAAAACAAGGGATTTAAAATGTCTCAGGAATAATATCCAGTTGCATATGTGCGGGCTGCACAAATAAACACAAAACGTTGAATGAGAAAAGTAAAAGTAAAAGGCAATTGGTTTGAATTTTGTCTTTGATTCCAGTTAGCTTGGAAACCTGATACTAACTCCTTCTGATACAGTAGGTCTCCCTTTCAGTGCCGCTTCTTCAGAGAAGCCTGGCTGATCTCCTTGAATAGATTAGTCCTCTTGTGATACGGATTTCTAAGACCCCATAGTTCTCCTTCATCTAGTTGGTCTTCTTAGACTCTATACGTCTCTCTCAGATCATCTATGACCTTAGTGATTCTATGTTCATTTCTAATGGCTTTTTTGCTTCCTCTCTCCACCATTACAAGGTAAGTCCTCTGGGGGCAGAAATACATCACCCTTGTTTACCTCTTACCCTCACTTTACCTGTGAGGGCACCTAACACAAATAACAGGTAAAATAATTAGAGCACAAACACGCGCGTGCCAGGGAGGAGCATGAAAGGAAGGAGGGAGGAGCCAGAACTGTGGGAGGAAGAAGTGATGCTGGCATGTGATTCACATCTCCGGAAGTCAAATTCAGAGCTCTTCCCTTCAGTGTGCTACCCTCCTTCCTCCCCTCCCCTTTTCTTCCATCTCTTCCATTTTTATTTAAAAATGTGATTCAGCAAATCCTGTGGCTGGAAGCCGGATTCACATCTCAGAAGGTCTGGGGGAAGCTATTCTCGCTGGTTGGCGTGATGCTTTCATAACACGGTGAAGCAGGGCAGTGGAGAAGCAGGTCTTGGGTACTGCAGTCACCAGATGACTTTTAACAAAGCCCAGAAAAGGCACAGCTGGGGGGGAAGGTGATTTGCTTTCCAACAGTCCCTGGCAGCCCCTTTGGTGAGGTCAGCAGATCTACACCTCTGCTTCCAGAGTGACAATGGGTCCCTCTAACCAGCGGCCCCTGAATCCACTTCAGTCATGGGTCATCTTGACTCTGGATTAGGTTCAGGGGTCAGGCTTCTATGTTTTGGTTTATGGACAAAGCACATCTTTATAGACTTTTGAAAATAAAATTACCTCCAGCAGGGAGCCCTACTCAAGTGACGTCCTTTTACACCCAGTGTTTTCTCAGGGCCATTTTGTTGACATGGGTCAGTCTACCATGCTGGTTCAGCCATGATCCCTGGTGATCAGGCCCAGAGTCTTCTAGATACTTATTACCTGGGACCCTGCTGGAAGGAACCTCAGAGAGAAAATCATCATTCTCCCTCTCCATTTGTAAATAATGACAAACTAAGGCCCAGGGCAAGTGACTTGACTAAGGTTTCACATTATGAGACATTATGACAGAGGTAGGTCTAGACCCAGGTGTCTTTGACCTGAGTTCTAAGTACCACTCTGGAAATAGTACAGCTCTTTTCTTTTTCTTTCTTTCTTTTTTCTTCTCTTCTTCTCTTCTCTTCTCTTCTCTTCTCTTCTCTTCTCTTCCCTTTTCTTTCTTTTTCTTCCTTCCTTTCTTTCTTTATCTCTCTCTCTCTCTCTCTCTCTCTCTCTCTCTCTTTTCTTTTCCTCTCCTCTCCTCTCCTCTCCTCCCCTCCTCCCCTTCTCTCTTCTTCCGTTCCCTTTCCTTTCATTTCCTTCCCTTTTCTTTCCTTCCCCTCCCCTCCCCTTTCCTTCTTCTCTCCTTTCCCTTTCTTCTTCTTCCTTCCTTCCTTCCTTCCTTCCTTCCTTCCTTCCTTCCTTCCTTCCCTCCCTCCCTCCCTCCCTCCCTCTCTCTCTCTCTTTCTTTCTTTCTTTCTTTCTAATCCATTATAGGTACTAGGACAAGCCCAATTAGCAGGGATATTTTTATGACCAAAGAGCCAGGCCCTCCTTACACATCCTACTGACTCTCTTGCTACCTCTCCCTTTTCCATTATGTCAGCAAGAAAAGGAAGAGGCTGCTCCTCCACTCTTCCTGTTTTTACCACCACATTTAAACTCAGGCTCAGAATACCCGTCCCACCCCCATCCCAACACACGCGCGCACACACACACGCACACACACGCACACACACACAGAGGCTGATTTAGACTAAGACTTGAGATCCACAGAATAACCCACTAAATACTGGCACACACAGGATGGAGACTGTTTACATCTTATTATAGTTCATTTTAATGTAAATTTAGTGATTGCTAAGGGGTGGCCTAAAGGCAAGTACTGTGCTCCCTGGTGCAACTCCTTCCCCAAGCATCTTGGAAAAATAAACAGAAAGAAACGAGATCCACATTTTTCATGTCTGTTAACTTTGCAACATGTGGTAACCAAGTAGGTTACTGTAATAGGAAACTGTTACAATTAAGCCCTTTTCTTGCAGTTTCATGCTGAAGCTGAGAGTCTGCTGGGAAAGATAAGAAAGTTCTGTTCTACGGAATGTTTTGACGTTGTCTTTTGAAATTTACAGCTATAGAATATAAAACTTTTTTTTTTATTTGGGTTATGGGAGACTGAAAACCATATAAACAATTATATGTGAATTGGAAATGCAATATTCAGTGTTGAACAAAGGTTATATTTTCTCCTAATTTCAGTGATGCTGTATTTTTCTAACAGACTCCCATGATTTAAAGATATTTACATCCAAAAGAAAAAAAAAAAAAAAAAAAAGACTTCAGTCTTCCAATTGCTTATAAGACCCTGGTGTACAGAGAAACTTTATAACAGCATGGGAATTTATAATCCCTCAGCTGGAGGGTTAGAAATTTGCAGTGAGAGAAGTCCTTAATCTTACACTTGCATAACTGCACATTCTTTAGATTTAAATTGTATAAATCGAAAAAATGAAGATCATTTTGTTCTTTTCTAAAGGGTTCTCACAGATAAATGATGACTGGTTAGAGCCTATTGAACGTTTGAAACATTTGTAGAATGTAATTTATTCACATCAAATACATCAGAAAAGTAAGTCTAGTGTTAAATTACAACATGAAGAAATTAAAAGGCAGAAGTGAGCAGTTGGGTTTAAATGGATGCTCTGAGGTTTGTAGAAAATGTCAAAAGAGTTCAAATGTTTATAATGTGAAAGTAAATGTTTGGGCATACTGTAGGAAGGCTTTATCCCAGTGTGAGATAATACAGTTCTTTGTGGGATATATTATAAAGAGAAGAATGTTTAGTCTACCTCATTTATCCATATGTTTTATTAATAAACAATTATGCCAAAAAGGTAATGTTCTTGCTCCCCCTTTTTTTCATTCAACTCTATCTTGTTCCCCCATAAAGGTCATTCCTGAGTAAATCAAACCAATCATGACTTTCCTTTTTCTTAATGATTTTTCTTAACTTATCAGAAAATTCACTAGATCAACAAGATGTATATTCCTAGGAACTTGAGGGTGGGAGGTGAGTCAGGGGTCCTTGGTCCCCAGGACCTAGAAGTACCTAAACACTGTAGTCATCTGGGCATGATTCCTTCCCATTGTGTAAAGGAAGATTTGGGCACAAAAATGGCAAAAGCAGACACAGCCTTACTTTACACATGGCTGGCTTTGGCCTTAAACTTGGTAAGCTGAGCTGGGTTCTAGAGAATTCTTTTGCTGTGGTTTAAAATTTTAAATGGCACCTTCTTGAAACTGAAACTTGCATCTTAAACCAAACACTTTAGTAAGTCTAAAATAACAATATTGAACTACAAGAAACAAAAATTATATCAAAGAAAACAAAAGCATAGAGCCAATGAATAGCATCAAAGAGAGATGTTTAACCCTTAAGGGAATAAGGACTATGTTCATAATTCTACCCATATTTCCTGAATGTCCTCAGCACCACCTAATAAATATCCTGGAATGTAAACAGGAAGGTCAGAACTTCTTCCTGTAAACTGAAGCAGAAGAAAGATAAGCAGAATATATCCCTGGCTTTGAAGACAAAGTCTTTTTTTTTTTTTTTTTTAAACAGAACACCAAAAGCTCTAACCACATAGACCAAAAAAGAAAAAAAAAGAAAAAAAAGATAAACTGGACTACAATAAAATTTAAAATGCAGTTCATGAAAAAGAACTCTGTTGTTAAAAAATGATTCATTTACGTGATACCAACGAACTTTATTTAATCCTTCAGGCAGTGGACAGTATCAGAGAACTGCAAAATGGGGCAGAAGGCAAGAAACTTTATAGGATGAAGAATAAAGAATGAGACAAATAGAAAATATCTGATTGATTGGGGCCACATTGTCAACTTTGGGGTGAGAAAGCCCAGAAATGGCTTGGTGTTTGGCAATTCAGTGACTGAATGTAATGTGTTTCTGGTCGAAGCAGAGCATTTACAGGGAATGGACATTATCTAAGTTTCAGTGTGCTGATGTAGCACCCCAGGCGACAGCAGCTCCATTTGGGGCCTAGAAATGCATTTCAACACTATCTAGATGAGAGAGTGGGAGTGAGTAGGGCATGAGCATGTGTAGTAAAACATTAATGTCTGAGAAATCTAAGTAAAGGGTCACCAATAAGATTTTTTTTTCAGTGCTTTGAAATGCCTGTATCTATAACAAAGGACTCTGATTTACAATATATAGAGAATGTCAGCAAATCAATAAGAAAGAAGCAAAGAATATTTTTAAACTGGCAAACCATATGAACACATACTCAAATTCACTAGTAATAAGAGAAACACAAATTAAAACAAATAATGCAATACTATGACGTGTCCAAAACACTAGAAAAGAAAAGAAGAAAGGAAGGAAAGGGAAGGACTGAAGAACAGAAGGAAGGTGGGAAAGAAGAGAAAGAGGAAAGCAGGTGAGAGGGATAGTCAATTCCAAGTATTGACAAAGATTTGGAGTAACCAGAAATCTCACACACTTCTGGTAGAAATGTAATGTGGTACAACCACTTCGAAAAAGATTGCTTGGTAATATCTTCTCAAGCTGAACCTCTTATACCTGTTACCAAGCAGTGCTACCCTCAGCTCAAAAGCATCCACTCTTAAGAATATTTCTATGTTTACCAAAAGACATGCACAAAATGTGTATTTTCAAAAGCGTTCATAACAACACTATTTTTAATAGTAAAAATCTGAAAAACAACCTAGGTGACTATCTGCAATACAGTAGATAAATTAATTATGGTATAGTCACACAATAGATTACAATATAAAAATGAGAATGAAGAGACTCCAGCTACACAGCACATGATGAAGGAATCTTACAAAGGTTAAGCAAAAGCGCTTCCAACAGCAAAGAGTAGGTACAGTCTGACGCCATTCGAAACAGCAAAACGAATCTGTGGTGTTAGAGGTACCAACAGGCAAATCTTGAATATGGGCAGGGAAGGTATTGATTGGAATTGGTAAAAGAGAAGCTTTGGGGAGAGGGGATACTGATCTTAATGATAATGACTCAGTCCTGCTAATTTTATAAAAACTCACTGACCTTTATGATTTGTGCGATTTTCTGCATACATTTTATATTTTGTTGAAATTTACCTCAAAAATAGAATTAATGATTACTAGGGAGAACCTTCTCACCCAGAAGAGTATTTCTTGGGTTGAGGTATTATGGATCATTTCACAAAAATATACACTTTTTTTTTCCTTTTAATAAAGTTCCAAGGACTCATTTTGTTGAGAGATACTCCTACGAATAATATTTAAGAAAATAAAATCTAAGTATAGTAAACCTGTTTTCAATTGCTATAATCACTACAAATAAGAAATGTTATCATCCTAAGTTGTAAATGTAGTGTTTAGTTATAAACGTATTTTTTATTTTTTTGTCTCAATCGATGAATCGTTTGGCCTCTGCTTAAGAAGCACTCAATGCACAGTCATAGGATAGGCTGGACTTGGGATAGAGTAAGACATACTGTGGAAAACTGAAAAGCTCAAGAAGTTAAACAAGCACGGTTTAGTTGTCCTTTGGCGCTCATGTCCCTCATGAGCCATCAGATGCCTCTGCTCTGCGTCATTGTATTCAGGGGCCTAGGTCATTACAGGAGCCACCAGTGCCTCTGGTCACTTTGGCAGAGGGAAAGGGAGCCAAAGTGTGATAAACCATTCACCACTCTTTAATGTTTTCCCCTTAAAACGTGATACCCGTTAGTACCTCTCATATTCCAGTCCCCAAACAAGTCAAATGGCCATACCTAACCCCAGTGAGGGAAGGCCCTATGTTATTACCCCATGCCTGGTAGGAACAGCAATTATTGAGGGAACCACATACGCATTTCAGTTTGTTTTCACATCACATCCGTTCGTTCTCACATCTATAAGCCCAATCAGAGTACTTCAACAGTGGTATAATCAAATGACCCTGGGAGCACGTCCCAGATACTTGCAGGTCAATTGTAACCACTTTCCATTAAAGTTCCAGTTCTTGACAGAGTACCTGACACATGGCCTATGCTCCCTGAATGTTTGTTGAATGAATGAAGGCAGCTGAGGGTATAGTAAATCTGTGCAAAGGGTATAAGTATCAGGAAAAGATACAAAAAAAAAAAAAAAAAAAAAAAAAAAAAGACAGAAAGAAAAGGAGGTAACCTTTGAAAAAGGCTGAGAAAGCATCTGTCCAAGAGGGAATAAAAGAGAAAAGCAAGAAGGAGGGCCACAGGGGTACTATAAATAAAGACGAGGAAGTAGAAAAGTACATGATGAGCAAATTCAAATGTCAATAATGACCAAGTGTATATTATAAATGAGCAAAAGAGCCCACAGATAAGATGATAAGGAGTGGTGAGGACTATGGCAAACTGGAAATCTCTTTTCTCATCTACACAGTTCAGGCATGATTAGTTCTAGCTAATTATTGTCGTGCAGGAATATGAACCGACTATTTTCTAATCTTTTGGCCTCTGGGCAAAAAGATGGGCAGGGAAGGTATTGACTGGAATAGGGTGTTTCCCTATTCCATTTTTTTAGAGTGTTGCCAAAGTGCTAGCTTTTTAAGTAAAATATCCCAATTTTCAAATACCAAGTAAGTCAAATGACACACTTCTGTTCATCAGATTTAGACTGTGGGCTATGGATGTGTAACCATGTTACCCTTGTTATAAGCTGAATTTAGGGAATAGCGATTGCTTGTGGAGAATAGCGATGACACTGGAATTGAAGGTTGAGATCTGGTTGTGGAGGACGTCATATGAAGAACCTTAAATATTTTCCTCCAAAGTTTACAGAGATGTTAACAAAACATGGAGGCAACCTGAAAACATATAAAAATTGATTTTAATTGTTCCAAAATTTACCCTTGTTTCAAAAGTTTCCAAGCAGTCATAGTTTCCTGTCCAGATGACAAAGAAAAAGATTGTGTTTTCAGTTGGTGGCTTGTGAGATAATAGTTTAAGGGTATTGACAACAAAAAAACAGAATGTGTGCTTCAACTGTTTTGTGGTTGTTATTCACGTTAAAATATTCAAACCTATTTGGCTTTCATCATAATCCAACATTTATTGAGCAAATATAACGCAAAAAGTTTCAGCCTAAGTTATGCAGATCCAATAAGGTCACAATGTTCCTATAACCTAAACATTTCAGAGCCAAGTTAAAAAAAAGAATGTTACTCATTATGTGTTTAATTATTTTTCTGTGCTTGGGGCTAATAGTGCCTGAGCACATAGTTCTCCTTAATTTCATTAGCAGGCATTTATGAGTCCCTGAGGTGGGTGTATATGGAAGAAATATAAACTTTAGGGTATTTTTCTTTCTTATTAAGATAAAATGTAAAACAATTCATTGTAATTTTCAGGGTCCAAATGGAGCAGTCTTTTGTGGCTGCTTCTGGGGAGCATTTGTCACCTTCCCCATTCAACAAAAGAAGGCATTTGTCCAAATTTCTAGAACTAAAATTCATCGAGTGGACATACTTTCATTTGAGCACATATTCAGAAATTTCCTGGACATGAATTCCTCAGTTGTAAAGAGAGCTCAAAAATGACCACGTCAGCCTAAATGTAGCATTTATTTCTCATCCATCTTTACTGGCAGCTGAAAGTGTCAATAATGCCACAATGAAGTTGGCAAGGAGAAAAACCTTCTCGTCTTCTTTCCAGGCTTCATATCGTCTTAATAAATTTACATTCTTATCCAACTGCACACACATGGGGTTTCCTTTTTTTGGAAAAGCACATCATGGCTATGAATGGAGGGTCTAACCCTAATGTCCCATTCCCAATTTATAACACACTGCAAAAGACTTAGCCATCCAGAGGCAAATTCTATTACCTGTGGGAAACCTGTGGAAATTCCACCTTGGGTAATGCAAATAAATCTCACTCAGAGAAACAAGGAGGGAGTAAGGATAGTGATCCAAAATTACATGGTAGTACCCTAAAGTGATAAGCATTTATTTAATTCAACAGTCTACTAATATCCAGATGTGCTGTACACTCACTCACTTTTGTTTAATGAGCATGGACAGATATACCCCACAGATAAGAAGGTGAAGAGAGAATAGACCACCAAAGAGCAATTTTTAAAAAACAAATCTTGCCTATCTTTTTATACAGAGTAGAAAAATCAGAAGGACGCTTTTAATCTTTGTCTTATTATGTCCCTAGTTCATCCAGGCTCTGGCATCACACTGAAAGGGACGAAAATCCAGATTCATCATGTATTTAGTTTAAGTGACATTGTGTGAATCACTTAACCCAAATGTATCTTAATTTCATCATCAGTAAAAGGGGCTTATAATAGTACCTGCTCCGCAGTGCTTTTGTGTCAACTGAGATATTATCTATTAAACTCATCATACAGTACTTGGTACAAAATAAGAACTGAATAACTGCTGTTATTATATCATTGCTTTAGGTGTTGTTGGTGGTGATATTTTTTTTTCCCTTCTGATTCCAGAATAGGGACTGACGCATTGTAACTCTGACTTAATTTAAACTGGGGAATTTCCTTGAATATTTATATTTTCCCTCTTTTTCTTTCAGAAATGTGGGCTTGTTTATTTCACCTTGCAGATATTCACATAACTAAAGGAGGTGATTCCAGGTCCTTCCGGTTTCTATAGATTTTAGGGCACTGATTTAAATGTAGTAAGATGCAGATTCACACACACACACACACACACACACACACACCCCACACACTCCCTCTCACATGCACACAGCTGCAGACCCATGGCTCTTTTTCCCCCCACTCATTTATGCATTCATTTCTCAAATGCTTATTTGTATACGATGACTCTGGGCTGTATCTCAGGTTTGCCTTGCAGTCTATAGAATGTACAGGAAGACAGTTTTAATGTATGTTAGATGCATGGTGTGTGTATGTGGGTGGCATGGAGGGAGGGGGGTGTGGATGCCATAAGATTGTTTATTTTTCAGCTCCTGGAACTGCTACAAAACAAAGTGAGTGGTGTGAAGGCTTGTGAATGTTTGCGTTCAGGGCAGAACCTCAGGCTTTCAGCAAGAGTCCTTTGTAAACAACCACCTTCCACAAACATCTCTCTTACCAATAATGCCAAAACCCTGTCAGTTCACTACCCTTGCTTTTTTATCTCTAGCTTGGTCCAGATTTATCCAGGTTTAGCAATGTCACTCAATGATGGGCACTGCCCATTCCTTGGACACACTGATTGGCATCTGGTCTTCTTTCTGAGATTTTGACTGACAACCCATTCCTGAGTTTGGCTTCAAATTCTTCTCCAAGAAGCAAAAGTGCTCACCCCGGCCCCACTTATCTTTGCTGGCTGTTTTTTCTTCACATAATTAATTGTAAGTCAGGGACCACTTTGCAGTTAGACATCTCTAGATCTGTGTGTTTGAAAATCCTCCCCTGGACAGCTAGAAGCATGCTTCCCGCTTCCTCTCTGTCCCTCCTCCCTGTATAAATTTCCCTAGAACAATCTAGGTCTCTAATGAAAGGAATTATATTATTCCATAATTACTGCCCTACTGGATGCCCAGGCCTCCTCTGGAACTCATGCTCAGAAGGCTGATAACTAGTTTAGTTGGTGTCTGTTGCGTTAATTGATCAAATTCCACCAATTTTCATTTTCCATAACCCACTTTTATTCAAGGCTGGCACATTCTTAAGAATGTGAAGTGATTATCATTTAACAGTTGTCGTGCAAGAGAATTGTTCTCAGTTTTCTTTACCAACACACAGCTGCCCAGTATGATTCCCTCCATCACCTCACTGCACCTTGACGTATCAGCAAGCCCTGGTGTGACTACCCCACTCACATAGAGCAGCCAGGGCCGGGCAAAATGCGTGGGGTATGTAGGCAAATGGATCTGGATTCAAGTTCCAGTTTAGTTCCTTATAAGTTGTAGGAATTGAGGCAAGTCTCAAAACTTCTAGGAGTGGCACATCACTCATCCAAAAATTAATGAGATTGTCTACATCCCAAGGTTTCAACTGAATATTAAATTAGATCTCACATATACATGTCATTCAATTGTGTATTGTATGTGTGTGAAATTTGATCCCCAGTAAATACCTAAGGAACAAAATAGCTATTGACATTATTTTTCACTGTGGAAAAGGAAAATGTGAAGTTACCTTGGTCCAGAAGGTAATGTGATTTAGGTTGAAGGCAGATTTGGCAGCTTATGTTATAAATATAAGACATACATAGATAGATAGATAGATAGATAGATAGATAGATAGATAGATAGAGGAAACTAATTTTAAAAATTCTTGAGACTGATATATACAAGTTCAACCCATAAAATGCCCACCAAATCCAAGACTGCCTGGGCCCATCACCCAGGATCTTTTGTGTCTATGGAATTGACTTCAAGTACATGCTGTCCCTTGAACCTGTGCATCCAAATCAGAAAGGAATCAGCCTTTCTCCCTCTGCTCCCTCCTGCTATTTATATAGACTCCACTCGCTGCAGCACTTGCAATTCCATTCCCTGAGGATTTGGGTCTAGCTTGTTTGTTGCTATAATGTTGCTGCCAATCTCCTGCCCCTTGCCAGCGCTCCCAGGCTATCCCATCAGGGCTCCCACTTAAGTTTACCTCCAGCCCCACCAATGCACTAATGTAATCTATCACTCACCCTTAGCCAAGGGACTAAAAATAGCCTCTGGCTGCAATTGCTTGTTTGAAAAGGAAAAACAAAATTGAGAGAGAGAGAGAACCGAAATGATGACAATTCTCCCTTCCATCTGGCAGTACCAAAGACGTTCTCTAAGGGAAATGTGGTCCTTTCAATTAGGCTCGTCACCTGATTATATGATCTAGGCACCCTCTAAGAGTTCGCACATGCTGGTGGGTAACTCGGCTCCTGCCAAGTTTCTGCTCTCTCCTGTTTGATGTCCTTCTCTACCCCCAAATCCCTTCCTGTCAGATGTGAGACTCTAATTCACCGCCTTTCAGGGAAGTGGCGAGAGACACTTTCTGACAAGAGCTTATTAGGGTGCTCTCTGGTGAGAGCATGAAATTCAGAGAACCTCTGTGACTGACAGATTGGGCTTCGAGTTAGCCACTTTCTACACGTGTTCCAGAGCGTCTGTGTGCTTCAAATGGTATACCATTCATGGGGCGTGTTATGTAAAGGTTTCCTTGTACGCTGACAACGCAAGGACCTAAGTAACTGTCCCCAAAGCCACGTCAGCACCTTTTGCCCCACCAACCTACCCTCAGCCCCCTGTACACTGCTGTATTCTGGCCATAGCAAATCTTCTTGCCATCTCCCCACGTGCCATGCCACCTCCACAAATAAATTATTGGTTTTATTACAGTTCCCAGTGTCTTTCCTCCTCTCATTTTTGCACTTGTATAATACACGAACATCATGCTAAAGTAGCACTTACTTCAAAAGGTTTTCACTGAATTTTGTCCAACACGCAATGCTGAAATTAAAAAAAAAAAAAAAAGTGCAAACAAGATGAGACAAGAAGACCCGTATCTGTTCATTTCTTGTGGCACAACACAAGTTAATACTTATTATTACTAAGGTGATGATAGTAACAATGATAATTTAGGTGCATGGCTTGTGTTCAGCGTTAAAAGGTGAAGTGCTGACAGAATATCTTAATGCTTCTGCCTCTTGAGGCTGCCAAATGGCACATAATGAGTGCTCCACCATTTGGGTTGAATTGGATTGAGTAATGAATGGACAACACGCAAAGCAATTGGTGTTCCTGGTATATTTGGTGTTTGAAACTTCAGAGTTGTTTTCATTTCAATGACTTTTCTTTAGACTTTTTCTCCATCTTTCAAAAATAGATTGTATCTTTGGAAACTACCAGGCTAAGGGTAATTGAAGGCTTGCCAATGCAAAAGATACAGGCTTTACGTTTTGAACAATTACTTTACATCAATTTTCTTGTACTATTTCATGGCTGGGATCTCTTATCTAAGCCAAAGCAAAGAGCATATTAAGCCGAGATTATTCATAGGTATTTTGAATCCCATTTGGCATTCAGAATTCTGATTATTCCTAGTCTCTCTGGCACACGATTTCTTTCTTTAAAAAAAGTAAAATAAATGTAGCAAGAAGCACTCTTGTAAGAAAAAAAAGGTAGTGGCTATCTAATGATAATAATTGTAATAATTGTGGCTATTTAAATGTCTGTTGTGCTTCATCACTCGGAACCTCCTTGAATTTTGTTCCCTGGAAAATTAAAAGTACAAGGAAGCAAGGAAGTAGGTTGTTACGCCTCTCTGCACCGAAGCATCCCATTTCCAGAGGTGGGTGGAATGAACCAGAAGTCAGCTATGATGTCACAGGGATGTAGAGAAGAAAAAATGACTATGGAAAGAGTAATGATATGATCCACAAGGAGCAATTTCAATGCAAGGCAAATATGTGCGTGGATAATAAGCCTTCCCCAGCTCCTGAAACAGAACAGTGGTTTGTTTTGCTTTTGTTTTCTTTTTAATCACAGCACTTTACTAAATATATCAAAATTTGTGTCCTGGGGTCTCATGCTGTAATAAAGCAATTATGTGGCAAGATAGACATATAAGAAAGGATTTTGTATTTTTGGAATAGATATTCAGAGTTTTTTGTTTTGTTTTGTTTTGTTTGGTGGTGGTGGTGGTGAGGGGTGTCTGCTTGTTTTGAAGCCTTTGTGAAGGAATGTGTTTCTCAGCCATTTGGAGCTATGTCAAAAAGGTTTAGACAAGTGATTCTCAACCAAGATCGTTTTCCCCATCAAGTGACTTTTGGCAATGCCTGGGAACATTTCCAATTGTTTCATCTAGTGGGTAGTGTCAGGGATACTGGTAAACATCTTATAATGCATAGGACTACACCTCACAGCAATGAATTATCTGATTCAAACTGTGCCAGTAGTGCCCAGGTGGAAAAAATATTTGTTGAATAGATTAATAATTGAACCAGTGAAAGAAACTTTCTCTCAGGAAAGGAAGGAAGAATGAATCTTTATTGAATATCAAGTATGCTCCCTCCACGTGTTCTTCACTTCCTGTTCTTACACCGCTTAGTAGTCATGGCGCATTGTAAATGGCAGGCATGATTATCCTCATCTCAAACCTTAAATAAAATATAAGGCCCAGAGAGTGTTCAGAATGACCCAGGGTCACAGGCTATTTGGGAGAGCCCAGATCCGAACCCTGATTGTTGCAATTTGATGCCTCAGCGCTGGGCATCACGCTGTCCAGATCGGCAGGACAGTGACGAGAATCCATTCAGGCCCATCTGGCCCCGGCTCTTTTCTGAGGCTGAGCGATGTCCCCACATCTCTCCCACCACCAACCCTTGCTTTCTCCTCATTGCTCATACTTACAATTTAGCATCAAATTATCTTATTAACAACATGCTGATTAAGATATGATAGAGGTGCCACATTGGAATTATAGGTGTTTCCTTGGAAACTGAGTGGTAAACCCCTCTCCCCAAGCCTGGAGTTTTATTTGAGTCTCCCCAGGGGTAAAAATGCAGAATTGAGAATAGCCAGTTCTTATTGTAAAGTACGCTCCTAAGTGGTCAGGAGAAAGGTGAGACAATCCCTTGGTTTTTGCTAACACTTCCCTCCCTCTCCCCTTTCTTTCTCCCTCTTTAGTCTTCTCCCCCTCTTCTTCATCCTTCCCACTCCCTGGGTCCTCCCATCTCTCTCTCATAAGTGTTTCTCCTCTGCCCATGAATCCAGAGCATAGAATTACTGAAACCACAGCCCTTCCATCAGGCTTGAGAAGCAATGGCTCCAGAGTTCTTACAGAAATATTCAATTTCTCACTGGTTACAGATTGACAGACAGACAGATAGGAAGACACTGTTCTAAGCACAGGAAAGACAGCTATATAGCCCCTGCTCTCATGGAGCTTGCAATTTAATTGGGGGGAAAACAGTAGATAAATAAGTGCTATAAACACAAAACAAGTAAGGAGTTAAAACATCGGGAAGTGTGCTACTGCATAAAGGGCAGTCAGGGAAAATGTCTCTGAAAAAGTGATATTTACACAAAGTCCTAAATGAAGAGCGGGGACAGTATCTACAAAAGGAGCAATGCAGCAGCCTTGAAATGGGAGTAGGTTTGTGGGTTTAAAAAGGAACAAAGTCTGTGTGGCTAGAGTTGGGTGGGAAGAGAGGTGGGAGAGGACACCAGTGACGTAGGAAGAGGCCAAATTACCTATCTACCGTTATAGAGGCCGGTGTTAGAATTACATAATGTATTCTCTGTAAGGCAGGGAACAGTGGGAGGGCTCTGAGAAGAAGAGGGACATAATCTGGCTAACATTTTAGAAGGATCAACATGACGGGTTTGGGCTAAATGTGCGATAGTGGAAGTGAGGAAGAGTAGGTAGGTTTTTGAAAGCACTTCTTTCTCCAGTGACAAATTTGTTTAATTTCTTACAATCCAGAGGCTCTCAAATTTATTTAACCATTGGCCACCTTCCCAATTGGCTCTCTGCTCAGTTATTTTTGGGTCAATAGTTCAAATTTAAATTAAGTTACTGCATTAGCCTCTACTTGGTAAATAGTATACGAGTTTATCCTTGTGTCTAGTATATTTCTATTTCAGATTGTCCTCTTGTATTTCCTGTGTGGATGAAAGTACCCCTTGCAGTGATAACATATGAATCTACCACCAGTAGCTTATGTGGATTTACTTATCTCTTTGTTATTTGTGAAAATCAGTGTGTGTTCCCCTGATATGGACTTGAGGCCTCCTTGTGAGGGCTACATTACGACTTCTGTCCAGTGTAAACCTCTGTGTTCAACTGTCAGATTCCTATTCATCCGTCAATGCCACTTCCTCCATGAAGTCCTCCCGGAACACACATAAGCACAGAGGTGTTCCCTCCTGGGTAATTTCAGAGAGGCCCGAACATATCTCTCTTCTCGCATTGCTTCCTCCCAGGAGTATGCTCTGAACATTTGGACAGACTTCACTGGGCTGCGGGCTCCTTGAGTCAGGGATTGTGTGTAACCCTCGTTGCATCTGTAGCACCTCTCGCCATGCATGGCACAAGGCAGTTGAGAACAAGTGCCTGATGAATGACTGAAAAGGTTACATGACTTATTTGTTTAAGAAATATTCATGTGTTTGTCTGTTTAAGAAATGTTTATTTAGTGCTTCCTAGGCTCACAGGATCTGATACGAAAAGCATACCTACACACGCGCATTAGCCTATTGCAGGAGATGCTCAAATCAATAAACTTTTATAAGACGTGATACAGACTATAACAAATATAGAGTTGATTAAGCATAGAAGGGCTTTAGGCAATAGAATTCATTCGATGGAAACTCTAGCAGGGGGAAAATCCAGAAGGCAGGGAACGCCATGTGTTTTCAGAAGACAGGTATTTCAGAATGATTAGAAGTGCTCTAGGGGGGTGGTAATAAACCAAAGGGACAGGTTTGTACCCTGTCTAGTGGATACAGTGGATGCAGATTGATGTGGCTTTAAAAAATGACATTTTGTCAAATGGTCAAATTCAGTTTATTTGGGCTTTCTCCCCCAGTTTTTCCTACAGTTGCCATTGAGTCAGAAGTCAACATTTTCTTCAACTAGTGCATGGGAAAGTATCAGAAGATAAATATATTGGGAAAAAATGATCAGGGCATTCAGCAGAGAACACTAAGACCCCCGCAACTAGGGAAATGAGATCTGTCTCATAAATATAATACAAACAAAGGGACTCATGAATTAGTGTGGTAATGTTGTGCGGTTGGTAGATGGCATTGGACTGAATTAATGCTGGGAAATGTTATTTATGTGCCCAGATTTCTTTTACTTGGTTTACCTGAAGTTTTTGCCTTATTGTGAGGAAAAAATTGATACTGGATTCAAGTCGCATAAAGGGTAGCTACAATTTGTATGAGGCTAAATCACAATTATCTTTATCATAATTATCATCACATTCTTTGGCTCAGACAATTAAACATATTACCCTTTTCTCTCTCTCTCTCTCTTTAGACCTAAAATTCACTACAACCACAGCAATGAGCCTACGCATTTAGGGAATACATTAAATATAATAAAAATGATTGATATTCAAGTTAATATCTCATACTAATAGCTAAGCTTCTTCTGTGTTACAAGAAATGCCTTTTGTGAATGGCATTTTCAGGTTGTATTTCTCTCCTTTATTTAAAGCAGTCCTATAAAGAAAATCTCTGCTTTATGTGGTCAATAATTTTTGAGGGCAAAGTATATTCTACTGTTAATGTCTACCTGAAAGATTCGTTAAATAATACAGCATCAGAAAAAAGGTTTATATCCACATGAACTAATATGTTTTCTCTTTCTATAAGCTACACAAAACATGCACTGCTCTTTTGGCCTTGAAATCTAGGAAGCCCTGGATGAGATTTACTGCTGAAGTCACAATATTAATTTTTTAAGGATATGTTTCCTTCTATTTCAATGCTGTTTTTCTTTATGCCTGCTATTTTATCATATGCTACTTCAAATCAGCCTTGGAAATGGATGGAATATAAATGAATATATTAGCAAGCAACAGCATAAATAAATGGGAGACAAGAAAGAGTCATATGGAAATTGTAAAATCCAAAAGGGTAATTCTTCCTGTGTAAATTACAATCAGCAAATATAACTGGTGCACCAGAAGTAATGCATTGTCCTAAAACAATGATTTGAAAACAGAAACAGAAGTATTTGACAATTATTAAAAGGGGGCTGCCTTAATCATTTATGTGAAGAAATACTAGAAGTCATTTACTAATAATTTACTAATATTACCGGCTATGTACAAAAAATGTTGGCAGTGCTGCGTTTTGACCAAGTGGCGAAATGGACACTGCTCTCTGCGGTTTGAAAAACGAAAATCGGTACAACCATTTTGCAAGGCAATTTAGCAATTTCTGTCAACATTTCAAAATGCATATATTTTTGACCCAGCCATTTGTAGAAATCTGTACACTACATTCATTTACTTAAGTGTACAAAGGTAATCATAAAAAATGTTTATTGAAGTATTTGCTGTAATAGTAAAGTTCTAGAGAAAATATTTTCAAGTATTCATCAATAATGGGTCAAATGAATGATGGCAAGATATGTAATAGAATTATATTCAGCCAATAAAAAGAATGGGTTAGGTCTTTGTATATAAATATGGGAAATTGTTTCAAGTATATAATTTTAAATGTTGTAGAATATGTTTACTTTATTTATAATTGCTTATAATAACCCACCATTTGTAATTAGATGTATAAATGATGATGGAGAGACAGACTGATGGGCTTTTATATGCAAGATACTCTTAATAGAGGTGCTCTGGAAATTGGAACTAGTATAATTCATTCACAGAGTGATGTTTATTATTTAACTGATTTCCATCCTGAAGCGTTTTAGTATTTCCCAGGAATATGTATAGTTGTTGTAAAAATAATAACAAAAACGAGTTTTAGAAAAGAGCTTATAAAAGCAAATGTACTTTAAAACACCAAAAGGATCCATGTCACATCTCTCTCAACGACGTCTAGAGTAGAGAGTTGATTCATCATGATAGTCACCAACATATAGATTTATATGTGCTAATAAAAATATAGGACAACGTATGTTTACCCTGGTTCAGATAGCAGGCCCAATAGCATAAGGGAGAACACATTTTTTAAAAAGATCAACTATATTTTCTGTTGTTCAGCGTGAATGCTGTCATGTCAGTGATGCTTACAATCATGCTACAAATGCCTAAGACTAGGCGTTTTGTCTGAAGGAAGGACCACAGCAGGAGCCTGGCTTATATCTCACTGTCTTTCCTGTTCAGTCTATTTGTGATATATATATATATATATATATATATATATATATATATATATATACACAGGAATATGTGTATATGATACACACACACACACACACACACACACACACACACACACGGTGCCAAAAAAAATGTATGCACATTTTAAGAAAGGAAAACTATTAATATTGTAATACTCAATATATACTGATAACAAAAGATGAATACAAGTCACGTTTGACTTCTGCAATTACAAGAGGTGCTCAAAGTGGTTTCCATCAGCATCCAGACACGTCTGATTATGGCGAACTACTGCTTGTGCAACGCTGACCAAAGTGTACACTTGTACACGTTTTTTTGGCACCGCTGGTATATATGTATGTTTGTGTATATATATGTATATATAATATATAATATATAATACATAATATATTATATATTATATATACATATATATTACATATAATATATATACTATATACTATATTACATATATTATATTATATATATTGTATAATATATATAGTGTAGGTATACAGATATATATTTCATTGACTGAAACACGTGGCAATTTTCCAGCATCTGGGAATTAGGAGAGGGTGCATTACCCATCTCTGTCCCTCCCTCAATCTCAACTTCACGAAGGGTTAGAATTCCTATAAAGCAGTTATTCAAAGAAAGATGCCTGCCTCAAATGGTTTGACATTATTCCACAGACCAAAGGCTTTGACAGCAGACAAACATGACATTTGAACCCACCTCTTACTTATGTACTCCTGGAAATTCAGTGCTCCCAACACTAAAATGGGGATAGTAACATCCAACATGTGAGTCGTTGAGTTAATTAATTAAATAGATGTATATCAAAGGCTCAGTTTATGCACTCTCCTTGAGCTTCTTAACCTGGGAACCAAGGACCCCCAGAGAGGCCTCAGGGCTCCTTGGGTGAACATCAGGCATGCTAAACCCTTTGCTAGTGTGAGCGTTTTTTCTGCATGTAAGCATTCTTTTCTTTGGGAAAAGTCCCTAATCTTTATTGGCCTCTCAAAGTTGTCTGTGTTCTCTATTATTTTAAGAAACCTGAATTAAATAGAAGTTGTAATTGCTGATGTTAATAATAATTTATAACCACAATAACATTACTAATAGTTCATTACAAACAATATTATTATGATTATTAATACCCAATTCTGCGAACAGGAACCAAAATTGGTGGATGAGTCACATTGAAATCTTTGGGTGCTTTGCTTTTACCAGGTAGAATGTTCCAATTTGTCTTACTACATGAGCCCTTGAGATCTAATTTCACTCTTACCCACAAAGAGAAACTCATTTCCCCCAGAAAGGCAGGCTAATGAGGTCTGCTGAATTTATAGCTGAGTCCATTTATGTGGTCTCTTCATTAACAGGGTCCTCTATTTAATTCAATAGAATCCTACACATGGTATACATACAGACGATGCTATGACCCCCATCCACTCCACATCCATTCATTACCCTAATGCCTCCGACAAACACAAACAATCCATGTTTTACAAACTGCTTAGAGATTTGATTAAGTCGCATCATGCATTTTGTTGTAATGAGAAGGGTGATTTAAAATCATTAGGCCTAAAATTAAGGCCTCAGTGTGCTTTGAAGTCAAGGGGAACAATTTGTCAGCTGGTTGATCTTTCGCGGCTAACACCAGTTAACTGATCAATCTAATGTCAAAGGAGCAGAAACAAATGGGAGACATTTTACTATGTGGAAAACTGTATGTGAAGATAAATCCAACATCCTGCTTCATTTCCTCTGCAGTTATCTTAGCAGTAATTGCTTTGGAACACTCAAGGTGCTCTTTGCAAATAAGAAGTGTGGGAAGCCCTTAAATCATCTGCATAGACGAGTAGCTTCTTGTGTCAAATCATGCTTTGCTCCATTTTGGGGTAGGGTGGGAATAATCTCTCATCTTAAATGCATTCTTGGCAAGGAAGAAAGGTTGGGATTCTTGACTAGTTGTTTACTGCAGAAGCAATTCACACATTTCTGAAATTTCCTGACATGTTTGCAAAGTAAATCTATTCCTTAGTGAATTTATTTGATTTTTGCTATGAACATAATGATGAAACTCAATCTAGAGTAAAAGCTTCCTCATGAATAGATTTGGTTATACCAGCTGTTCCAGTTATTTACTGCTGCATAAGGAAAAAACTACTCCCAAACTAATTGGCTTAAAACGTCAGCTATACGATTACATTTTATCATAATTTTGTGGATCAAGAATTGAAACTGGGTGGCAGTAACAAAGTTCACTTACTGGTATTCAGCTAGCAGATGGACTGTAGGTCCGGATATACTTCACTCATGTGTCTTGTGCTTTGGGTGGGGTGGGGGTGTGTGTGACCAGAAGGGTGGGCTCAGCTGGAACTGTCAACCAGAGCGTCTACCTGTGACCTCTCCAGCAGGCAGGATTAGGCAGTCCCACTTCTTGCTTGGCAGCTCAGGGCTCTCTGAGAGTCCCAAAAGGCCCTGTTGGAAGCTGCAGCAGTTCTTAGAACCTAGCATCGAAGCCCCAGGACATTACTCACTACTTGTCAAGCAAACAACTAAGGTCATCTCAGACTCAAAGTAAGGAAACCTAGACCTGATCTCATAAAGGCAGGAGAAACAAGGGATCTACACCCATCTTTAATCTACACACCAGCACATTTTGATTCTTTACAAGTTCCATTAACAAATTATTTTACCACCATCAACTCCAGCTTCTCTGACATGTGCTAGAATTTTCAACAAGATGGTTGGTAGGGGGAGAGGTAAGGGGATTGATTTGATAGCGATTCTTCTGATAGCCTACAAGGGGAATGTGCATTTGCTTAGCTTTCAGCACTCATGCTGCTTTCGGAAAATCAACAAGTAAATTTCTGGCCTAAAAAAGAGAAACTTTTGGGGATGGGAAACATTTATCTTAGTTTGCCCCCTGCATTGACACCCCTTCCTCCATTTTTGGACTGAGAGATTGCTTTGGAAAATGACTTTTTTCTGTACCTCTTTAAACAGGAAATGGTTTTGGTGATTTTTACTGATTTTGAAGGCAATCTGTTTTTTTTTCCCAAAGTGTTAGTCTAACTTTGATTTTAGATTTCAAGCCATCTGTCTGTCCATCTTCCTAGGAGACTAGGGTATATTTTATAGAACACTGGACATAGAACAGGCATTCCACAAATAAACTTTCAATCCATCAACACTTTATTAAGAAACTCAATGTAAATGAAAAAAGTAAATGAAAACAAATGAAATATAATCTCAAGAATCTTTTGTTCATTTTGCACTTACTGTTAAATATAATATGATATGATATATGATATATGATATAATAATATAATATATAATATAAATAAACTGCAAAGCAAAAAAAGAAATATTTTTGTTTTTAGAGGAATTTGAATGATTTAAGTTGGAATTGCATTTCTATAGTTGGCTAACGGCAACTTTGGACAGGTATTAGAGTTTCCACTTTCCTGTCTGAAGTGAGAGTAACAACTGGTAGAACTTAAATGACAAAAGTAATGGGAAGGTTTGCTTCTCAACCAGCCTTTCACTTGCTTCACAACCACTTGAATTTTTGTAGAAAGGGGCTGTGGTTTGAAGGAGGAGGGCCTGTGATTTCAAATTTTTAACAAGCTCCTTGTTGAGGCAGATCCCACAGGCCCACAGACCACAGCTTGAATAACAAGGCAGCAGAGCATCTCATATTAATAGACCCTCAGAAATGTTGGTTCCTGGTCTCTCCTGCCTCCATCTGCTCATGAGAAATTTCCAGGAGACAGGAATGGATTTTTGTATTTATTCACTGACTCCAGTGGGATGGCTTCTCAGCTGTGCTCCTCATTTAAAATATTCTGGCTCTTGCACCTTGTTTAACTCTGCTTGACAATCAGTGATTTGTGATTCTCCTCTTTCCTGAGCATGTTTATAAGATGACGACCTTTGGATTGGAAACTCTGCTGCCCAGATACAGGGAGCAGAATCTATGGAAGAACTGTGATGGCCATTTTATCCTTAGGTTTTCTTTCTTTTCTTTCTTTCTTTCTTTTTTTCTTTATTTCTTTCTTTCTCTCTTTCCCTCCTTCCCTCCTTCCCTCCTTCCCTCATTCCCTCCTTCTCTCTTTCTTTCTTTCGTCTCTCCCTCTCTCCTCCCCCCATCTCTCCCTCTCTCCCACTCTTCTCTCTCCATTCGCTAATAGAATCAGCATCCCCATTTGCCAATTTATTGTTTCTTAGAAAACTTTATTTCAGAATTTCCTATGTTTTTTATACTCACTAGTCTTCTAGGTGAATCAGAGATTTCCTGCTATAACACCACAAAGCTTCTCAATAGACCCTCTTGGCTCCTCGTTGAGTCTTTTGAACGACTTTATTATGACAAAGTTGACTTGGAGCCAGAAAAGGCAGAACTCCAGTGCTGGGCTTTCTTTTGAGTTTTATGGGTTTTACTCAGAAGTCTAACTCCAATTTAATGAAGTTTTATAGCTATTAATACTCCACCACTCTAGCTGCTCTAAGAAATATGTAACTAAACAATAACTTAAAATAGGAAAATTTGTGATTAAGTTGTACTAAAAACTAATGCTCTTGGTCATAGTTCATAATTTTCAAATGCACATCATTTAGAATGATTGGTAACTGCAGCCTTGTAACTCTTTCAGGGAGAAAGGCTGTGAACTTAAATCACTACGTTAAGCTGACAGTGAGACTCATATTTCTGAGTTAAAGGTATATTTTTATGGCCACATAGTGGACTCTGTTTATCACTCATCATAAACCATAGGAAACCATTTTTGTTTTAAATTAGGTGCTCAGGCTTTTGTCCTATAATCTGTTTCTTTATTTCCCCTTTTTGCTTTTGTTGGTCCATTTTCAATAGCTCCCAGTTGTCTTCCATTTCCTGTAAATGGCTCATATTTTATATCTCAGCTTCTTTAGAGGTATTTCATCAGTTGAGGTCACCTTAATTCACACCTTAAATTAGGGTTCCAAAGCCAACTTCAATGCTGATGATATTGAATAATCCTGCTAAAGAATCTAATTTTAAAATAAGGAACAGTGTTATCCTAAAATGCCAGACATAAGAAACCCATGAATTTTGCATATCTCTTTAGTACTTATTGAATTACATTTCTCTCCTTCCTTTAGCCACTTAGTCAATTACACTTTATTTTACTGCCTGGTTTGGTTCTAAAGGTTGTCCTTTTTAAAGACCACAAGTTACTTTTTCCCAGTCTAGGCAACAGTCCCAAATCATTTGAAAGTTAAATAACTGTGGAATTTGGAGCTTAATGGTTTTAAAGCCATCTCAACTATATTTATTAAAATATCTTCTCAAAATAGATTTTCCTTCTTTTCTCTTTCTGTGTCTCTCCCCTTCCCGCTTCTCCTAACACCCATATTTTTGTTGCCTGATTTTACACAGTTGCATCAAGGCTACACACATGGCAGCTGCCATAGCCCCATTGACTGAGTAGGGGGAGAGAAAGTGATGGGCACAGAAGTTTCCTTGATGAAAAACACTGTACCTTTAATACACATAGGATTATTAAAATGCACTTGGCAACATGTAAATGACAAAGAAAAATAAAGGAGCAAATAAATAAAGGGTGTTACAGCACACTCAAAATGATTTTTTTTTTCATATTTCTAGGGGAATTAAAAGAAAGTTTGGGCTTGATGTCATCTTACATAGATGAATAAGGAAAATGGGCCTATTCTTCAGAATCACCAGAGATAAAAATCTGCATATTTTGCTTCTGAGTGCTCCTAAAAAGGTAAGTTTGACTCTTTTTTTCTTAATTTACTTACTCATCTCTATCCACTATTCTATTGTTCTTATCTGTTTATAGGCTTGTCTTATTTTTCTAGACCTAAACTGTTTAATAAGGTAGATATTAGCTGCACATGTGCATTAAAACTATGGCTAGCCCAAATTCAGATGTGTTATTGGATTTCAAAGACTTACTACAGAAAAACAGAATCCAAAGTATCTTAATGACTCATATTATTACATATTGAAATGATATTTTTGGATATATTGGGTTAATTAAAATATATTAGAATTAATATCATCTGTTTCGTTTTAAACTTCATGGAAAATTTTAAATTACATAGTGGCTTTCATTTAAAGCTTGCATTTTATTTCTATTGAATACAGCTATTTTAGACCTGAAGCCCTTCAAAAGCAGGAATTGGGTCTTATTCCTTCCAATATAACCAGTGAGTAGATAAGAAGGCACTTATGGTTATTAAATGAATCAATGGATTAATTAACTTGTTATTTATTTCAACTTATACCCCATTCCCAAATATAGCTCTGATGCTTCAGATTCCATATATGTGTGAAAACCATTTTCTGTGCCCTCGCTCAGGGTTTCCTAACTTCCGGCCGCTGGTATTACTTACCTGGTTGCCCGAAGGCCAAAAGATTGAGTCTGTCAGCTATAGGGCTGCCACATGGGACAGGGGGCTGTCCCACTACTTCCCACTACAAGCAACCTCATCCATTCAATCCAGAATATTGTGCAAACATGATCATATTCTCTATTTATAATCATAATATGAAAAGGACTGAGAAATACTGTTTATAGTTTATATGATGGAGTTGAACTTTTATGCTTAAAAGAGATAACTCAAACATTAATTTAATCATGAGCTTTATAATAGAATTTCTTCTTCTTTCTTTCTTTCTTTAAACCACTAGAATTGGTAAGTATCAGTCTCAGCGTTAATCTCACTTTTGAGTGTAATAGTTGAGGATTATTTCAAATTGATACCCAGTTTCCTTTCAAACCTTTCTGAATGTGGTAGATATAAATCGTGTTATTTCTCCTGAATATAGCATTTCTCTTGTGACCAGCGGCATTAGGGTTCTTGGGTTTCCCAAGATAGAAATCAAAAGGAAACCCCAGAAAAAAATTCCAGACAGATTTTATGGAGTTCGTGCTCAAGCACAAGCCAGACAGCACAGAGGAGAGGAAGGTCCCAACTGACTTGGGCCTGGCTCTGGTTGGCTGCTCTTGTAAGCTGGGGACAAAGCGGGCTTACAGGAAAAGGTGGGCTTTTTGAAAGTGGCGGGCTCTTTGAAAAAGGCAGGCTTTCTTTACTGGCTATGTTGCCTGGTAACTGTGTTGGCGCCTGTGCTGTGGGGACAAGATGGCAGACTGCTCGTTATCACCACCCCGAGAAGGCCATATAGTGGTCAGACTGGGATGAACTTCACATGCAGAACATCTGTATGGAAGCAAATGGTTAGAAACGAGATGATAATCAGCTACTTCTGCATTTATGTGTAGGGAGTGATGGGGTGGTGACATTCTTATGGTCACCTAATCTGGCATTCTTCCTGGCCGTCCAGCATTCCTTTGCCCTGATCCCAAGTCGCTATGTTGTCTCACTCTCGTTTGATTAAATACGTCCTAGGCAACAGAGATACAATTTATTGGGCACGATGAGACAATACAATGTTAGAACTTTTGACAGGATACTTACGCCAACTTGATGGAGTATTGTTAGCCTTATTGTGCAGTAGCTGTGTGTTGCCCAAATTCACACACTATTCTGTTACATTTTTCAGCATTGACTCTCAGCCTGTTTGTGTCTAATGCCTTTACCGTATTTCATAAGAGTGCGTCTTAGGGGAAAACAAACAAACTAAAAGAAAATTAATTATCATTATAATTTATTGAGATTAAATTTCACTATATCCTCCATGTAGCTTCTCTTCCCTTTTTATTTCCTTAGAGATTTTGTAAGACAGAAACAAGTTGCTTGAATCCAAAGTCTGTTCCTCGATACTGAAGAGAAAATGTTCTGGTGGTAAAGGGAAATCAGGGAGAAAAGAGAGCAGAGATTACCAAAATCAGTAGACAAAACTGGCCCCTGACACACTGGGCCCTGGGCGTATGTGGGGCACTCTGCCTCACAGTGGGTAAGGAGGCAGCAGAATGCTGGGCATGAAACAGTCACACTGTTCTCTCAGGCAACAGAAAGAGTGTGAGTTATATATGTGCCCATTGCCCAGGAGGTTGTTTCCAGTGCTGGCTGTGATATTATGATTTATAATAGGAGATATATATTTGATCTTAGCCTCCATTTCTGGCACAGAGCTCCTAAAACCCTTGGAATTTCTTAAGTGTTGAGAGCAATAAAGGTGTATTTTGTTATGTTAATGAGGTGAATTTTGGACCCATCTAAGGATGGGGCCTGGTTGCCAGGAAGGGCAACCCTGTGATTGGATGGTTGGAATTTTTCAGCCCCACCCCTGTGACCTCCAGGGCGGGGAGAGGGGCTGCAGGTTGAACCAGTCATCAATATCCCAGGATTTCATCCACCATTCCTATGTAATGAAGCCTTCATAAAAAAAACAAAAGTATGGGTTTCAGTGTGGGCAAGTGAACATGTGAAGATTCTGGGAGAGTGGTATGTTCAGAGAAGGCATGGCAGCTCTTCGCCTTTCTCCACACATTGCCCTGTGCGTTTTTTTCCATCTGGCTGTCCCTGAGTTATGTCCTCATAATTATCTGGTGACCTAGTAAGTAAAAGGTTTCTCTGAGTTCTGTGAGCCACTCTAGCATTTGAACCTCCAGTCTATAGCTAGTGCATGAGAAGCACCAGAGACAACCTGGGCTTGCAGTTGTTCCCGGAAGTGTGTGTGTGTGTGTGTGTGTGTGTGTGTTGAGGGGGGACGGGCGGGGATGGGGGGGCGGGTGTAGTCTTGTAGGACTCAGCCCTTAACATGTGGCATCTTACTCTGTCTCTAGGTAGATAGTATCAGACTTGTGTTAAATTGTAAGATACCCCACTGGTGTCTGAGAATTGCTTGTTGGTGGGGTGTGGGGAACCCCCCCACATTGGAATTGGTGTTAGAATTATACTGGGATATGACAGAGTACTGGTAGGCATAGAGAATAGACATCATTGACAAACACACTTCCTTTATCCCACAAAAGCCTTTATGCACTAACTCCAAAGTCCATCTAATGCCAATCCAAGAGGATGGAATGGGGATCACAATGGAAGACAGATGACTTCACTGGCTGCTGTTCTGTCTCCAGGCTCATAGCTTGGTTAACTGTCCCTCCAGTTGACATTCTAGCACAACTCTGCCAGATGTTTGGGAGGATGGACTCTTCTAGTCTCAGGAAATGGTCCTTTTCTAGTCAGCCACATCTCTCTTTGTGCCCTCTGCCTACCCCAAGTGCTTTTCACTGTTTATCAACCTTAATCAACATGAGTGACAGAAAACCTGATAATAGCCAAGGGCTGGTACAGCTGGTGGGGATGACCTCTTTTAAAACGTCAAGCCTGGATAAACTCTATTTACATTACTTTGGGCTCCAGCTTTTAAAAGATTTTCATCTTCCACATAGGAGGAATGAAAGTAAGTTATTTTAGTATCCATCCAAAATTACATCTTAGGACAGTGTTGCAAACTCTCTCTGCCCCACCTGCAAGCTGAGAACTCCTGTGTCAGGATTAGTAGCCACCAGGAAAGCAGCTGATATAAGCTTCACATACCTTCTAACTTGGAAATATGTGGATCTATTAAACAATAAACAAGGACCCAAAAGTATGTTTTAATTAGTTCAAAGATGCCATCATTACTATGCTGTAATGTAAATCACAGGTAGAATTCTAGGTTAGAAGACCTGGACCAGTCCCCTACTCTGCTATTTTTCTCACGTACCTTGGGGAAGCCCCCTATTCTCTATGAGGACATTTCATGGTAGATAGAAAAAGAGAAAACAGTACATTGTTTCAGTGAGAATTGAATAACCCAATGGAAGAATGGATGTCACCCCCAGTACCTAACATAATACTTGGCACATATTAAGTACTTCAGAAACCTTAACTTTCTCCCAGCCCCTCATTTTCTCTTTATCTTAATTGGGACCCTCTCACGAGAAGAAAGAAAAATTATCCTGGAAAAAACTAGTTCACTTCAATATGTTCAGGCCAAAGTATGATTAAGTAATGTGCTCTGTCTGGCTCCTATGATTTAATACTTAGCCTCTCAAAATAAGATGCTTGGCCCAGCAGCACTGGAACTTATTAGAAATAACAGACTCACAGGCCTAACTCGAAACCTGGTCCACCAAAATCGGCATTTCCATAAGACCCCATGTGACTTCTATGCATATTAATGTTTAAGAAACTGTTGAATGGAAAGAGCACTAATTTAGGAGATAAGAGATTGGCCTTCTAGTTTGTTTTTCTTACAAACAAGTAAGGACTCTGAAGTCTCTGGTTTGGTTTCCTCTTCTGTAAAACAAGTATGTTTTAATCTGCTGTTGCTGGAAAAGTCGAATATGATCTGGAAGAATGAAAACCAACTCTAGCCTTAACTGTGTACTATAAATAATATGCATATAATACTTTGTGGATGTAAATGAATTCAGATGAAACTGCGAAAACTAAACCAAACTCTCTCTCTCTCTCTCTCTCTCTCTCTCTCTCTCTCTCTCTCTCTTTCTGTCTCTCTCTCTCTCTCACACTCACACATTCCTAATTGCCACTGTGTCACCCAAGCCAGATGAGAAAGCAGCAAACCTTACTCCCTGGGACATTTCCTGTAGCATTTATCACTTTGCAGATGTGTTTCTCCTATTTTCCAGCCCAAGAGAAAAGTATTTGCAATTCTGTGAAGCTGCCCTTTATCCAGCACTGCAAGGGCAGAGAGGCAGAAGAAAGAGCGTTGAGTCTAGTTGATGCATCAAACAGTGGGTTGAATCTGTAATCAAGTCATGTAATTGGGACCTATTTGCAAACACCACTGCGATTGAGGAAGGGTGTGATTGTAGAGGACACTTTTGAAAACAGGTCCCCAGAGGATAGACTTTTATCATCTTAGTATTTGAGACACTATTTTGCTTCTCATCTTTCCTTATTCAATACAGTTTCATTCTTCATTCTTTCAGGGGCTTACATTTTATATTTCCCTCTGTGGTCAAAATAGCTGCACTCCTCCTAATTTAAAGATGTTTCATCATTAAAAATTATATTAAACAGTCGACCATCCTCAGGGAAGACTTAATTTCCACTTTCTGCTGCAGTCAGCATGGTTGAGGTTCAATCTTTCCATAAACTTGGAATCAATTTAAAGCGATTTCCATAAACTTGGAGTCATTTGATACCTTTTCATGGTCTTGCTAACCGACTAACTACCTATTTTTAAGAGCCAATAAAATTGACCTGATTTTGGCTAAAAGAGAGAAAACACGCTTTAAATTCTGCAGATCCGAGAAATTATAGAAACAGAGTTTATTGGGTGAAAGCAATAAAATTGCAAAGTGCAGATATTTAGGAGTGTTAGACTATTGATGTTGGATTTTGAAAGTAACTTGAGGAACAGGGTGAGAGCAGAGGCTCTTCCAAGACAACCTTCACTGTTGCATTTAAGCCAAACCCACATGTGACACATCAGCATTTTTTTTCCCTGAAGGAAAACATATTATTAGTAGTAATGTTGTTTTGCTGTTTGTCAAAATAACATGTATTCAGTAGAAAAAAACTGAGAAAACACCTTAAATCAATGAGGAAGAAAAAAAAAATCCCTCTTTAAGTAGAAGCACCATTTCTATCTCTAACACATTTCTCTTACCGTGTTTCCCCGAAAATAAGACCTAGCCAGACAATCAGCTCTAATGTGTCTTTTTGGAGCAAAAATTAATATAAGACCCGGCATTGTATTATATTATATTATCCCAGTATTATATTATATTATATTATACCCTGTCTTAAAGTAAAATAAGCCCGGGTCATATATTAATTTTTGCTCCAAGAGACACATTAGAGCTGATGTCTGGCTAGGTCTTATTTTCAGGGAAAAACAGTCCCCTCTGCTAGTTACAAATTTTAATTTATGCAGTTAAGTTAAATTGATGGAAAATGCAGTATCACACTAATAGCATCCTTCCTGTATTACCTGAGGGTCACTGAGAGAGTTCAGGTGGGCAGCCTGACTTATTTCCACTCCCAAGAGGGAATCGTCCTGGTGTCTCTTCTCCCAGTTGACTCCACAGCTGTGACTGGCCCTCCTTAGGAATTGGTGTTGGGTATGTGGCAAAGACAATGCTGTGAAAGAGAGAAATGGGGGTTGACTTTAGATGAGGTGGTCAGAAAAGTTTATCTTACAGGTAGTAAGTGTTAAGTGAGACCTGAAAGATAACTCAGAGTCTGTCCCCAAAATGCAGACTTTCAACAACCATGCCAGAAACATACATTCCTCTTCAACACTTGCATGATTCCACCCAGCAGAATCACATCCCCCACCCACCTTGAGAAGTGCACAGCAGTAGTTGTGGCTCAAAGTAGGCCTTTCCTTCCAGGATAGCGGGTCCCAACCCTGACTGCCACGGAACTTTAAAGTATTGGCACCTAGTCTCACCCCCTAGCCAATTATATCAGAAAACCCAGGGGTGGGCGGGCCTGGGCATCAGCAGTTTTCAAAGTTCCCCAGATGAAGCTAAAAATGCAAGGAGGGTTGAGAAACCCTTCTGCAGAAATTCAGTAGCCAGTGGAGCCCTTAAGATAGTAAACAGGTCTGTGAATAAAGAGTTGTCTGTGGAATGATAGAGGTGTTTATGGGATTCTGTGAGGAGAAAAAGAAAAACAATGTCCTTGTCTAAGTTTCTGTATTTTATAGAAGATGAAAATAACGGCACGGTAGCATAAGTGACCTCAGGCAAGGTCCTCCAAAATTAAGATCATCTTGATGACGTTATTTGTACTCTTTCGCTCACAAATCATCATCATGTCATATCATCATCTCAAGGCAAAGACAGGCTTCATGTCGGAGCTGCTGTTTGGATTTTTGAGACATTCAGATTGGTGCATCCTCATCTCATGGGGGGTTTGCCCCAAAATGGTTCTATGAAACAAATACTATGTGTAAAACACTAAAAAAGTAGGAAAAAAACCCACAGTATTACCCCCCTAATTCCCTCATTTGGCATGTGAACAATTTCTATCTTTCCATATTTCATGTGAGCCCTTCTCTGTATCTATGAACATTTTGCATAGTTGTATTCATAATGTGGGGATAATTTTTTTCTCTTTTTTGCCTAAAATATGGTATAATTATTTTCAGCCTTGCCATATAATTTGTTATGGCAGCCATAGCAAACTAATAAACTTGTTAAAGGGTTTGCCTGTTATCATGAGTGCAATAAGCAACCGCCGACATGCTTAAAATAAGACAGAACGTGGTCACATTGAAAAGATTACTCTAGATGGAAACCTAGTGTGCCATAGGAAAGATGAGAGTACTGAAGGCAGAGCGATTTCATTCATTCATTCATTCATTCATTCATTCATTCATTCATTCATTCTCCAAATAGTCATCACGTGCTGAGTAACTATGGACATGGTGCTGTGGGTGATTCTAAGGATGGAGAACAAAACAGACTCCGCACTCGTGAAACTTGAAATTTAGTGAAGTGATTGACAAGAAAAAAGAGTGAATGAATAATCACAAATTGTATGCACGGGAAAGAAGAAAAGGAATGGTGAAGGATGGGACTGGGGTAAGAGTGGAAAATAGGTGGTTAGATGGAGGAATGGTGTCAGAGAAGTCCTTGCTGACGTGAGGACAGGTATGACATGATCTCAAGACGAGGAGAAGCCAGTCCGGGAAGGAAAGGGACAGTGGCATTCCTGGCATGCTCAAAAAAGGTCTTGTAGGGGGGAAAACAATAAAAAGAGCATAGAGTGGCTAGGACCTTGCGAGGGGGGAGGGGTGGCACAAAATGTGGTTGAAGACCAGTGACAGCCACCTTATGCTGCAGCTGTGGCCGTGATCACAAGTATGGGATTCATTCTAGGTATAATAAGAAGCCATTGGAGCCCATTACTCAGAAGAATAAGGATGCAGTTTATGTTTATAAGCGACCCTGTCTTCAGAGTACAGAATAAGAAAGAGTCAAAATGGGATGGTCAGAAAGGATGCTAAGATGGTCTTCCAAACAAGAGTTGATGTGGCTTCAATTAAGGTGATGGAAGTAGAAACGGGGAGAGTTGGTCAGATCCATGACGTATGCTGGAAGCAGAATTAACAGTGCTGTAAGAATGTAAGCCATAGGTCAGGTGAAAGAAGATAATGGTTAATGGATCTTATCAAATGGCTTTTCAATTATACTAAAACCACCACATTTTAAGTATAGGTATTTCACAGTAATGTTGTTCTTGTTTCTGTTAATATGTATATAAATCATTCATGTAATGGCTTTATTATACATTTCTATGATTATCTGAATAGAATATAGCAGTTGAACATAAATGTATTTCCTCTCATGTGATTTTTACCATTCTTTTCTGTTTCTATTTCTGTTGGGGATTTGATTTTTTTTTCCTTCATGAAGTTTTGGGCGTTAGCTCCTAATCAGATATAAAAGACATATGATATCATTTATATTTGGTGTCAAAGTTTTTTCTTGCTTTGTATTTTTATTTTTTATCGTATTTAAAATTTGTACAGCATTGAATTCATATTTTCCTTTCTGATTTTCCCTGTTGATTTAAAGCTTAGGAAGTTGTTATGCTTCATAAGATCTGACTACTTCATTTATTTTATTATATGTGTGTGTGTCCATATACTTAATGAATCCAATTATTGTTTGCTTTGACATCTACTGTAAGGTATGAGTGTAAATTAAGTCTGGTTCTTCAATAGCTAACTAGTTTTCCCCACATTATTTGTTATATGATTATCCTCTTCCCCATTACTGTGAAATTCTACTCAATCATATAGTAAGTTTCATGCATGTTATCAGATATTTTCTTTGGACTTCTGTTCTTTTGATCTGGGTTTTGTGTTTGTTGAAGGGGAAGCATAGCACTAGTTGTTATTGCTCTCAACAAAGACTTTCTGCTGGAGACTTCTTTATGAAAATAGCATTTGATAGCATACTTGTTGAATCTTCCAGGAGGACAAGACTCTTCCCGTGTTTCCCCAAAAATAAGACCTAGATGGACAATCAGCTCTAATGTGTCTTTTGGAGCAAAAATTAATATAAGACCCAGTCTTCTTTTACTATACGACCAGGTATGATATGATATGATATGATATGATATGATATGATATGATATGATATGATATGATATGACATGACATGACATGACATGACATAACATAACATAATATAATATAATATAATATAATATAATATGATATAAGACCGGGTCTTATATTAATTTTTGCTACAAAAGATGCATTAGTGCTGATTGTCTCGGTAGGTCTTATTTTTGGGGAAATGGTATATTTGTGGTTATTATTTAGTTAAATGTATAAGTATTTGAAAATTATAAGAATGAATTTATTTCATAAATTTTATATTAAGGATTGCAGATTTTAAACTCTATGGGGACCCGCCTGGATTTCTCCCATTGAACCCCAGCACTCAGCATAGAATACGGCACGTATTAAGGGCTCAAAAATATTTTGTGAGTGAATAAAAGAATCAACACGCTTTAGGAAACCACATCTACATCTTAAAATTAACCTGGAAAAGCAATCTTTATGTTGTTCAGTTTTCTCATGCAGAAATATGGAGCATTTCTCTTTTATGCAAGACTTCTTTATTTTATCACAAATGCAGATCACACATACTTTCTTTTATGTTCACTGTAAAACTATGTTGTTGTCAGTATTGAAAAGGAGATTTAACTTTATTTTTATCATCTAAAAAATTACTGCTCTTTACAAAAAGAGCAATTGACTTTATTTCTATTGTAGCCAGCCAAAATAATAAACATTTACTGATTCAAGTGACATTTTACTAAAACTGAAGATAGCTTTTATTGTAAGATACACCTTGATTTAATAACAACTAAAAATATAACCATATTAAATTGACACGTGATAGAAAGATTCATTTCAATTTCAGATTTTTTTTAAAAAATGAGACCTAATATTGATATATTTCCGTAGTTTTTATTTAATTATTTGGACTCTGCACAAATAATCTGTCAGTATGACATCTGTCATGCATGATATTGTCCCTTTTTACTCCATTTTTGTGTTATATTTTATGATACCAAAATTTCAAAAATTGTGTTAATGAATACATTGTTTCCCTTATTAGGAATGACCAAAATGTTCCTTTTTCATTTAGCAAATATTCAGAGTCCCCACCATGGTGGGGCCTCCTTATCCAGTGCTCAGGAAAACATGCGGCCTTCAAGGCGGGCATGACCCTTCTGTTAAAGAGAGCTCAGTAAATAGCCACCCCCCCCCACACACACACACACAGGATAACTATGCAGAATCAAATGAAACTACATTCCGTGTCCAAAATTGTCTTCAGAAAAGATGTAAAAATGCTTAAAATACTTTTGCAATGTTTTCAGAAAAGCTCAGCCGACCCCTTTCTAAAAACAAAAATTAAAAATTGTGTGAAACTTAGTCATCATTGATAATCAGGGAGAGTGGTCGCCTGCTCACAGGTCCAGGAAACACTTGCTTGTCTGCCACACTCCCCCACAGTTATATAAGGAAAGAGAAGACAAGTCTAATCATCAGAAATATCAACTCAGAACTCTGAATTCATCTTTCAGTTGTTTTTCCTCTCAAATAATGTTCTTTTGGAAGTATTCGAAAGAATCGTTTCTCCTAAGAAAATATCACTGACTGACATTTAGAAAGAATACAATTTCCAGTTATCAACCATCCTTTGCATTGCCTGGGTTTTAATGAGAGGGAGGGGAGGGAGGGAGGGAGGGAGGGAGGGAGGGAGGGAGGGAGGAGGAGGAGGGAGGGAGGAGGAGGAGGGAGGGAGGGAGGAGGAGGAGGAGGAGGAGGAGGAGGGAGGGCAGGGGAGGGGAGGGGAGGGGAGGGGAGGGGAGGGGAGATAACTAATGTTCAGTTATAAGGGAAGAGGAGACAAGGAGTTTACTTTTGAAAAATAACAAGGGCCTATTCAACTACTATTGATAAGAAATACCTAAGTGTCGGATGCTTACAACATACCAGTGCTATGCTGAGTGCCTTGTGTGTTTTGTTCGTTGAATTGTTACCCCAGGTGACATGGGTAGAACTTACCCTATTTTACAGATGCAGAAACGAGGGCACATATTTGGGAAGTAACTTGCCCAAGAAGACACAGAGAGTAAAAGGCAAAGACAGAATTCATATTCAGGTCCCTAGATTCTGCAAGTCACATTTTAAATCATTATGGTGTTTCCTTCCAAGGGACTGAGATTCACCTGAAATGTGTCAGGTTTCAAGCCTGCTAAGAACCTACTTGTAAATCCTAGTATGCAAAGTATGAAGAACCACAGTCTCCTCCTGTGACATCAACTTTGGTTCAATTCAGTGTTTGCTGGAGTGGCAGGTTCCAGTTTGTCTTCCTCACACTTGGTGGAAAAGGGGGAAACAGGGAGATAGCCTTTAATTTGGTTTGGGTAGAATTTTTCTTGTCCATGTTGGACATCTGTTGTGCACGTCCTGGCTTCCAAAGTGGGATTCTGATATTGTCAGACATCTTCAATGTGATTGCATCGCCTCTTCTCTGTCAGATCACCTGTGAAGAGGTAACGGGCCATGAGCATCACTGTAGTAAACCAACAAGTAAAAAGGATGATAATATTTGCACCCCACGGCTATTATAGGAATAATGCAACAGTATTTACAAAACCTTAGTAAAGTACCTGGCACATGCCGTGTTTCCCTAATATAAGACCGGGTCTTATATTAATTTTTGCTCCAAAAGATGCATTAGGGCGTATTTTCAGGGGATGTCTTATTTTTTCATGCACAACAATCTACACTTATTCAAATACAGTCCTGTCATGTTCTTCTGCAACATGGTCATCACGTACTAAACGCATCCGTCTGGCTGACGATCTTCACTGGGGCATATTTTGGGGGTAGGTTTCATTTTGGGGGAAACACGGTAGTAAAAGCTTTATAAATCTTTTTCTTCTTTGTTCAGACAGGATAATGATATGATAGGCATTAGTACATAGAGAATAGAAATGAAATCGACTGTGCTGTTAAACACTAAATTTAATTTTTTAAAAAATCTTGTTAGGAAATGAGTGCAAACTGCTTCTGTGTTTGCAGCAGAGCAGAAAACAAGGCAATTATGGCTATCGAGAACTGACTGTGATCACCAGTCAGAGACGAAGATTTACAACACAGGCTCCCGGAAGGAAGAGTGAGGAGGAAGCTCGGATTCAAGTTCAAATAGATTTGAAGAGAGGAGAGAAACTTGTTCTGTCGTTACTTCAGTAGGAAAATTTAATCCTACTGGGATGAATGGGAAAGAGGAAATGTAAAGTTGCCTGAAACAGACTGTGGAAAAGTGAGTGGATACTCTCAGGGAGTGTTTTATCATCAGCGCTACCACTGTCATTGCCAGCATCGGCATAAATCGTGGATTGATTTTATTTCCAAATATATAAAACTACTCAAATAATGGTTAGCAAGTACTTCCTGTATCTTCGACACTGCAAATGTCTGTTTAATCTTCACAGGAATCATTTAAGGTAAATATTATTCAGATGCGATAGATAAATGAGTCTATAGATAAATGAGTCTAAGAGATGAGCGCGCATCTCCAAGTGCTTGCAATTTACAAGTGAAAGGTATGGAGATGATATATATTTAGAAGCTAATGTGTTATTTTATGTGCTGTTGTCTCAGGGGATCATCAGAACAACCCATGACTTAACTGTCATGGTGTCCATTATGCACATTAGGAAATTGCATTTCATAGAGTTTGAGCAACTTGCCTAAAATCACCGTTATAGATGGCAGACGACATCCTGGTTTGCCTGATTCTGCCAAGGCACTGCGAGAAGCCAGGCTAATACCCCATCATCATAGGTAGATATGCTTGGTTTAAGACTGTCAGTCCCAGGAAGAAAATCAATGATCAAAGTCATACCTAATGGCCCAGTCCTTTTCTTTCAGCAAAGCTTGCATTTATTCATTTATGGTCATTAGTCGTACATAATCACGGCCAACCTGCCAGGTAAACAGCTAATTATTTTGGTTGTATCATAAGCAGATAAACTTGCCTGTCTGCAAAAATGACAAATGAGACCCGATCCGCAGAGAAACAGTTGTTCTAGGTTTGCACACTCCCAGGAGTCTAATGAACAATGGCTTACTGAATGAGCAATTGCAAAACAAAGAGATTACATTAGTGTGGTTTCTTTGGAAATAGAGAGAGCAATCCATTGGCTTTAATGCCTTTGCATTAAAGATCTGGGGCGTTCTGGGTTGGGCAGCTGAGAATGCTCCAGCCTTCAGAACAGCCATCAGAGACAGGACAGCATTCCCTGGGCACAGCCCACCGACACACTCCCCCTTCAGGATCCTGCAATTCCCAGAACTTTCACCCTAACCCTGGTGGCCTAGAAAGGATAACACCACCTGTGCCAAGCCAAAGGCATTCTTTGCAAGCACAGACCACGTGGTTGCATTTTGTGACTCGTGCACCCAGACTGTGCATGAACTTGTTAAAACAGGAAGCAGTGTAACTACTGGCCAAAGAGATGAGCTGGGACTCAACCAGATCTAGATTTGAATCTGCTCTCTTCCATTTCCTAGCTCTGTGCTTTTGGACAGGTAGCTGAACTCCTTTGCACCTAAGACATCTTATCTGTAAAATGGGGGCAACACTCTTGCACTTTCAGGATCTTTGCAAGTATTAACTAAAATAATGATAAAGCACCAAGCTGGGACAACAAACTGATAACTGTGTGTGTGTTTGTGATTGATATTCAGAGAAGACAAATCAAGTTGAGTAGCAGTGAGTGGGCTGTCTCAGCAAAATCATGCCCAATCAGGACTGTGTATTTGGAGTTTGCAATTTCCCTGAAATTGTTGGAAGAGGAGGGACTGGAGAAGCAGGATCAACCAAAGAGCAGAGTCAATACAGTTAAACGGCTTTGAACAGACTCGGCTTATACTCTTGTAAGTAGCTTATTCACTCCAGTTTTAGGAAAACAGGAAGTAATAAGATTAAAGATCCAAAGCTCAAATGAAAACATAATGTCAAACCTAGTCCAAGTAGGATTTGGGTTCAGGAAAGAGACTGAAATATGCCATAAAATTAAAGGAAGATGAACAGGCTTAGAATAAGCCTGATGCACACACCGTCTGCAGTTTGTCAATTCATAAGCGAGCACTATATGGAAAATAATAAATTTATTATATGGGGGCTATCATAATATAAATGAATAAATAAATAGCTTCTACTTCTTTAGCTTTATGTGCCAGGTGCTGTTCTAAATGTTTTGTGTGTATTAACTATCGCTTCGTCCTTCAAATTCCTAACTAGCATCAAATGAGTAGATACTAATATCAATTCATATAAAGATAAGTAAACTTAGACATTACATAACCTAACCTGGATTAAGTTCCTGGTTTCAAATCCTGTCTTCCATTTACTGTCTGACCTTCTCCAGTCAATTTCTCTGGCCGCTGTTGCCACCTCTGTGAAGTGTCTAGGATTGAAACAAATAACACATGTACAATTGTTTCACTTAGAGTCAAATGCATAGCAGGTATCGTGTAAATGTTAGTTAATCTGAATCTGAAATTGGATTTGGCAAGAAAGAAAAAGAGATATTCAGATCTTTCAGTTTGTGGCTTCTATGTCTAAACCTAAATGCGTTTTCCTTGAGTATGTTTCTTGAGACAGTTTACATTATGCTTTGCAATATCTTTATTTTACTAGCAATCACCTAATACATCAATATGTAGCTACTAAAGTCTGTACTTTAAATGTGGGGAAAGCATTTCTCCTTATTGGATTACATAAGAAAACTGGATAGAATTTAGTATTGATTCACTTACAGAGGAAAGTATTAAAAGTGTTGTGTATTTAATTTTATATTCACCATGGGAAATCCAAGGGAGATATTTATGGGTGTCGGCTTGCGATTTGAATAGTATTAACTGTCATTCTGAAAGGTAGATGGTATTCATGATGTTTCTTTTAAAAGAAGGGACAATATAAACACCACCTGAGGCAAGGTGGCCACTACTAAGACAGAACCCCAGGGAGGGGTCTTGGTGAAGTCACTGTAAGCCCAGTGTCAGCTTCTCACTCCCAAGCTGGCAAAACCCAACCTTAGCAGTGCACGCAAATGTAATCAGACTTAGAGGGACTGTCTCTCATTAACTAAACCCCTAAAATACTGACAAAATATTCTATTGTATTAACTAAAAATGATCATTATAACTGCCAAGAGGTCTTAAATGCAACTTTTGGGCCAATAAATTCTCTGATTATGGTAATTTTTCCCAAATAATAAATAACAGGTATATTCATTCATTCATTTATTCATTCATTCAACACTGAGGTATGTACTTGAGATACAATTTTAACAAAAATAGATACCGTCCTTGATCCTTGCCTTCCTGAGATTTACAGACTAGTGGAAGAGAGAGATGTACATATTACAGAAATATCTGTAAAATTGCATATGGACAAATAAACAAAGGGTGTTACATAACCTAATGCTGTGTGAGGCGTAAGCTTTACACTCCAGCAGTGTTTAAGGGCGGTTAGTTGACTTCTCAGTTACAGAAGCCTCATGCACTCATGCCTCCATTTTCACAGACATAAACAATCCTCTAGTCAGGCCTCCTCTCACCTGGAGGGGAAAGAACATTCCCAATTCTGCATGTAATAAGCACATATTTCTATATTTTCTGCACTGACCTTCTCTCTTCTCTTGTCACATTCCTAATTGAGATGTGAATGAAGTCCATTAGTCTAAGGAAGTCACCCCTTTGGGTTCCTGCCAGCTCAGTGTATCTTTTTACGGCACCTTCTACAGATAACTGAACTCATCCACCCGGTGGTGGTTTTGCCAGCCTTAGAGGTGTCAGGCTCTTTTGGTAAAGTTTCATCAACAGTGTATATCTACATATGATGCAGCGCCCGACCTCGAGGTAAAGAACCAGGACTAACGGTCCTTCATTTTCCTGGAACTGTGCAGTGAGCAGGCTGGTCACAAAGGAGTCCCAAGGACCATTTCACAGAAACTTACCAGCAGGTGTTCACACGTTGATTCCAAGAACTGTTGGCTGGTGTGCAGCACATTACCTCAATCATCAAGAGAAAGAGGGAAAAACACATGAGTGAGCCCCCTAGGAAAAGGCAGGGAGCTAAAATTCAATGGAATTCTGAGAAGACAACTGGATTCCTCATGTCCTTTTCTAAACTGCTGCCAGCATGGTCTGGTCTGAAAAGTAGGTGCCACAGAGTAAAGAATGAGAAGGACTGATGGCCATGGATTTGTTCTTCTACCAGTGGAACTGGTATGCTTGTCATAGCTTTGAACAGGGAGGAAGGTTCATGATGTATTTTCTAGACCGTATTCTGCAGCTATCACTATAGAATCAACCAAAAACCTTCTATTGGTTTCCACTGTTTAAAAGGTATTTTAGACCTGAAAATTAAAGACTAAGCAGTTGCAGGCTTTTGGGAAATGAGTTCATCATTTGGAGCCTGCTTGGCCCTGTGGCATATGCAATAGAGAGCAAGAAAAGTTATGTCTTCTTTTTCAAAGATCAAGATATTTGAAAACTATCCCTTACTGAAATTCATCACGGAACCGCCACACCATCCCAATTAAGTTTACAATGTCTATTGTTAAAAGGAATAGTTCTTACTGTGTGAGAGAAATTATACCCAGCAATTCCAGCCTATAATAGTCTGTAAAAATAACTCCTTAATTGACTACAGAGAATAATGATAACAAGGTTTAAAGCACAACATTAGCACGAGAAAATTTAGTGCTGCAGACCAATCTGAAGGTTGAACTGTCAGTAAAGCAGTCCATTGAATTTTTCTCAACTAATTCAAATGAAAACACTGAGATTAAGTGATAACACAGTGCCAATGAGATAAGAATTTCTGCAAAATTAGGTTACAGCCTTCTTGTGGCCATAAAAACCATATTACCCCTGACATTACTATATCAATCACTGCAAGAAAATTATCTTTGCAAGTTCAACTACTACTTCTTGCTTGAACCTGAAAAGTTTGGTCTGTTTTCCTGTTATTTGAGAATCACAAGTGGTGCTTTTTTTTTTTTACATATTTCTGTCTGAAGAGGAATGGATTCTGTACAACCAGCTTTGTGACAAAGAAAGCATACCATTTACCTTTAGTATCACCAAACATACCATTTCATTTAAATGGAAAAGAAAAGTGTGCAAAGTATTAAATTGTGAGATGCAATACTTTTTACAAGTTGTCATTTACCCAGTTATTGACATCCAGTCACAACTTGTTAAAACATAAGTTTATTTTTGTGTTTGTGCATAGGTAACTACTTCCTCATACTTCTGTTCATGTTTTAGCAACGCAGACATCTTGGATGAGTAGTTTTCATTTAGGACACTACCATGTTTCCCCAAAATAAGAACTAACCAGAAAATAAGCCCTAGCATGATTTTTCAGGATGACATCCCCTGAACATAAACCCTAATGCCTCTTTTGGAGCAAAAATTAATATAAGTCCCGGTTTTATTTTCAGGAAAACACAGCATTCACCCTGTTCAGTGAGACTTTATTTAATTTAGAAGTGATGTTTCTGGTCTGATTCTTTAGTAGGACAAGAGAACAATAGAACACTCTTGATATTAAAAAAAAAAAACGAAAAAAATTCCACACAACAGGTTTAAGGCTATGACATCCTTATCATTGTCTGTTCTGGACAAAATGTACATGATATGAGCACAGACTCAGAATTCAGAGGGACCTGAGGTTGAATTCCAGCTCTGGTACCCGGTAGTAAAATGACCTTGGGAAGGCCTTGTAACCTCTCTGCCCTGCGTTCCTTAGTAAAAATGATATGATAATTATTATAGGGCTGGCATGAGAATTAATGTAAGTATAAACCATGATTCTTGACACATAGGAAGCACTTGATATATTGAATTGTTATTATTTCTTAGCATCATCTTCATCGATATTATTTGTACCTCCAAATTATATCAACTGAAGTAATAAGTAAAATATGCTGTCTTGTTTCAAATCCCATCTCTTGGAGCATTCTGTTTCCTCTGCCTAAAAGACCTTCAGATGTTAATGGTGGCCTGGCCAATATTCATCAACTTTGAAGATTTGTTTTAAATACTCAAAAAGTGGTGGATGAGTGACAATCACTGACAAAAACTCTCCACTTATCCTGGCGGTCTGGTGAATGTCATTGTCCTCTACGCACTGCTAGCAACCATACAGGAACACACAGTGTTAGACTCTCACCTGTAAGATAACCATTGGTTGCCTTTTTTTTTCCCTAATAGAGTTTGAATTATTTGAAGATAAAGATCTAATTTAATTCAACTTTGTCAGCTTGTCTTATGTAGCTGCAAAATCTGGCATATAGCATATAGGAGGTGTTCAACATTCGCAGCAGAAGAGACTGTTTCTATAGTATTTTATTTATTTTGTTCATAGACTATTTTTTAGAATAACTGTATGTTTACAGCAAAATTGCGTAATAAGTGCAGAGTGGTCCCATATCTCCCTGCCCTCGCTATCAGCATCCTGCACCAGTGGTACTTTGTTGTAATCAGTGAATCTACTCTGACACATCACGGTCTCCCCAAGTCCGTATTTTGCATTAAGGATCACTCTCGGTGTAGTGCATTCTCTGGGTTTTGACAGATGTGTAATGACATGCATCCACCATTGAAGCATCATAATACAGAATAGTTTCACTGCCCCAAACCCTCAGTGTTCCACTTATTGATTGCTCCCTCCCCCTAACCCTTGGCATCCACTGATCTTTTTACTGTCTCCATATGTTTTCCTTTTCCAGAATATCATGTAATTGGAATCATATAGCCTGTAGGCTTTTCAGATTGTCTTCTTTCACTTAGTAATGTGCATTTAAGTTTCCTCCATGTCTTCTTTATAGCTCATTTCTTTTTAGCACTAAATACTATTTCATTGTCTGGATGTTCCACAGTTTCTTTATCCATTCACCCACTGAAGGAAATCTCGGTTGCTTCCAAGTTTTAGCAATTATGAGTTAAGATGCTATCGACATCTATGTACACGTTTTTGTGTGGATGTAAGTTTTGAATTCAGTTGAGTAACTACCAAGGAGCACAATTGCTGGTTCATATTGTAAGACTATGTTTACTTTTATAGAAAACCACCGGTATTGTTTTGCATTTCCACAAGCACTGAATGAGAGTTCTCATTGCTCCACAAACTTGTCAGCATTTTGTGTTGTCAGTGTTTTGTACTATTACCCATTCTAATAGGTGTGTAGTGGTATCTACTTGGTACTTTAATTTGAAATTCTCTAATGACATAATATTGAGAATATTTTTATTTGCTATTTGCCGTATGTATATCTTCTTTAATGAGGTGTATATCCAGGTTTTTTGCTCATTTTAAAAAATATTTTTATTAAAAACATAGCTAACATGCAATATTGTATTAGTTTCAGGGATACACAACAGTTATTCAACATTTATGTACCTAAACAAGTGACCTCCCTAAGTCCAGCAACCATCTGACACTGTACCACACTATCACAATATTATTGACTATATTCCCCATGCTGTATATTACATCCCGATAACTTATTTGTTTTATATCTGGACATTCAATAGCATTTTATATTAATTTCAGGTGTACAATATAGTGGTTAGACATTTATCTAATTTAAGAAGTGATCCCCCTGACTAGTCTAGTACCCGCCTGGCACTATACACAGTTAATACCATGCCTTATTGACTATATTTCCTATGCTTTACTTTATATCCCCATCATTGTTTTGTAACCACCAACTTCTTAATCCCTTCACTTTTTCACCCTGTGCTGCAACCCCTCTCCCATTTGTCACCCCAATAAATCTACTACCTATCTGACACCATACATAGTTATTACAATATTATTGACTATATTCCTTATGCTGTACCCTGTATCCCCACAACTACTTTGTAACAACCAATTTGTACTTCTTAATCGCTTCCATTTTTTTCACCCCTAACCCCATACTCCCTCCCATCTGGCAATCATCAAAATATTTTCTGTATCTATAAGTTTCTTTCTGTTTTGTTTAGTTTGTTCTTTAGATTCCACATATAAGCAAAATCACATTGCATATGTCTTTCTCTGTCTGACACACTCCACTCAGCACAATACCCTCCAGGTCGATTCGTGCTGCTGCAGATGGCAGGAATCCATTCCCTTCCATGGCCGAGAAATATTTCATCATATAAGGTACCACCTCGTCTTTATCCATTCTTCCATTGAGAGACACCCAGGCGGCCTCCACATCTTGGCTATTGTAAATGATGCTGCAATGAGCCTTTGCCATTCTAACTATAATGGGTCTTGGTGTGGGCCTGTTTGTGTTCATCTTGTTTGGAACTCTCTGCACTTCCTGGACTTGTATGTCTATTTCCTTCTCCAGGTTAGAAAGGTTTGCAGTCATTATTTCTTCAAATAGATTCTCAATCCCTTGCTTTCTTCTCTTTCTGGTACCCATATGATGTGAATGTTGTTAAGCTTGATGTTGTCTCAGAAGTCTGTTGAACTATCCTCATTTTTTTGTATTCCGTTTTCTTTTTGCTGTTCTGATTAGGTATTTTTACTACCTGGTCTTCCAAATCACTGATTCGATTCTCTGCTTCATCTACTCTGCTGGTGATTCTTTCTAGTGAATTCTTCATTTCAGTTATTGTATTCTTCATTTCTGACTGGTTCTTTTCTATGGTTTCTGTGTCCTTGTTTATGCTTGCAATCTCTTTGTTGAAGTTTTTACTAAGTTCCTTGAGCATCCTTATAACTGTTGTTTTGAACTCTGTATCTGGTAGGTTGCTTGCCTCCATTCTTTTCAGTTCTTGTTCTGGAGTTTTCTCCTAGGGCATATTTTTGGGGGGATGTGTTTCTTTGTTTCTATTTTGGCTGCCTCCCTATGTCTGTTTACATGTATTAGGTAGATCTACTGTGTCCCCCAGTCTTGGCCAGGTGGCCTTATATAGTAGGTGCCCAGTGGGTTCCTAGCAGTCTCCCTGGTCACCTGCTCCAGGTGCTCCAGGAGTGTCCCTTGTGTGGGTTGTGTGTGCCTTCCTGTTATAGTTGAGCCTTGATTGTTATTGGCACGTCACTGGGTGGGGCTGACCCTAAGCCTGATTGGCTGTGGGGTTTGGCCACACCCACAGCTTACATGCTGCTTTGTGGGGCGCTTACCTTCCTGAGTGGGATTCACCCCAATGGGCTTTCTCAGGGGTCTGTTGAGACTGCCGTTTGGGTGTGCCATTTGGGTGAGGGGCTAATTAGGTAGTGCTCTCCTGTGGTCTGAAGCCAACCTCCAAGTATGTTGGTTCTGGGGCCACTTGGGAGTGGCTCCAGTGCAGGACCAGGTTACCTACTGCCTGTGATGGGCCAGGAACTACCTGGTAGGAGCTACAAAGTGATTTGTGGTTGTTTACTGTCTGTGCTAAACTTACTGGCATGTGGGAAAGGCCACCCTGTGAACTGAGGTCATCTGCTACCAGTATCGGGCCTGGGATATCTCCACAAAAAGCCAGGACACCTTGAGACCTACTGCCACCTGCTGGCTCTTTTAAGGTTCAGTCACTGAAAAAGCCTTACGCTGTACACAAGTTGGGTGAGGCAAGGTATCAGGGAGTCACTAGAGTGGGAAGAGTTGTGGTCAACAGGTTAATATTGATTCTGGTTTGGTGCCAATGCTGAGCCTGGAGCTATTTGCAAAAGTCTCAGAGCCCACTGAAGCCAGCCCCCGCCTGGGGACCACGGACTCCAATAGTTTTCCCAGAAAGAGTGCAATGTGGGCAGGGTTGACTGCTCTTGGAGAAAATGTTTCAGGCATTGGGGGAGTTGGGTAAGGTGAGGGTCCAAGTAAGTCCTCAGGGGGGAGCAGCAGAGCTCACCAGACCAGTCAGATTCAGATTTGGCTGTGTGTGGGAGGGCTTAACACAGGGAAGGTGGTGCCTGCCTGCTGACTGCATATTTCCCCTCACATGGAAAATGGCGACTATCCTCCAGCCCTTGCCGCATGGCCACACAACTCAGTCTGCCCCTCATATGCCTCTGACACCCCCAAGTCACTGTCCCTCCACCAGAACCCACAGTAAATGCCTGCGAGTGAGTGAGTCTGTGCTCGGGCCATTTAAGAGGATATCTGTGTTTCCAGCAGCCTTCTGTCCCACCTGGATGGTCGGAATTTTCACTATTCACATCCAGATGTGGTGGGGGCTCCTCTTCCTGGCACCAGTAATCCAGACTGGGGAGTTTGGTGTGGGACTGGGGTCCCTCCTCCTCCGGGGTGAGGTGGGTGCAAATTTCACAGCCAAGATATTCCTCCTGATTCTCAACCGCCACAGAGTTTTGGAGCCTGTTTCACATCTCCACCCCTCCTACTAGTCTCAACGTGTCTTCTTCTTTATGTCTTTAGTTATAAAACTTCTGTTCAGCTAGACCTCAGATGATTCTCCAGGTTAATTGTTCTATAATTTAGTTGTAATTTTAACGTGTTCACAGAAGGAAGCAGTCACAGTGTTTATCTACTCTGTTATCTTGGATCTCTTCATTTGCCCGCTTTTAAATCAGGTTATTTATGTTCTCACTGTTAAGTTGTAAGAGTTCTTTGTATATTTTGGGTATCAGCCTTTTATCAGATTTCTTTTGCAAATATGTTTCTCAATGTGTGACTTTTCATCTCATTCTCTTGAAATTGTCTTTAGTAGAGCAGAATTTTTTTTGTTTTAATTTTAATGAAGTCCAGCTTATCAATTATTTATTTTATAGAACATACCTTTGGCATTGTATCTAAAAAATCATACCAAGGTCATCTAGATTTTCTCCTATATTCTGAGTTTTATAGTTTTGCATTAATGTAGGTCTGCGATTCTTTTTGAGTGTGTGTGTGTGTGTGTGTGTGTGTGTGTGTGTGTGTGTGAAGGGTGTGTGTGAAGGAAGACTGAATTCTGTCTTCTTCAAATAACGAAGTTGAAGCCTTAACACTCAATGTGGCTATATTTAGAGACAGGGCCTTTAAGGAGCTAATTAAGGTTAAATGAAGTCATAAGGGCAGGGCCATAATTTAATGGGAATGGTATCCTTATAAGAAAAGGAAGAGACACTAGAGATGTGCCATATAGAGAAAAGGCCATATGGAGGTGCCACAAGAAGGTGGTGGTCAGGAAGCCAAGGACAGAGACCTCCAAAGACTTTAAATTCGCCAACATCTTGGTCTTGGACTTGCAGCCACTTAGTCTGTTATACTTCAGTTATAGCAGCCCTAGCTGACTAATACAGGCTATAAAGTCTATGTTTAGATTCATCTTTTGCCTGTTCCAGCACCATTTGTCGAAGACTGTCTTTTCTTCATTGCATTCCCTTTGCTCCTTTGTCAAACATCAATTGACTATATACGTGTAGGTCTATTTCTGAGCTCTCTCTTCTGTTCCATTGATGGATACGTGCATTCTTTTTCCCAATACCACACTGTCTCGATTACTGTGGCTTTCTAGTAAGTCTTAATATTGAGTTATGTCAGTCCTCCTTCAATATTGTGGTGTCTTTTGGGGGTCTTTTACTTCTCCTGTAAACTATAGAATCAGTTTAATAATGTCCACAAAATAACTTGCTGGGAGTTGGGTTGAGACTACTTTGAATCTATAGATCAAGTTGGGACAAACTGACATCTTGACAATATTTAGTCTTCTTCATGCACATGGAATATCTCTTCATTTATTTAATTCTCCTTTGATTTCTATCACCAGTGTTTCATGGTTTTCCTCATACAGATATTAAACATACTTTGTTATATTTATACATAAGCATTTCATTTTGGGGTGTACTAATATAAATGATATTGTGTTTTAATTTCAGATTCGACTTGGACATTGCTGGTATATAGGAAAGCAGTTGACTTTTGTATGTTAACCTTGTATCTCATAACCTTCCTTGAAATGCTTATTAGTGGCAGGGTTTTTTTCATTGTTGTTGTTGTTGAATCTTTCAGATTTTCTACATAGACAATTATGCCACTGGTACACAAAGACAGTTTTGTTTCTTCCTTCCCAATCTGTAGACATTTTATTTCCATTTTTCTCTTATTGCATTAGTGAGTACTTCCAGTAAGAAGTTGCAATGTGTACTTAAGGGGACATCCCTGCCTTGTTCCTGACCTTCTCAGGAAAGCTTCCAGTTTCTCACCATAGTTTAACTTGTTATAATGATTTTATATGTAATAATCACACACAGCATGGAAAATATTTCAAATGAAATGTAGTGCTTGTGTTTCAAGGGTCTATTTTCAGCCATTATTACTATATAATTCTATGTGTTACACACTTAGAAAGAAACACCTCTATCTTGGTGGTCTTTTTCCTAATCCAATTTAAATTAATTCCAGAAATGGGGCATGTCACATTTTTCTTTACCACTTATTTTCATAAATTTTTGGCTTTAAGAATTTGATCACTGTTTTTAAATGTTATTGAAACTCTTCCATTAGTCCTGTTTATTCAACAAGGAGGATAAAAACATAAGATCTAACAATACCCACATTGCTTAATTCTGCCTTTTTTAAAATGTAAAGCAACATTACATTAAATGGTAAATTAAAAGGTAAGGAAACTAAAATCACTCTTACTTAATTTGTTTTTCATGTTGACATGTGGATAATGTGACTGAAAATTAGCAAAACAATTTTATTGCTATACACTTAGGACAGAGTACTCTAAGTTTAGGCAACAAAAAAATGAGAGCAAGCGAGAGAGGGAAATTATTTTGACTTGAGCTCCAAGGTAGCAACAATAATCTAAGACTTAGTAAATTGCTAGTGAGTTCCACATATTAGGTTCAGTATTTGATCTCAGTTTGTATGCAGGTCTCAATTTGGAGGCTGTATTTTGCATCTTATAGCCATAAAAGGATTGATTATGTATTCTATCAATGATAACTAAAAGATTGTGACAAATGTAAGAGATTTACTTTTTTAAAGTACAATTAATCCTATTCCTAGAGAGCAACTTGATTGTATTCCTGAAAGTTACCAAAATGATTTGACACTAATACTAATGCAACCCAGGTAAAGATACTGAATTAGAAATCTAGAAATAGCTTTCATGACTCCAATTTGATTGGTTATTTGAGACAGCGAAAGTGTGTATAACTTTCAAGATCTGAGCATAGTTTCTAATTTTCATTTTAGAAAAAAAAATAAACTGTAAAAAATTAGTATATTTTATTTTATTTTTCTTCTCATTTTTTAAGTATGATTTTAAACCTTCTTAATCTTTAAAAGAATGGTATTTATTTCTGATTTGTGCATGTATCAGGAAAACACAAGAAATTAGCCCCCCAATAGTAAAAATGTTGAAGATAAAATTTGCTTTGAATGTTTCTTTCTGTTCGTTAAACTTTACTAAACAGTATAACCTTGAGCACTGTCTGCATTTGATTACTTAGAATTTCAAATCTGATCTATACAATCACCTTCAGTGTGTGACTGGATTTACTGTGTAATTTTTCTTTGCAAATATGCTATTATTGTGGTCTTCCACCTAAACCCTAAGAATGCTGTTATTAACTTGCTTTGAGTTCCTCAATAAAGCAACATTTAGGATGCACATAAAAACATTGCATTTTTATTAAACAGCACTAGAGGGAGAAAAGGTGATTTTAACAGTCATATCACAGTATGGTTCTATAGTTCTATTCGATTAGCATTGGCTTGCCAACTTCTTTATGTACTGGCACCATGTCCAAGTGTGTTTATTGATAGTTTTTTCCTTTTTCTACATTTTACCCAATATCATAAACCTCTGCTAAGAACATGTCCTAGATTTTTTTCAAGGTTGATAATCTCTCTCTCTCTCTCTCTCTCTCTCTCTCTCTCTCTCTCTCTCTCTCTCCCTCTCCCTCTCCCCCCTCTCTCCCTCCCTCCCTCCCTCCCTCCCTCCCTCCTTTTCATCTGATCTCTTTTTCAACCCTTAAACCCCATTTTCTAAGGACAACTCACATTCAGAGGGAGAGAGAGAAAGAGAGAGAGGGAGACATGATGATGGATAGATGATAGACGTGAAACTAGGACAATATCAATAGTAGCACAGAAAAGAGACAGAATTAAAAACATTTTTTAATTTAAAATTAATAGAATTGGATGATTATTATGGAGGCAAGCAAATATGAGAAGTCAAAAATCATAATATAGAAAAATTAGCAGGTTCAAAGGAAATACAGCTAAATATAGCTAACTTTTATTTAAGGCTTAGTATGTGTCATATCCTGTGCTAAATTCTTTTTTTATATGCTCTCCCATTTAATCCTCAAAACTTTTTAGAGATAAGGAAACTGAGATGCAAGGAGGTTAAACAACTTGCCCAAGCTGATATCTATAATAAGTGCTGAGTGTGGGATTCATTGTCAGACATTGTGATGTCACAGACCACTCTGTTAACTGACGTCACCTTTTGGCATGCTGAGTCTGCCTATACCCATCTAGGCTGAGATGTCCAATAACGTGTTGGATACGGGATTCTGAAGCTCAGGAGGGATGGCTGTTGGTATTTGACAGAGTTACGGTGGGGGGTAGCGAGTCAAGAACATGTTCAGAGTGGTCTACAGATAGAATGCTAGGAAATACCAACATTCCCAGGAAAGAATGAAGTTAGAAGACAGAAATAACATTCACAGAAGGGGAATAAGAGTCAGAGGATGCAGAGTACCCAATGTGAAGCATGACAAACAGTTTCAGGAAGTAGAAAATTACCGACATCAATGCATGCTGCAGCACACAGCATACAGCAGAGATGTCAGCTGTAAGAAGGAACAGCATGTTGGGTGGAGAGTCTCAGAAGACCATTTGCAACCTTCACCAAGAGCAGTTCCAGTAGAGAATTGGGGAGAGATATTGCAATAGATGAGGAACAGGTTGGCAGGAAAGAATGGTGGGGTGTTGGAGGACTAAGACTACAGGATGCCTAGCAAATGCTTTAACACATAGTGTGATCACCATTAGCATTATTACGTGTATACACACACGTTATTGCAGTGGAGCATGTGCCTAGAGTATCACACAGAAATTTCAGGCAGAGATGCGGCTAGAAATAACCTAGACTGTGACCTCTAAATTTTTAGCAGTGGGGGCAGATTTTAATGGAATCATAGATTGAAGATTTTTTTTTTAATATAAACCTCAGAATATTCAAGAGATATATTTAAGTCCACCCAAAGACCTTCATTTGGTAAAGCAAAAATGCCACAATCTTTTAAAATCAGTACTTTTTCTAAAACTGAAAACTTCACACATTTTATATTTCATTTGCTAACTTTCACAGCAGGCCTCCCAAAACCCAACTTCCTACTGAAGTGTGTTTCCAAGCAATTTAATTTGGAAATTGAGAGCTGTCTTGACCTTTTCGTGGGTTTTAAATCTGTATCCTAAAAGACTTCAGAGACAACACACGACAGGCGACCAAACATTCCAGAATAATAGGATTCCTATTTTTAGATAGCATTTTCTATAACTCAAAAATAGATTATTCAATTAGTTATCTTTTAAAAGACCTTCTTGGGGGAGCAGTTTTTACATTTGAGTTTGCGTGACATTTACCACTTTGTGTGTTCCATTAGGTACCATTGCTTTTACATCTAGCAGTATGTGGCTCTAAAACAGAAAACTTCAGTTGTTCCTGGGATTAAGGCCCTGAATCAAGAATCACAAAACTAAAGAAAGATCGCACTTTAAACTCATCTGTGCTGCAGGGGAACTTAGCTCTTCTCTGAGGTTTCCTGAGGTTTCAGGAAGAGTGAAATAAATTTTATCAGACAGTAAACATTTGAGCTGGGAAACAATTCATGACTTTTTCTTGTTTTATTAATTTTTTCCCGCAATGTTTTTTTAACAGTCTTGCTTTATAAGTGGTTTAAAACTATGGGTCTGCATCACTACCCTCATTTTACAGCTGAGGGAAACTGAGACCTAAAGATGTAAAATGACTTGCCAGGCATCCCATCATCAATTAGTGGCAGAACATGTTAGTAAAAGTTCTTTGGGATGCAAGCTAAAGAAACCAACTTTAACTTATTCAAGAAAACGTGGCATCTCATTGGAAGAATGCTATAGCAGAGCCTCAGAATAAAAAAAAGAGCTTAACAACCAAAACGTAGGTAAGAAGAAGCCAGTGTAACTGTAGGAACAGCAGTTGTCAGGCCTTCTCTCCAGAGTGTGGCCACATGGAGACTCTGCTTCCATAGCATCGTGGGGTCAGCTCCATGATTAAGTTGCTGATTCCCACAGGGGAAAATCTGATTGGCTGAGCGTGACTTGATTGGCAAGTGGGTCTACCCCTGCATCTAAAGACTATGGTGTGGGGTTAGCAGAGCCTGGCCTATTGCCAAATTCTTATAAGTCTCACCCAACTGGCTCACATGTGGCAGTGTCCACATTGCCTGGTCTCCTACCTACATTGTCTTTACTGACCTTCGCATCACCAGGAAGCTTTTAAAAAATACCAGTTCTTAGGTTCAACAATGGAAAAATTAGAAAAAATCCCCAAGAGCAAAGATGTGTCATTAGAGACCAAGGCTAAGATCATCCATACCCTCATCTTCCCAATTACTATGTACAGATGTGAAAGTTGGACAGTGAAGAAGGCTGAGAGGAAAAACAATTTTATTTGAAATACGGTGTTGGAGGAGAGCTCTGCGGATTCCCTGGACCACCAGAAAGATGTACGCGTGGGTTCTAGAGCAAATTAAGTCTGAAACATCACTAAAGTAAAAAATCACAAAACTGAAGCTCCCCACTTTGGGTACCTCATGAGAAGACAGGGTTCTTTGGAAAAGACAATAATGCTGGAAAAAATAAGAGACAGCTGGAAAAGAGGGAGACCAACTATGAGATGGATTGACTCCATAAAAGAAGCCCTGCCTGAGTCTACAGGAGCTGAGCAGGGCTGCTGAGGACAGGACATGGTGGGCGTGACTCATTCATAGGGTTGCCAGCACTCAGAGCCAACTCAGTGGCACATAACACACACATTTAGGACCTACTCCCAAACACTGATTTTCTAACTCTGGGTGGGGCTGGGCCCTATTTATTTGTTTGAGATGCTGTTGCTTCCAACAGAAGTTAAGGGAGAAAGAAGATTGTAACGATTGAACCACGTTTTGAGAATTATCACCTTAAAAGATTAATGTTTCTTCTCTCATGGAACCAGATTGTTAAAGGCTTCTAAATTCAAACCCATGGTGATGATTCTAGAGAGCAATGACAGAGAGCTACTTCAGAGGAACAGGGAGAAGCAAGGTCAATAACAAATGGCTTATGCATGTTAAAAATACAGTTCTATTGCACCATGTGAGGCATTACTGAGCCCACAGTCTTCTGATCTGGTGTGTCCTAAATTGAACTAACATGGTTGGTGTTACTACTGCTTGACACATCTATTATGAAATGAGGCCTCATGCGCAATCCTACATCTTCCTAAGAGATAACTGGTGCTTTGGGGCAGTCATCATACCATCTCTTTCCAAATATCAATCAAGAGTTTTTCTCACTATCTGAATGGACATTTGTTTAAATGATAATAAATCAGTAAATTATAAATATAAATTATTATAAATAATGCACCAATTATTCATTTATCAAAATGTTTTTTATAGTTTCATGTGTACAAAAACATGAACATGCATCTACATCATCCCTGAGGTGGTCTCCCTAATGAGACAAGTGTCCATCGGATACCCTACAAAATCTTTACAACACAATTGATCATATTCCCCAAATTGACTTTTGTATCCCCGTGGCAATCTTGTGGTTACCAATTGTGCTTTCTAATCCTCTCACTTTCCCTCTTATGCCCACCCACCTTCCCATCTAGCAACTGTCAGTTTTTCCTCTATGTCTCTGAGACAGTTTTTGATTAGTTTGTTCATTTATACTATTCTTTAGATTCCACATATAAGTGAGATCATATGGTATTTGTCTTTCTCTGTCTGACTTATTTCACTTAGTATAATGTTCTCCAGGTCTATCCATATCGTTGCAAATGGTAAGATTTTGTTCTTCTTTATGGCTGAGTAATACTCCATTGTATAAATGTACCACAGTTTCTTAATCCGGTCTACTGATGGACATTTCGGGTGTTTCCATGTCTTAGCTACTGTGAATAGCACTGCAATAAACATAGGGGTGCATAGATTTTTTTCGAATTAATATTTTGGAATTCTCTGGATAGATAAGAGTGGAATTGCTGGGTCATAAGGTAGTTCCGTTTTCAATTTTTTGAGATACCTGCATACTGTTTTCCACAGTGGCTGCACCAATCTGCAATCCCACCAATAGTGCACAAGGGTTAACTTTCCTCCACATCCTCGCCAGCACTTGTTGTTTGTTGGTTTATTGATGATAGCCATCCTGACCAGAGTGAAGTGGTTTCTCATTGTGGTTTTTATTTCCATTTCTCTAATTATTAGTGAGGTTGAGCATTTTTTCATGTCTGTTTGCCATCTGTATGTCCTCTTTAGAAAAATGTCTCTTCATGTCCTCTGTCCATTTTTTAATTGGATTGTTTGGGGTATTTTTGGTTTGAGCTGACTGAGTTTTTTAATAAATTTTGGATATTAACCCCTTATCAGACATATCATTGACAAATATCTTCTCCCATTCAATAGGATCCCTTTTTGTTTTATTGATGGTTTCCTTAGCTGTGAAAAAATTTTTAGTTTGACGTAAGTATGTTTATTGTTTCTCTTATTTCCCTTGCCTGAGGGGATTTATTAGTAAAAATGTTACTCTGGGTTATGTCTGTAAATTTTCTTTCTATTTTTTTCTAGGAGTTTTATGGTTTCAGTTTTTACATTGAAGTCTTTAATCCATGTTGAATTTATTCTTGTATATGGTGTAAGGAGATGATCCAGCTTCATTATTCTTGCATGTATCGGTCCAGGTTTCCAGCACCATTTATTGAATAGACTGTCTTTATACCAATGTAAATTCTTGCTTCCATTTTCGTAGATTAAATGACCGTATAGGCATGGAGTTATTTCTGGGCTCTCTATTCTGTTCCATTGATCTATATGTCTGTTTTTATGCCACTACCATGCTGTTTTGATTACTATAATATTGTAGTATAATTTGATGTTGGGTAGTGAGATACCTCCCACTTTGTTCTTATTTCTCAAGATTGCTGAGGCTATCTGGGGTCTTTTATGGTTTCATGTAAATTTTAGGATTATATGTTCTATTTCTGTGAAATCTGCCATTGGTAGTTTGATAGGAATTGTGTTGAATCTGTATATTGCCTTACGTGGTATGGACATTTTAACAATATTAATTCTTCCTATCCATGAGCATGGTATGTGTTTCCATCTATTTGTATTTTCTTTAATTTCTCTCTTCAGTGTGTTATAATTTTCTGAGTACAGGTCTTTTACTTCTTTGGTTAAATTTATTCCTAGGTATTTTATAGTCTTTGAAGCAATTGTAAGTGGGACTGTTTTCTTAATTTCTCCTTCTGATATTTTATTATTGGTATATACAAATGCAACTGATTTCTGAATATTAATTTTGTATTCTGCTACTTTACTAAATTCATTTATCAGTTCTAATAGTTTTTTGGTGAAGTCTTTGGGTCCTCTGTATATAGTATCATGTCATCTGCATACAATGACAATTTTACTTCCTCCTTACCAATTTGGGTGCTTTTTATTTCTTTTTCTTGTCTGATTGCTGTGGCTAGAACTTCCAGAACTATGTTGAATAGAAATGGAGAAAGTGGGCAACTTTGCCTTGTTCCTGATCTTAAGGGGAATGGTTTTAGCTTTTCCCCATTGAGTATGATGTTAGCTGTGGGTTTATCATATATGGCCTTTATTATGCTGAGATATGGTCCCTCTAGTCCCACTTTCTTAAGAGTTTTTATCAAAAATCGCTACTGGATTTTGTCAAATACTTTTTCTGCATCTATTGATATGATCATATGATTTTTATTTTTCATTTTGTTAATGTGGTGTATCACATTGATTGATTTGCAGATGTTGAACCAATCTTGCATACCAGGAATGAATCCCACTTGAGCATGGTGTATGATCTTTTTAATGTAGTTGATTTCTAATTTCATAGCACTGTGGTCAAAGAAGACACTTGGTATAATTTCAATTTTCTTAAATTTACTGAGACTTATTTTGTGGCCTAACATGTAGTCTATCTTAGAAAATGTTCCATGTGCGTTTGAGAAGAATATATATTCTGCAGCTCTGGGGTGAAATGCTCTGGAAATATCGATTAAATCCAAGTGATCCAATGTGTCATTTAAGGCTGTTGTTTCCATATTGATTTTCTGTCTGGAAGACCTGTCCCTTGTTGTCAGTGATGTGTTGAAGTCCCTTACTATGATAGTGTTACTGTTGATCTCTGTCTTTATGTCAGTCAATACCTGTTTTATATATTTAGGTGCTCCTATATTGGGTGCATAGATGTTTACTAGGGTTGTGTCCTCTTGTTGGATCAATCCCTTTATTATTAGGTAGTGCCTATCTTTGTCTTTTAATATGTTCTTCATTTTAAAGTCTATTTTGTCAGGTATAAGTATTGCTACTCCAGATTTTTTCTCATTTCCATTTGCATGAAATATCTTACTCCAACCCTTCACTTTCAGTCTATGTGTGTCTTTTGATCTGAGGTGAGTCTCTTGTATACAGCATATGCAAGGGTCTTGTTTTCTTATCCACTCAGCCACCTTATGTCTTTTGTTTGGAGCATTGAATCCATTTACATTTAAAGTGATTATTGATAGGTACATAGTTATTGCCATTTTTTTTATTTGTATTTCTGGTGTTCATTAGTTAGATTGTTTTCATCTTTCTTCTGTTTACAGAAGCCCTTTTAACATTTCCTGCATTGCTGGCTTTGTGGTAATGAATTCCTTTAGCTTATTCTTTTCCAGGAAGCTCTTTATCTCTGTTTCAATTTTAAATGATAGCCTTGTTGGATAAAGCAACCTAGGTTTTAGGCCTTTGTTTTTCATCACTTTGAATACCACCTGCCACTCTCTTCTGGCCTGCAAAATTTCTGTAGAAAAGTCATTTGATAGTCTTATAGGAGTTTCCATGTATCTAACCTGCTGTCTTTCTCTTGTGGCTTTTAGGATGTTTTCTTTGTCTTTAACCTTTGCCATTTTAACTATAATGTACCTTGGTGTGAGCCTGTTTGGGTTTATCTTGGTTGGAACTCTGCACTTCCTGGGCTTGTATGTCGGTTTCCTTCACCAGGTTAGGGAAGTTTTCTGTCATTATTATTTCAAATATGTTCTTGATCCCTTGCTCCCTCTCTTCACCTTCTGGTATTCCTGTGATGCGCATGTTGTGCTTGATGTTATCCCACAAGTCTCTTAAACCATTTTCATTGTTTTTCATTCTTTTTCCTTTTTGTTGTTCCGCTTGGATGATCTCTGCTAACTTGTCTTCTAAATCGCTGATTCGATCCTCTGTCTCATTTAACCTGCTGGTAATTTCTTCAAGTGTGTTCTGTATTTCAGTTATTGTATTCTTTAGTTCTAACTAGTTGTTCTTTATGATTTCTCTATTCTTCTTTATGTCATCACTAAGCTCCTTAAACATTCTTATCATCAGTGTTCTGAACTCTGTTTCTGACAGGTTGTTTACTTCTATTTCATTTGGTGCCAATTATGGAGGTTTCTTCTGTTCTTTTTGGGGGGGCCTTTTTTTTCCCCCATTCTGGCTGACTCTCTGTGTTTGATTCGATGTATTAGGTAGATCTCCTAGGGTTCTTGGTCTTTGCTGGGTGATCTTATGTAGTATGTGTCCTTTATATTTGACTTTCACCACTTCCCTATTCTCCTGTGCAAGGTGACCCTTGTGTTGTGTATATTGTCCTGTTAAAGTTGGTCTTTAATTGCTTTTGGCTTGTCAGTAGGTGGGATTGACTCCTAGGCTGACTAGTTGTGAGACTTGGCTCTGCCCACAGTGGATGATCTACTGTGTAAGGGTTGGCCACTTAAATGAGGTTTAGCTGCTATGGGCTCTTGGGCCTGTAGAGAATTTCTCTGGGTGTGTCACTTGTAGGTCAAACTCAGTAATACTCTGGTTTGGTCTAGAGTTGGCCTCTGGGTGTGTTGAATCTTGTGCCTCTTGGGCTAGGCCCTGGCGTAGGGCAATATCAGAACAAAGCAAATCAACAAGCACAACAGGAATGACAACAAAGAAAAATCCAGATACACTCACATGTAAAAACAACCGAAAACCCACATTCAACACAGGCAGAAATATCGAAAATACAAAAAATAAAACAAAATAAAAAAAGGAAAAGAGAAAAAAGCAGTGCCGGTCTTGGCTTAAGCCCACCAAGTAATCTCCAGGTTGTCCTCTTCTGTACAAAGAGCCCTCTGCATCTTGTCAGGCAGAGCCAGCCACCTGGCGCCCAGAGTGTCCCTGACATTGCAGTTCTAGATGAGTGGGCTATGGGGTGTGGATGGTAGTTGTTTTACAAAGTCATTTCAGTTTCTGCTCTTGCCTGCACATAATGCGCTCTGAGAGCACCACAAACAACCACTGGGAGGTGGGTTTATTCCCTGTGCCCAGGTCTCCTGAGTCTTAGGGAGCTTCTTCCCTCAGGGGAGAGGGTTATGGAGGGTGCGAGATTTCTGAGCTGCTGAAAGCCCAGAGCTGCCTCTGCCACCTGCTATTGACCTCTGCTGTGTCTGCTGTAATTGTCCTGCACTGCAGCCCAGAAAAGGTGGGAGCTGGGAAAGGAGCTGTCTTCTCTCTCCCAGCCCAGTAGTGTCACACTCTTCCCAGCTGCTTCCCTAGGTCATGGCTATAAAGTGCCTTTTTCTGGATCCTCAGCATCACAGCTCTTCTATAATCTGACACTACTCTTCAATTCAGGGATCAGTTTGAGACTCTGGAAGGGCAAGGGTAGGATTTCTGTGGGAGAGTCGGGTGAGGGGCCCAGGTATGGAGTTTGCCTTTTGTCTTTTTTGCCTGACCTAGGGCCCAGCTGGAGACCTCAGCTGAGGTTATTGCCTCAAAGGCTGGATACCTGCTCTCTCCCACAGGAGAGATCAGCTGTGGGGCGCAGAGAAAGAGCCCACAACCTGGCTATTGTGATCGCTGTTCTGTGTCCTGAGTCCCCGAGTTCTGCACCGTTCCCGTCCCTCTTCCCCTGCTCGCCCAGGTTGCCCACCTTCAAGTAATCCTCATACAAGTCTCTTAGCTGTTCTGTGTGATGAGCAGAGAGTCCTTTGATGGGTTATAGATGTTTAATTTGTGGTAAGTTCCAGAGGAGAACTCAGGAAGACCACCTTGCTGCCGCCATTCCTATGACGTCTATCAAAATGCTTTGAATGTTGGTTGTGCAGTATGCTGGGCACTGAGAAAACAACATAGAAATTTGGTTTATAAGGCTATATCACCTATGTAAATACACAGTTAGACAGTATACACATATATTTATATTCCAGTACAATGAAGAATAAATAAAGGAGTAGGCAATACTAGAGGGAGACATCGGGTGTGGGGGCAGTTCAGAAAAGCTTTCATATACTTGAGTTCTTAAAGCTGTGTAAATTGATATAGCAGATGAAGGGAGTAGGCCCTGAAAAGGAAGCAGCAGAAATAAAGTCAGAGAATAAAGAGAAATCTGTGGTCAAGCAACAAAGACTGACGCTTATCTATGAGGAGAAAGAAGATGAGGAAGAGGTAGGCAGGGTCCCTGTCTTATAGGTTCTCATAGGCCACTCAGAGGTGATAGGCAGATCCTAAAGGATCATTTGTAGGGAGTTAAATCAGTGGAACTTAGCCCTAATATTAGAATCAACTCCTGAGCTGTAACAGTTACAATAGCTAGGCCCTACTCCAAATTAATGGAATCGGAATTTCTAGAGATGGGCCCTGGTCATCAGTTTTTTTTTATTTGTTTGTTTTTTTACGCTTTCCTGGTAATTCTGACATTTAGTAAAGCTTGAGAATTTCCAAATTATACAAATTATAACATCTTATATGCTAGTAGTCAGAATGGTCCAGCATTCAGATACAAGGGTGGATTGGGGTGGGCAAAGTGACAAACTGAAAGCGAGGAGGGCAATCAGCAGATTTTTGCAAGAGTCCTGGAAATGTAGTAAACATTGACCTTAGTGGTTTTGGTGGAAATGGAGAAGGATGAACTCTAGGAGGAATGTCAAAGCGGTAGGGTTTATAGAATGAGATTTCTGATTGAAAGTGTGGGACAAGGGACTTGGAGGAAACCAGCAGAATCCCCAAGTCCCTCCTATGGCCAGACTTCATTAAGCTTTCCCTTCTTTTCAATTCCATAGTGTTTCCCTGGACAAGTTCTACAAAACCAGATACAAATTGAGAAAGACATCGCCTTCCTGTGTTACAGGACTGGCCACCTCCCTGAGCAATCCTCTGACTACCAAGGTCCTAAGCAACAGAATGTTTTGTTCCACTTTAAAACCAGTTATATTTTTTATGGCAAATAACCAAGCAGTTTTGGCAAAAAGGTCATTTATGTAAAAGTGAAGGTACTATCATTTTTCCCCCTTTTTATTTTAAAGTATGTCTACATCTGGGGAAAATGGCAGGTAAAATACTTACTGAAATTTAATGCATGGTTTAATACCTCCATTTCTCAAAATGTCAGCTGCCAAACACCCAGCACAGGCCCGCGTTGTTTCTAGGGAGCCGGGAGCTTACCAGCACAGAAGATGATATCTCTAAAAGGAGTTCTAAGTATCCAAAAGTGAACACATTTCTCCTCTGTAAATTAATGTCTGCCAAGGTAAAGGTATGGGAAAAAACAGGGTAGACCTTTACTGTCTTATAAATGTGACTATAACATTGCAAAAATAGACTGTGATTTTTCCATTTTTTTATGGATGATGTTTTTAATGATTTTTACCCAAAAGTAATGAGTTTGGGTAGACATATGGGTTTAATTCTGATATTGTTGTAATACTATTAACTTTCACCCTTATAACAACAAACCCATGAGATAGACACGAAAAGGCAATTGTTATTTCTTTGGAATAATGCAAAAATCTTTGGCTTATCCAGCATCACACAGCTCGGAAGCCAAGAACCAAATAACAGGTTTCAGATTCCAAGTCCTAAAAAATCTTTTGTTCAGCTGCCCCTTCTCCTCCACCGTTAGTTCTCAGTAGTCAGTCTTAGCCTATTTGGGCTGCTATAACAAAATACCAGACTAGGTCACTTATCAACAATAGACATTTATTTCCCAGAGTCCTGGAGGCTGGAAATCTGAGATCAGGTTGACAGCATGGTCAGGTGAGGGTCCTCTTCTGTGTGGCAGATTTTTCATTGTATCTTCGCATGGTGGAAGGGACAAGGGAGTGCTCTGGTGTCTCTTCTATAAGAAAACTAATCTCATTCATGAGGTCTCCACACTCATGTTCTAATCACACCCCTAATGCCTCACCTTCTAATACCATCACTGTGGGCAGTAGGATTTCAGCAGGTGGATTCTGGGAGACACAAACACCAGATCACAGCACAGCCTACTGTGGGAACAGTTCAGCTTTGAAATCAGAGGATAAGTTAGTTTAAAACAGAACTCTTCTAGTCGTGTGAGCTTGAGTTCTCTGAGCCTCAGTTTCCTCCCTTTTAAATTTGAATAAAGATACACATGTCACAGAATACTTTTGCAGAGAGAATAAGATCTCTGATGTTAAGCCTCCACACCCCCTCCCTACACACACACACACACACACACACACACACACACGCAAATTGTGAGTTAGCAGGGATTTTACTTTGGTTCCTGTTGAATCTACTTTGTCTACATATGACATCTTCTATAATGGAAGAAATAAATTTGTTAAATACTTGTCAAATACCTGAAAATCGATGTGTGTTATATACTTCCTCTTCTATGTGTTTTTAGCTTCTACATACTTACTTGTAGAAGTTTCTGAGGACCGGATTTTATAGTCTTTGTGTAACAGACACAAAGTTCTTGAGCAGCCTCAGCAGAAAGAAAACACACAGGATGACTGCACGTCCATGGGGGACAGCTGGTATCTGAGGCAACATGTAAATAATAAATTTAGCATTTGAAAATCTTACATCGGTCTTCTGATTAACCTAGACAACTTGTAATAATTATGATAAACAGACATTGTCATTAAATATAGCAGTCATTTGATAAGATTAAGCATAATGCAATACATCTTACTTTCCACCCAATTCAGTATAATAAATTACTCATAGGCTTCTAAATAAAGCATTTTATAATTGAAAAAAAACAGATCAATTTTTAGGGATCCTTATTTATATGCAAAACAGACTTTTTGAGAATGGTAAACTTGATTAAAATCTCTCTAAGTACAAATCACAAATAACTTCTTCTCCCAAGCTATAACTACCCTATTAATGTATAATTTATTGCATACAAGGATAGTATAATTGTAATGTGCTTATGATCCAGATGGAAGAAAGAGTTAAATAGAGAAAATAGCGAACCATATAAAACAGGAAGAAAATGGGATTGAAATTTGATAAATATTGCACAAGATAGTGTCGCAGCTGGTACAGATGCTATAGGAAAACAGAGATTGGGATAGAATGTCATAGTCAAATCAATCTCAGAAGAATTTACACAGAGGTTAAGTTTCCATGGAAGTTGTAGATTCAGAGAGGAAAAAGTCCTAGCTCAGAAAAAGCATGAACAATGCATTCGTTGTGGAAAACAACTTTGCAAATGTGGTCTCTTTCAGTCTGTTTGCCTCTACTGAAAAATCACAGGTCCCTTTTGGTCACTCCCCAACAACTAGGAGATGATGTCCTAGGTGAATGGACTTTTGCCCAATGGCATGTCACTTACGAAAAATAAATAAATAAGTAAAAGAAAGGAAACATGTGACTTTTAACCAAAAGGACACCATGTGTCATTGAAAGGCAAGGCCCAATTTCAGTCAGTCATGGCCTCTGTAGTAACCCCCACTAGGCCAATTCCATATGGCTCTCCTGGGTCCCACTTTAGAAGTAAATCCAGGGAAGATGGTGTCCTGGGGAGGAGACTTAAAGATTTGATGTCCCTCATTCATGGCCTCCAACCAGCCTCATCATAGGCAGCCATGATATACTAACATAAAACTGGCTTTACTCCCTTCTCAGAGACAGGGACTGCTACTAACAAGTGTACCCATTATTGAATCAGAGAACATGATACTATTTCTTCCCTAATAAAAGAAAGCAATTGCAAAGGGCCTCGGATTCTCCCCCTAGGCGGGTAGGAAATTGTTTACATAATAAGATGGCTCCAAATGTTGGCTTACCTTCATCTAGGCCTAAAATTCTTTATAGTATAACATTTATCTGTTCACTCAAAATCGCTTATATGTCACCAATATGTGTGATTTCTAGCCCTGTGTGCCAAGAGGATTTTTTAAGTTGTTTCCAATAGTTTTAAATTATGAAATATTTCAATTGTACCCAAAGAACAAAAAAGTTATAAATCATACCTATCATTTATACAAATCTATTTTATTTAAACATTTTTGGGGCATGTATAGGGAGGGACTCTGCTTTGGGGATGCAATGAATTGCAAAATGGACACAGCCCACCCTTAAGACAGACAATTAAAGATGGGCAATAATAGCTTTTTATAAATGACATGCTAGCCAAAACCCGGGGCTATGGGACCGACTGGTGAAGTAAAGGAAAGCTTCCTGGAGGGTGAAATAGGACTTAGTCAAGCTAATATATCTTTCTTCTTGACTCAGCATAATAACCTTAAGTTGCAAAATGAGGCATTTTATAATGGAGCAAAACAAATCAATTTAGAGTCCATATTCCCAAGGAAAGCAGGATTTTTGAGACTGATAACACTGACATGAGGCTAGGTAGAGTGCTCCAGGAGTGGGAATGAGGTGTGCAAAGGCCAGGCCATCGGTCCTCTCATCACAAGATGCTTCAGGTAAACAGTGATGGAGGAAATGCCAGTGTTCGGACTGCACAAGGAGTCCCTGCATAGCAAGGATGCGATGCAGGTACAGGTACCATTAGTCTCATGACGGTTGGTTGTTTTCAAATGAAACTACATTTCTTAAAAATATTGCACCTACTGACAAGCCCAGAATATGATATTTTGATAAGATGTATTTGTTTAAATTGAAATATTATCTCAGGACACTCATTTTTCTGGCTAAACAGAATTGTTAGACTTGGTGCTACTGTTCTGATTGAAAGCAACAGAGAAAGGGACACTGAGACTGTACGTCTTTGAATAGTTTCAGGTTTGGGCAGCTTTCTGCAAAGGGCAATTTGTGATGGAGTCAATAGGCAGAATATGAGCTGGACCTGCAGTCAGAATCCCAGGGCTTGAGTTCCCGGCCATGTGTTCTACGCGGTCTTACAGTTACTGTTATGGACTCTCAGTTTCCTCAAATGTAAAACAGACATAGAAAGGCCTTCCTTGTTGCAGCGTTCACCAAACGAGATAAGATCTTAAAATTTGTCCATGCTCTAAAAGTAGCACAAAAGTGAGGGATTGGTGCATACAAACCAGGGTTCCTGGTGGAGCAGGATTTCCCAAGCTAATGCATTGTCCTGTAAATCTGCACCGTGGACAACTCACAACCAAAGCCACTCCACAAAATACCTCTCCAGTACTCCTCCAAATTATCAAGGTCATCCCAAACAAGGAAAGTCGGACAAACTGCCACAGCCAAGAGGAGCCTAATGGTATGTGGTGACCTGGAACAGAAAAAGACATGAGATGAAAACTAAAGAAATCTAAGCGTGGGGCTCAGTGATGGCTCATTCATGGTAGCATGTACACCATAATGTGTTAACAAAAGGAGAAACTGGTTGTGGACTATATGGACACTACATCTTCTCAGTGTTTTTGTAAATCTAAAGCAGTGCGAAAGTAAAGTTTATTGAATTTATTTAATAGCATCATGGAAAATTTCAATTCATTGAAACAGATCTGTGTTGGGTGGCTACACATGACAAACGCAAGTGTTCTAAGAACTGGTGATAGAATAATGAATAAAATGAAGTCCTACCCCTCCCTTAGAGAGTTTGTACATCAGTGGAGAAAGGAAAATAAGTTAAATGTAAATATATTTAAAATGATCTGATATGGTGGTGCTAAGTGCTATGAAAAAAGAGACACAACATAGGAGTGGTAGGGTGAGGCATTGACAAGGTGACCAGGGGGTGCTTCTTGGAAGAGGGGGCATTGAGCAGACAGGAGTAAAGGGGTGGAGAGAGGCAGGTAGCCATGCAAATACCTGGGAGGAGAGCATCCTCTGCAGAGGTAACAATAAATGTGAGAGTTCTGAGACCAGAATAGTCTGGCAAAGAAGCAGAACTGGTAAGAAATCCACTGTTATTGGAAAAAAAGCAGGTGAGGGTCAGAGTGTGAGCAGACAAAATCAGAGAGAAAACCAGGAAGCATGCTTTACAGTCTAAAATAACTACTTTGAATTTTATTCCAAGTGTGCTGGGAAGCCCCTAGAGCATTTGTGCAAGAGAGAGAAATATTTTCATTACCTAACATTTTACTATAATAAATGTCAATCATACCAAAAAGTTGAATAAATTTTACAGTGAACACACATGTACCCATCACTTAGATTCCATCATTATTTTGCGACAGTTGTTTTAGCACGTATCTATCTGTCTATTCATCCATCAATCGATCTTATTTTTTTTATGCACTTCAAATTAAGTTTCAGACATCAGTATAATTCCTCCTCAGCACTTCATAATATCATTAACTAAAGTTCATTATTTGTTTATGGTTCTTTATATTTGGGATAAAATTTACATATATTGGAGTGCACAAAGCTTAAGTGTTATCCATTCCATAGGCTTTGACAAATGTATACACCCATGTGATCAAATTCCTTTTAAAGGATAGAATATTACACGAACCCCAAAACTTACCTCAAGCATCTTTCCAGTTCATTCTCGTCCCCACCCACTATTTTTTCAGCTTTATGGTGGTCTAATTGACAAATAAAGTTGTAAGGTGTTTAAAGTATACAATGTGATGATTTGATACGTGTATACTCATACATTGTGAAAGGATCTCCCCATCAAGTTAACACACCCATCACCTCACATATTTACCATTTCTTTTTTGTTGTTGTTGAGAACATTTAAGTTCTACTCTTAGCAAATTTCAGTTATATAATACAGTACAGTCACCATGTTACACATTAGATCCTCAGACCTTATCCACCTTATACCTAAAGTCTCTACTGTTTACTAACCTCTCCCTATTTCCCCCACCTGCCAGGCTCCGGCAAGCACTTTTCCAGTCTGTTTCTATCACTTAGGCTTTATTTGTGTGTGTGTGTGTATGTATGTACATATGTATGTATGTGTGTATTTAGATTCCACATATATAAGTTACACCATGTGGTATTTGTCTTTCTCTGACTGGTTTATTTCACTTCTCCTAATGCCCTCCAGGTTCATCTATGTTTTCACAAATACTGTTTCCCTGAAAATAAGACCTAGCTGGACCATCAGCTCTAATGCGTCTTTTGGAGCAAAAATTAATATAAGACCGGGTCTGATTTTATTATAAGACCCAGTCTTACATAATGTAATATATAATGTAATGTAATATATAATAAAATGTAATGTAAGACCGGATCTTATATTTATTTTTGCTCCAAAAGACGCATTAGAGCTGATGGTCCAGCTAGGTCTTATTTTCGGGGAAACATGGTAGCAAGAGTGTCTTCTTTTTTAGGGCTGAATAATATCATGTGTGTGTATGTGTGTCATATTTTCTTGATTCATTTATCCATCAGTGGACATTTACGTTGTTTAATAACTTGGCTATTGTAAATAATGCTACTTTGAACACGCGAGTGCATATATCTCTTCAAAATCATGGTTTTGTTTTCTTTGGATACATGAGCCAGAAGTAGGATTGGTAGTTCTATTTTTAATTTCTTGAGTAACCTCCATGCTATTTTCCATAGTGGTTGTATCAGTTTACATTCCCACCAACAGTATACAATGGTCCCTTGTTCTCCACGTTCTTACCAGCATTTGTTACCTCATTATCTTTTTGATAATAACTGTCCCCATCCTAACAGGTGGGAGATGATATCTCACTGTGTTTCTGATTTGCATTTCCCTGATGATTAGTGATGTTGAGTACATTTTCATGTACCTGTTAGCCATTTATATGTCTCGTTCGGAAAATATCGATTCAGGTCCTTTGCCCATTTTTCAATTGAGTTATTTGTTTTTTGCTATTAAGCTGTATGAGTTCCCCCACCCATTTTTAGAGGCAACCTGTGATACAGTAATCCAATTCTAGGTATTTACCAAGAGAAATGAAAGCATATTTGAAAAAAAAAAATCGTTCAAGAAAGTTAATAGGAACTTTATTGATAATACTCCTAACTGGAAACATCCCAGTTATCCATCAACAGGTAAATCAATAAAAAAAAAGTGGTATATTCATACAATGGTATGCTTACAGCATTAAAAAACAACAAACTAGTAAATCGCAGAATAATATAGATCAATCTCAAATATATTTTACTTAGTAAAGGAAGCCAAACACATACTGTACGATTCCATTTAAATGAAGTTCATGAGCAGGAAAAGCTAACTCATGGTAATAAATCATTTCATAAAAACAAAACAAAAGAGAATGTCACTTTTAAAGTCCTCTTACCTGCTTTAAGCAGAAGAAACTTCATTCAGATGAATGACAGCAAGACATGCCTTCCTGCTTTTGACCCAACTTACTTGATTCTGAAATGTGATGCTCAGTAATTGTAGAATGAGCAAGTGAAGAGCTAAATAAAACGACTTGGACCGAAAGCATCCTTCTCTGAGATGGGAACTCTTTGGGGCAGAAATGTTTCTATCCTTAGGCAGAAATTCCCTAATCTGAAACCCTTGAAGCAGTACCTACACATGCTCTGCCATATTTTTTCTTTCTTTTTTGTCTCTTCTAAAGCCTTTTCCCAACACCTTTGTTCACGGATCTGAAACACACATGCTAATTTCCAGGCAATGATTTTAGAAGCTCCTCGTTCATCTCTGTCCCAGGCATCAACTAAGTTACAACAATTCATATTTCACAGCCTTTACTGAGCTCTCAATACATGCTGAATCCTTAAGGTAAGTGTCAGGGAGACAGAAGAAAATTGTATATGATTGTTTGTAAAGAAAACCATAGTGGGAGAGGCATAAAAATAATAATGTGATAAGGATCTGAGTGGAAAGAGGAACAGAAGCTTCTAAATCAGACTGGGAGGGGAGCATGGGAATAATCGTATTGGTCTTTTCATATATTTGGTTTGGGGGTTTGCAAGCACAAAGTGTATTAATTAACATTAGTTAAGTCATATGTGATACCCATATAAGAGTTTCCCAACCCAACATACAAGCTTCTTCTGTTACAGGTGTATGGAATATAGTTAGAATTATCTTTTGTGTACCTAATACAGCTAAGAGAAAGATTACATGCTAAGTTCAATCTCAGTTAGATATTCCTTCATTGTTAGGATAGGTTGAAATCATTTTTTTAAAAAACTGTTCATTTATGTAAAAAAAAAATCACATATAACTTTACCTCCCAACCATATATAACTATGCTCAACATTTAATGCATATGAGATTATATTCTATAAAGTACTTGGGGACCTACTTTTTGCATATGATTAATATCACCTATAATTTTCAAAGCCAGTTAATATATGTCTACCTTGTCACTTTAATTGATTATACAGGATCCCACGGCATGAATGTAACACGATTCATATAATCAATCCCCTATTGGTGGATGCTTAGGTTGTTTCCAGTTCTTTACTTTTATGATATGGACTTCTTAATTTTGCCTCGAAAGGAGGCTTAGCTAGATGGCTACCCCTGTATTAACTTTCAGAATGCCACTGAACCAGTTTCTGCTGTTCCTCCCTAATGGAAGGTTATAAATGGCACTGCTTAGTGAACGGAAAGGGTTTCTAAAAGCTCGGGTGCTACCTAGCAGCTGATGCTTGCAGTATTTCAGCTCACCTAATGCAGGGATCATTAATCAACGCACAGGACTCAACCTGTGAAGAAGGAATTGGTGCAGGGGTGGGGAGACACCTGGCTTTGAGTTCAGGTAGCCAGTAATTGTTAGCTCTATGACCCTGGGTAAGTTATTTAGCCTTCCCAAAGCTTAATTTCACAACTACCAAATGGAAATATTAATCCTTGATTCTCATGGAGTTGTTGAGGAAATCATGAAATAAGGGCTGTGGATAAAATTAAATTAATTTTCCAGGCTATTGATTTATGTTGGTCCCTATTTCCAGGTATTCCTGAGGATATCTAATGCATACATTAAAACTTTTGGCAAAAATTGAGTTGTTTAATAAACAAATAAGACTCCCTGAAACTGTGACATAAATCTAATGTTAAAGTAAATAGGATTCATATAGATATTGAGATTTTTCTAGGGAACTTCAGCCTGCAAAGCTGTTATACACAAACAGGACGTTTTTCTGAGACTCACTCATCTCCCAATATAGATTAGACCAGGTACCCAATGAGGCAGAATTAAATCTAAGTCCTGAATGAAGGTCCAGACTTTGACAAGGACAGAGGAGGCTGTACTACGTTATACTTGAGACAGACAACTTTCATGTCTCCCTTACTGTATCCTTCTTGGCATTTGTGATCCTGGTGACAAAACTACTTTCGCTAAGTTGTCCAGTTGGATCTCCCAAAGTAGAATGGCTGCCAGACAGAAATTGAGCCTCTTCAATTCACCTGTTTAAACTCACTGCCTCGCTAAAAAGAATAACAATCAAATGACCATGTTTGGTAAAACCTGCTACAACCACAATACTGGCAACAGTAGAAAGGTCTCTGGATTATTGATTTACTTTGTTTGTCTCAGAGCTAGCTTCACATTGGTAAAAGAGTTCTTTATGGTTGCAAAGACTATTTCAGACATTATCTCATTTAATCCTTACTTTGTGCAATGTGTGTGTTCTGGGATTCATTTTACACCTTATAATGGAAAGCCCAAAGTGCATGCAACCGCTGCATCACATCTCTGAATTGTAGCCTGGCACCAATGATAATTATTTTATACCATGCATGGGGGAGAGTATAATATGATGAGCCTATAGGGGAGAAAAAACAATCTTTCCTCTACCCTTCTAGGTTCTTGGCTGAGACTTCCCTCCCCCTCCCCCAATAAAAGACAGATTAATGGGAGGGGAAAAAACAATGTTAGTTATGTATGCAATTACAGGAGCCCCACAAAGATATGAGACTCAAAAGGCAGCCAGATGATTGAGGTTTATATACATTCTCAGCTAAGGGTCTGAAGCCTCAACTGGAGAAGGCAATTCATGTGGAGGTAAAAAGAGGAAATGTTTGGTAAACCACGTCTCCCCAGCTATGCAGATGAGATTCTTTGTTGAAAAGTTATCTCTGGCAGTAGGTCTCTTCCGGGTATAAGCTCCCTTCCTAACGTAAATTTCCCTTACAAAAGGGACTTATACTGTGTTTTTAGAGCTTCTCCTGTGACTACAGTTTCTCAAAATAATTTTTATACCAAAGAGGGCCGTCTTGGAATGGTATAGTCTATACTTCAATCCTTTAGAATCAAGTGAACAGATACTTACCAGGGAGCCATCCTGAGCCATGCACTGCTCCAGCCACTGGGAATGAAGTAGTTGGAGAGGTGAGTTTCTACTTTCACAGGGGAAATCTCCCTTCTCCCTGCCTCCCCAAATTAGAACAGTCCTATGTAGGCCGTGTCACGTAGGTCTGTCATCCTCTCCTTTCTGGCAGATGCCTAACCTAAGATAGCATGGGCCAGAGGTGCATGGCATGGCCTAAAGAGTGACACACTCACACACACACACACACACACACACATACACACACACACTCAACCTCTGCCTTAGGAATTCCAACCTAAGGAATGTCAGGAATCAAGTAGTTGTCCATGAGAACTGATCCTGAAAAGCCAGGTGATGGACAGTGAGGCCAGAGAGACCACAGGTGTGAAGAGAACCTGTGTGGGAAGAGAAAGACATTGGACCTGAAATCTATGTGACTTTACTCACAACTGTCAGCCCAATAAACTTTCATTTAAAAAAGAAGGAAGGAAGGAAGGAAGGAAGGAAGGAAGGAAGGAAGGAAGGAAGGAAGGAAGGAAGGAAGGAAGGAAGGAAGGAAGGAAGGAAGGAAGGAAGGAAGGAAGGAAGGAAGGAAGGAAGGAAGACAGGAAGGAAGACGTTTGGTGGAGAGAGGGGAAGAGGCTGGGCTGGAGGAAGAGCGCTAAGGGGAAGGTCTGTTCTTTGCGGTCCCCAAGGTCTCATGAGCAGATTTCACTCCAGAACTAATTGTCCCAGAAGAGAGTCCCTATATTTTCTCTGGCTTGAACGTTCACCTCTTACTGGGTTTCTTGACATGTGTATTTATAATTTGACTGAATTTCAGTTTCTTATAAGCAAAATAACCTTCTAAATTATCGACTCATGTGCTGATTGGAGCAGTGTTTATAACATTGTTTGGAAACAACTTAAATGGCCATCATTAGTGGGCTGGTCATATAAATTTTAGTATTTACTTTCTACTGAATACAATATAGCAGTAAAGGAAATTCTGGTATTTTCCATATAGTATCTACCATATTTTCTTTTATTGCTGTAGTATATCATATTCCAAAGGAATTATATGTGTATATATTAATATATAACATAAAGGTATTTAATTTTGTGTGTATTTGTATGTAAATACATACAATTTAATATGTATCATATTTTATAAGAATATAAATATTGCAATATATATCTCATGTATATATGTGAGCTTACTTATGTGTTAAGTGAAACAAAAACAAAAGTTTCAGTGCACACATAAAACAAAACTTTTAAGTATAGATTTATATTTACATAATGCATATAAATAGATGGGAAGGACATATATCAGATTGAAAATAAGTTACCTCTTGGGAGACGGTTGGGATTGTAAAGAAAGGTTTAATGGGGATGACCTGTAGTGTATTTCTTTCTTAGTTTCTTTTTGTAATTAAAACGAATTTAAAAATTATTTTTAAAGAAATTAAGTAAGCGACTCACAAATTGCCCATTTTATGTTTTGTTGTTTGGTTTTTTTTTTTCCTTCCATCCACACAGCTCAGTATGTGGTGAATAAGGTCACTCGGTGGTAAATTCTCACCTCCATGTTCTAAAATAAGGGAACAAAAGGAGAATATTAAGTTACCTGAATTCTGTATCCACTGAGATGATTTTTTTTTTAATTCCAACAATATGGACATGGATAAAAATAAAACCCAAAACTTGAGAATTTGAGTTTTTGTCAAAATTATGCCAGTTACAGGATAATTTTCAAGTCATTTAGCGCAATGACCCAGAAGATACTTATTTCATCTTTAAATATTAAAGTACTTTAAAAAATAGTATTTTAATAGCTCTCTTAAAAAGTAATGGGGGTATTAAATCTATTTTGTTCTATTATGTACTATGTATCTTTGTTGTGAGCATTTGTGTACTAGAGTCCTCATATGGCTGAAAATATCAACGTATTTTAGTTAGCAAAGGAGAAATCCTATGGGTCCAGAATGTGCCAATCTAACAAGAGGTTAAATTTAACAATTTAAATATTTTTATTTTTGTACGAAACCCTATATGCACATGGACATAAGGCTTTTAAAAACTCATCCTATATACATAGGAGAGGAGTTCAGAGATTCAAATAGTTGTGCTAAGAAGCTTCTTTGTTCCTATTTTTTAGCAGAGTTCTTAAGTCATTTATTAAAATAAGCACTCTAATGTAGTTGTAAAAAAGTATATCCCGCTGCACAATCGAGGAGAGTCAAACCTGAGCCTTCCTATGACTTAACAACATGGATGAGGGGATTCAGGAGAGGAGATGGGAAACCTAGGGGTCAGGGAAAGGGAAACAGATGCACTCTTTCCCAAGAATGGACTCAGGATAGAGCCACCAGGTCATCCAGCATCCTATATGCAAAGGGCTGGGAAATGGAGCACAGATGCACAAAATGGAAGAAGGGGCTCATCAATAAGAACATTAAGTTATCCAGAACACTCCCCAAGTCAACTGGCAAAAGCAGATTCTGACTGAGTCATCTAAGAACAAGTCCAGAGCAAGGCGAGTGAGCTAACAGGAAATGGGTGCAGGGCCCAGTTTCTGGCAAAACAAAGGCAGAAGACAGGACCTGTTAACAGAACAAGGGCTCAGTTAGTGATCCAAGAGCTGTCTTGACTGGGCCAATAAGCAGAGTGTAGGCGTCAACATCCTGGGAGCCACAACAGTGGTCTAGGCTCACCATGACGGAGTTGCTCATATACCTCCTGCCCTGTACTATTCTAATAACTGGATGGGGCAGGTTTAGCTGATGCGTCCAAAAGTGGGCACCCACTGGAATAACTGACTACCCATCTTAACGATGCATCTAATATTTCCTGTGTAGAGGTGATATCTGCCATTGCCCTAGCACTTTTTATATTCATTGAGGAACCCCATAGCCTAGTTGGTAAAATAAAATAATAAAAATAAATTAAATTAAATTAAAATTAAAAAGTAAAATAAAATAAAATAAAAAAATCAATGTTCCGTCACCGTGGTCACGCACGCCACTCCTCTCCCACTTCACAGTCCTCCTCAACTTACAAGGTCTTCATCACCATTTTGTAGACACTCAAAGGCATTAGCTGGCATAATTCCCTAAAGGTAAAGAAGGAATAAGTAAAAGCCCATAGCAGTTACGTAGCACGATATGGTCGACACAGCCTGTGATACTAAACCCGGAACTTGAATGCAGACCTGAGCTCCCAGGGTAAACTTCCTTCCACTTCACACGATCCCCTTTCTGAAGAATTTCTGTCTACCACCTCCCTCATTCACTTTCATGATATTTGCACTGTGTTGGTAGACTCAGTTCACTCTTGACATCTAATTATTTTTCTAAGAGAGAAAAGGTATCATCCAACACAAAGAATCCACTCACTGAAGCCCCATCAAAGTGATATGCATCCAGTGTGATAGTTACAAAAGCTGCCCCACTACATAAAGTCACCAGAGAAATGCAGCTTCATTCCCCTTGTGGAAATGGGCATGCCCCCCGACCCCACAGCCAAATGCCCAGCCCTTGTGTCTTGATTTTAAAAGCCACTCAGCAACAAGCCCCTCATTGACCTACATGTTTTCGTAACTACTGACTCATCGAAAGGTGAGATCATTCTTTTGGAGTCACTTCCCTGTAGGTACTGAATGCTTTGTGCAGCTTCCTGGATACCTAATGAACCTGCCTGGAGACCAGGTGACATATATTTTTGGAACACCATCACCCTGTACTTCGCAGGTCATGAATTTCTTTATGATTGGCCATGACAGGCGTCGCTACCCAAAAAGTTATTATCTATTCAATCTCAGTTCTAACCTGCAAGCAAATCTGTCTGAAGAGCCAATTTATTACTGATAGAACAGGACCAGGGAAGATGAGTTTGCTTGTTTAAAGAGATGAGCGGCCTCAGCAACGCTATCAATTTTCACATGCAGAAATCCCATGCATGAGATTTTTTGTAGTTATTAAAAAATCATGCATAGCAATGTTTTTATCCTTCATCGTGCATTTGCGGGGAGTGCACATCCATCATGGCTGGTTCCTCTCTAAATGGCCTCGTCTTTCAGAAATTGGTGGCCTTGTAGGGTTTTTGCCAAGCACTAAGTTGTGAGACCAGAAAGGTCACGATGCATCTATATTTGTCTCTGTGTTTTGCTGTGAACGGCCCATATCATGCCCTTTGCATGTAATTTAGCCTCTCTGGTAATCCGTTTCGTGTCATCAATCCATTCACTAACTGATTTAATTGCATTAGGCGTATCCACAGGCTTTCTAAATTGGGAACGGGTGTGGGACACTGTATAACGGGGTGGAATATAGATAACTGTATTATTGGCCAAAAAAATTAGAGAGAGAGAGAGAGAATGAAGCACACAACTTATTAAGTAAGACACACCTGGATTCTAAGCCAGCTTTCTGCTTACTTGCTGAAAAAATTTGGGTAAGTCACTTAGCTTCTCTGAATCTTTTTTGTGTCTAATCTATAAAAGGGAATAATAAAACCCACCTCACAGCAATGTTTTAATAACTAAATATGGTAGCACATATATATCAGTACAACTTGTGGCACATAATAGTTACTCTTAGTTAATGATATTAAATTATTAATTACAACATATTAATTATAAATATTTATGATGACTTCCTTTCAAAGTAGATGATCTAACACTAGATGAGAAGAAGACAGACATGCATGCAATTAACCATAAAACCAGTCAGTAAAAGATAATCTCAATAGAAGGGAAGAATCTATACTCTGCTGGTAACCTCTGGCTGAGGAGATTAAAGGATATGAGGAAGTATAAACTGGGCAGACTTTGAAAGATGGAGTTTTCAGGGGTCCTTAGATTTACAAGTGAGATAAACTGAACTTCAACTGAGTTAAGCCAAAAAGGGAATACATTGGCACACAGACTGGAAAATCTAGGGGCTGGCTTCAGGCACAGTTGGATCCAAGTACTCAAATAAAGTTTTAAGAGCTCTGATATTTTTGTTTCTGAATTCTAAATATCTGTGTGTCGGGAGAACCTTGGCATACGCAAGGCTGAAACTTTGTAACTCAATATCCAAAAGAAAAGAGAGCCTTTCTCTTATAGAATTCATATGGTAAGTCTTAGAGACATCTATTATTGGTCCTGTTTGAGCCAAATGTCCTCCCTGGACCACTTGCTATGACCAGGGAAGATAGAGTACTCTAATTGGACAACCTGGGTCATTTCCCTAGCTCTGCGGTGAGAGGTTGGATGCTGTGATTGACAGCCTCACCAGGGCCACTTGGCATGATGGCAGAATGGTTTCTCAAAGAAAATTAGGTTCTTGGAAGAAGAAAAAGAAGTAACTAGGAGGAGAAGAAAAGTGTAAAACTAGAAATTCTAAATGATATATTTCTATTGTAAAGGATACTATAGGACATGGGAGATCCAGGACAAGGAGATTGTATGAAGGAACGTTACAAGGAAAGCTACAGAGGAAGGAAAACTTTGCATATGGAGCACAGCCAATAATTTATCATATATTCTACTAAAACAGACATTCTCACATACCATCCCTCATTTCTTACTTCAGAAACCAGCTAATTTTGCTCAAGTGAATACACGAATGGGTAGATGGCTGAGGGAATATATACACTTTTCAACTTACAACTGTGTTGTTCCCATTTTACAGATCATAAAACTGACTAGGAGAAGTTTAGTGGCTTGTTTGAGGCTATGAAGCTAAGAGCTCAGAGAATTTGATTTTTATCTCAGTTAACCCTGGCTCCAGGCTGAGTTTTCTTATCAGCCTCCTACAACTTTCTGTTCTTCAAACTGTTGCTATTTTTCTAAGCTGGCGCACAGAAATCTGAACCCTTGGGACTCATTGGCCACATTTTATTTCCAACACATTTCTGTTGTTCCTCAACTTCTTACTTAAGGCTTTGACCTAAGTTACATTTGAATCCCAGTAACTTCTAGACACTTTAGAGTTGGAGGGGACATTGGAAGCCATCTAATCCAAAGGGCACCGTACAGTAAATTAGTTAAGTGACCATTCCCATCAGAGAATGAAGAGTGGGAGCTGCGTTCCCTCTTCCCTGTTTTCCAGTGACTGAGTTACTGCTCTAGTTGAGTGATTTCTCTGAACATGACTCTAACAAATGCTCAACAGGCTCTCTCTTAAAGAGTTTCAGGGGTTTTGAGAAAAAAATGAAGGAACACCAAGCCTCTCCCCCTAATGCAAACACAGGGACACAGTTCCCCTGAGTACAGGGAAGCTGCCAACCAACAAGATTCAACATATGGAACACCCACATTTTAAAAAATAACAAGATTGAAGACGGCCGTGTTGCTTTGATTGCCCCCATCCCGCCACCTCTTCACATCCCAAATCCCCTTATTGAGTAAAGATAGCCACCAGTCTGGCTTAAGGAAGTAAGCCGCTGGGATAACGGGGAAGAAGGCGTGTATGTAGGGAATGGCCCTGTGTGGGGTCTCTCCCACTCTATTTTCAGATTATGCTAAAGACAGAGGCAACCTGCTTACTTTTCATCCCCATCCTCAACCCCCAGTTTGAAGGAAATCTTCCCACTTTTGCTGTTGGCCACAAATGGCATGATTCCGCACCTCCAGCTTCAAATGGAGTTTAGGGTGCCCTTGTGATCTCTGTTAGTGGCAGTGTTTATCCAAGTGTTGTATGCCCCACCTTTTCATCAAAAACCCCTGGGTGCTTACTGAACACTCAGACTCCAGAGCCCGTGCCAAACCTACTGCATTACGATCTTTGAGCATCGTAAGATATTTTAGAACTCCCTGAGAGATTCTTAAACAATCTGAACGGTGAGAACCTTAGCCTCCCACTCCCATGCAATTTCTTCAGTTTGAATGAGTCCTCTCACATAGCAAAACAGAGGGGAAGAAACACCTTGGGAATCAGAGTGAGAATAAGAGGTGTGTCTAGGGGAGAGTGGGTATGGAACAGGCTGCTTCCGTCAACTCTTGGTCTCAGCCCGAGACCATAGGAGAACTTAGAAGTCAGTGTGGTATAGCCTTATTCATTAGCGTAGGGCGCTTAACAGAAATTTGGGAACACTGCTCTGCTTAGATGTAATGGGTATTTACCTGGAATGCGTTTTGTGCCATATAATGACCCAGAGTAATGGTTTTCAATTTGCAAGTCAAGACACCCATGGATGGGCTTGAAATCAGCTTAGTGGATCATTGCCATCTTAAAATAAAAATAAGTCATAATAGAATATTTCAATTTGGATGTTTATTTGATAATAGAGCATCAATTATTTATTTTGAGTTATTTGTTTGATAATAGAGTATTTTTTATTTAGAATAAAAAATATGAGAATGCATTGTGCAATATAAGAATAGGGATAATTTTCTGAAACTTGTTTCAGATTTAGGCGTGTGTAGGTGTGTCCTGGGTTGAGTTGCTCAATATATTTCTTATTATGGGATGTAGTCAAAAAAGTTTGAGAATCATTGAGCTAGGGAACCCAGAATGCCAGACAATTTTCTGAAGGTTTACATATATTAACGCAATAGTCCCAATTTACAGATGGGAATACTGAGGCTGAGGTACAGTAGTAAAGTCAGAATTCAAAAGTATTTGAAGCACAGAGCCCAACTGGCTAAAAACAGAGCACCAGGGAGAAAATAAATATTGTCTCATTGTCATAGATCCACCTAGGTCTTTATTCACCCTTCTGCTATTATCATTTAAATAACCTGACCCTCTAACCCTGTACTCTTCATGCTGGCCTTTACTCTGTGTTGTCCTAAATATATCAGTGATAAGCAGTTCTACACTGTAAGAGATCTGCACACTAATTGCTATGCAGTGTTGTGCTTTTAATGCTGTTTGACAGGAACTTGTGAGGAGTTGATAGAGTCTTGTTTGTTTAGCTTTTACTGAAGGTCAGAACCAAGATTCACTGCCTGCACTGGAGAATTGGCATTAATATTCAGATCGTCTCTCCAATATCAAAGGCTCCTTGTTAAGGGTTCCACCCTGGGCCATCAATGGCAGCTTTGTTTACTGCCTTAAGAATCTCTTCAAAAAATTAACCGCTACCTACTTAACACATAAGACTCAGTTGGTGGCAAGTGACAGAAAACTAGACTCAACCTGGTTTAAGCTGTGAGAACTTCATTTTTTTCAAGTAAACTAAGCATGACAGGGAACACTTGCTAGACTCGTGTTTGGATCTGACTGGGTACAAATGATATAACCAGGATGGTATTTCTCTCCCTCCATGTTTCATCTCAGCTTCTCCCATGTTGAATCTTCTCTAGGAGACGACCTCCCCTAATGGTTGCAAAAAGATGACTAACACACGCCCTGTTGAGGCTTGAGAATCTTTGATTTTCACTGAGTACCAATGACGTTGGTTGAGTGACAGCCCATTTCTGAACCAATCACATAATCACTGTGATTCTGAAACGTGACATGCTGATTGATGGGACTCTGCCTAAAGATATTAGAGTGAATCAAGGGTCACCCCACTATCACCCCAAAGGAATATTAAGAAGCAGTTACCAAGCGAAATGGAGTCTAGCTGTCAAAAGTTCAGGCCTTGTTCTAGAAACTGGAATAGAAACCTCTGTCCTTGAAGAGCTTACACTCATGGGTTCAGTCATTCAGGTGTTCGTGTGTGTGTGTGTGTGTGTGTGTGTGTGTGTGTGTGTGTGTACGTTCTACCTATGTGCAGGTTCACGTGCTGAGTACCATGAGAGATCTCTGAGAAATGGCAAGCATTCCTCGTATGGGAACTTGTAGTCTAACATCAAAGAAAAAAATCGGCATTCATCATTAGTAATTTAAATTCAATGAGGAAAAACGATAAAGTACCATTTACCTGGGGAAAATTTTTAAAAGGCAGAACATACAAATTCCCAGCCACATCTTTCAGTAGATGTAAGATCTGGATGTCTGGGATGACACATCTATATGGGTTGCTGAGTGACACAGGGAGCGGGAGGCGATGACGCTTGGTTCCTGCCAGGGGTCAGTGTGAGGAAGGAGGAAAACCTGATAAGGGAAGGGCCAGAGTATTGAGTGTCAGGCCTCAGGGTTCATGTTTGGGAATCATTGTAGAGTAAGTCAAACTTTATAAGAGGGGACATGCCAGCACTGTATTACAGAAGTCGCTCTGACAATAGGGACAGTGATGGTTTGGAGGGGAGAACATTGAGAGTAAGGGGTATTATTAATCTACATTAAGATTGTGTGAGTCTAAATTTAACAGCGGTGGCAGACATACAAAGGGGAAATGGTTACAAATATGACATCAGAGGCAGAGATGACAGGATCTAACAGTTCCTTAGACATGAGCAGCCCTGGAAAAGTAGGGTGAAAGTTGGGTTCAATCTCTACCTTCTATGATTACAAAAAGCAGGTCCTCTAAGCGGTATCCTCTTGAGAGGAGGGTATTTGAGAGTGACCATCTCTTCTTTGTTTATAACCAGTTGTCCTGGTCTGCTTGAGATTGATTTCCGGTCATGGGGGAAAACAAGAAGGAATTTCCAGGCATCATGGAAGGTCCGTTACAAATGCAGGTCACTGCTTTGGATTAGAAGGTTCATGAAATTTGGAACCAGTCAGACCTGAGTTGACTCCTAATTCTTTTAGGCCAGTCATCTCATATCAGTTTCCTTCCTTGAAAATGGGTCTCCTGACACCAACGTCCTGGGGTTATTGTGAGGTTTGAATGAAAAATGCATAAGCAATTCCCACTCAAATATATCAACTCCGGATTATTTCATTTAGAGCAATATCAAAATGAGGCATTAACATTATCTTAATTTTATGTCATATATTATATAAGCAGACCGGTGAGAGAGAAAGAAAATAAGAGAGAATGAGACTTACTCAAATTCTTTGCAGCCCTCAAGTGGCAAAGCTAGGGTTTAAACCCATGTGGATCTGAGTGAAAGGTCTGAGCTCTTTCTGTTGCTCTAGGAGTATTGACTTCTTAAATTTTATAATCAAACATTTCACAAATGACTATAAATTGCCACTTAAAAAATTAACATATGATTTCAGTGTTGTGGTCAATGAATTAAGTATTCTACACATCGCTTAGGCCACTCGTGGGTTTTTAACATGCAAGAAGCACTGGCAATATTACTTGATTACCTTGATGGATGTATTTTTGGAATAACAGGTCTTCCTGTAGATGTCAGTTAACATCTTTGTTATACAGATGTTCCAGGATTGAAAAAGAAATATACTGACTATGCCTCCCTCAAATCCTGGGATAAAGATAAAACTACTATATTATCCACTTGCTGGCCAGTATAATAAACTAGATTAAAGAAGGAATGAGAAGCCATCCCTCCAGGCTTAATCAAATATGGGTTTTGCAGAGGAAGCTGGTTGGAGTGGAGCCTCCTCATGCAGACATCTGTTACCAAACAATGTTTTTGTTTTGTTCTATCTCCTATTATTATTAAGCATGATGGTGACACAGCATTCTCGCTGCTGCCTTTAGGTTCTAAAGATGTAAAACAACCGACATAAAATAGATGAAGTCCCAGTGGCTAAACTCTGAAAAGAGAGAGGAGAATAAGCTGGGCCAATTTTGGAGCAGAGTATAAAGAAGCTGCCAATCTCTTAGTGTCGTAGGGGAGGGTGAAGAAGACATCTATATAACCTGGGGGGTTCAGAGAACCATCACTCTCCTGTGAGATAAGGCTTTGGGGACTTCCTGCTTGTGTTGCTTATAAATGGCTGAAGTTTTTCTCTGCAAAGAGAGTTCACAACCAAGATTGTAGCTCTATTAGGGCTTGAAAGACACGCGTGGGCATTGGTGTTAAAAATGCCAGTAAAGCAAATATTTTATCTTGCTATAAATATGTATAATAAATTTAACTCAGAGTACCTCCTATGCATTCCCCCTAAAATCTTAACTTTCTTGTGTAAAGGGTTAATAATATACTTTGTTACTAGAAAATTGAATCAAAAACCTTCTTTAATGATCCATAAGTACCTGAGTACTCTGGCCTCAGCCCAGTGTTCCTACCCAGGGTTCCCCACTCTCCTGCTCATTTACACCGCTCAGCAATGCTCACCTCCTTTTACTTCCTCCCACTGCAGGCCCTTGGTCTGAATTTTCTTTTCCCCCATCGTTTGCCTGGCTTTCTCCTCATCCAGCTACTGACTCAAAGACATCTTTCTAACCAACTTCTCTAAATCACATTTCTCCCAATGCCACTTCATTGACAGTTATTCTCTATCACACAGCCCCGTGCACCTCCTCTGTATAATTATTACTAGGCATGCTTACCTAATCTGTGTGTTTATTTTGTAAACTAGCTAAAATGGATTGAACACATTATGTGTCAGCCAACGTCTGTGTACGTACAGTTATTAAAACCTTCGATCTTCATGACACCAGCATGAAGTAGGTGGCACAATTAACCCCCTTTATTGAGGCTGAGAAATGGAGATTTACTGCAGTTGGTTCACTTCCCCAATGCCTCATAACCAGTAAGTTGAGAGACCAGGATTTGAACTCAGGAAGTCTTGATCCAGAGTCCCAGCCCTATATATTATGTATCTCTCACAATTGAAAATAAAGATCTCAGGGATCAATGTCCTTTCATGTATTATTTCATTCCCTCCTTATTTAAAACATACACACATACATAACGATTGACATGCTTGGCTTTTCCCAATAGCTAACATATATCTACTAATATATATCTAAATATGAGTATATGTACTCGTATACACACCCACATATATATACACACACATATACACACATACAAAATGATTGACACGCTTGGCTTTTCCCAATAGCTAACATATATCTACTAATATATATCTAAATATGAGTATATGTACTCGTATACACACCCACATATATACACACACATAAATATATACACACATACAATTTGATTGACACGCTTGGCTTTTCCCAATAGCTAACATATATCTACTAATATATATCTAAATATGAGTATATGTACTCGTATACACACCCACATATATACACACACATAAATATATACACACATACGTATACACATACATATACACATATAACTAAATGTACATTTTTACATTAAATATGTAATTAACTACATATCAGGCACAGTTCTGCTCACATTAATATCCATAATCTAGAACCCAAAGTCACGTTAAAAAAAAGAATAGAATTCCCAGAGAAGCTACAAATGACTATAAATGTATAAGCAAATATTCAGCCTTACTATTCATTAATGAAATAAAATACCATTTCCTACCTCTCTAATTAGCAAGGGTTTAAAAATAAATAATACCCACTGTTGGCAGGAGTACAGGGAAAGGGCTTTGTCATATATTAGTGGTGGGAGGAAAAAAATGTTTACAGCCTCAGTGCAATGCTACATGTATCAAAGGATTCCAAGTTTACCTTGGCCTTTGATCAGAAAAGATCTCCTTTTAGTAAATTAACTTAGAAAAAGAGTGAAGAACCAGACTAAGATTTGGGCTGAGAAATTTTCATTGTAGCTAAGGCGGTGTGTGTGTGTGTGTTTGTAAGCAAAAATAAAATGATAATAATATAAATATGCAACTATAGTCAGTTAGTTGGCAAGTATTTCCTGAGTACCTACTATGTGCGAGACCCTGACTGAGGGGCTGGGAGTGTGCTTAGTGAATGTGTAGATGTGGGTGTGGTCCTTACCTTCTTGGAGTGCAGCCCCTCTTGGGATGGACTAAGTACAGGCCGTTAAATCCACAGTGCGGCATGTCAATTAACGAGGGCAATAACATTATAATGAGGACATACCAAACCATGATTTCAGAGAATATTTAAATAACGATAATGAAAGACCTATGGAAAAAGAATGGTGGTAAAGTTAGATACTAAATCAGTCTAATTTTGTAGAAAGTGGGTAATATATAGTACATAAAGAAGCATAAACAAACATATAGAAAGAAAACCACAGATAGAAAAGCACTAGAACATTAACAGTAACTTTACTAGGAAACGAAATTAAGGAATTTTGGATTCTAAAATTTCCATTAAAACATGCAAATGTTTTATTGAGGGAATAATGCTAATAGTAATACCAAAAAGTTCCCAGTGTAAAAAAGGTGATCAGTAACTTTCCACAGAACTTTCTTTTCCCAAGACTGTTACGTTTCTGGGTCTCCCTATGGGGAAACAAGAAGCCTACTTCTTCTGCTGCTCATTGGTTGGCATCTCATCCCCCTGAATATAGTAAAAGCATAACCTCTTCCTAAAGCCACCCCAGAGCCCCACCTCCCAGACACAGGGAGGTCCTCTCAACTCTCAGCATCCCCACCTCCAGCCCCTCGTCTTCCCTTAATCAGCATCTGGGCCCGATATTAGTCAATTTGTTCATACCACTGCCCTCTTCAGTTTGAGTTCCTAAGGGCATGAACGCATCCAACTTGTAACTGGGACTCACAGTTGATAGAATTAGTGGATTAATTATCTAATTAGTTAATAATTGAAGACATAAAAGACTCAAACCAAGGAAACTCTGGTGATTAATGCAAAATGGCACGTCATTAAAAAAAAGAGAGAGAAAGAGAGACAGGCAGCTCTGCACAATGCAAAAGTGTTGCTCCTTGAATCTGCCACACCTAAGTCACGCATGGACGGACCACTTTATCTGCGTGGACTTAGGCACGTTGCTTATGCCCTTGGAGTCTTCACTTCCTCCTCTGCAAACGAACGGTGCAAGGGTGGTAAGACTATTTTAAGATAACAGGGGTAAAGTATTTCTGTCAGGAAGGTATTTAAAGTATTCTGATTTAATGGATTCGTGTTATTTTCGAGTTTATATTCACTTTAGGATAGAGTGTACTGTCTTTTTTCACTGCCCTCTTTGATTCTTAACTTCTAAAGTGACCTGTTGGTACTCATTTGACAATTTTTTAAGTCTCTGTGAAGTTACTGTTCTAGACTGACTTTGAAATCATAAAATAGCAAACTTGCTTTCAGGAAAGAAGGTTAAGTGTGTGTGTGTGTGTGTGTGTGTGTGTGTGTGTGATTTCATTTGCTGGCACCACAAGTTTTATTGTCAAATAATATTCTGCTGGAACCAGGCTCCTTCACTCATAGAGAAGGAAATGGAGGAAAAGAAGAATAGAGAGAATTTTCTTTTAATTAAAACAGTGTTCCAGATACTAGGCACTTCACAGATGGTCTCTTAATCCTCATCGCGATCCCACATGGAATGCATTGTCTGTCCTTCCTCACTTTTTGTGTACGAGGAAACCCTGAAAGCTGGAAGAGGTTCCAAGGCAATCCCAAGGCTCCGACTAAGCCAATATGAGAAGGTGGATTCAAATTCAGGTCTGTCCAAGTCAAAAATCAATGCTGAGAGAGGTGAAGTGAGCTGCGATCTACATATTGTAACTTCCCCTCTTATGCTGGTCCTGAGCCTCCTGCCTACACATAACTTTGCCGCAGAGAAAAGAGTGGCCTGTGACCCATCTGCTAACAATCCTGTTTGCAGACATCACTTCCCTCTGTAACCCACTGTGAAGGCATGTCATTAATGAGACACTGGGAACAAATAGAAACTGTGCTGCTTCTCATGGCTCTGCTATAAGCTGCCTAATTGGGATTTATAGGTGGCTGTGATAAAAATTTCTGTGTAGTAAAATCCTGAGATTTCTCTTAAGCTCTTAAATAATGACCACGCAAAGCCTTAATGACTGAAGTGATAAGTCAAATACACCTCCACGTTGCAAGTGTGTGTGTAGGCATGCGTGTATGCGTTGGGGACAGGAGAGGCAGATTGTTTACACAAATTAAGCTCATATGTAAGTCCACAGCTTCAGGTAATGTCTGTTCTTTGTTAATTTAGACCTGAAGTGGATTAGGCTCAAGCCTTCTACCCACTATTATTGAAGAGCCATTCACAGGGTCTAGAGCTGAGTGGTTTGTTCCCCCAAGTATCTTTCTCACCTCTGATTGCTGGGCCAAATGCATTGCCTTTGGAACCCAGCGTAAGTGACACAATCCCAACTGAATGCCATCCCTCTCTCCTCTTTGGTGAGAACGTTAAACAATAGTGATAATAGCTACACGATGGTGATGGTGGGTGCATCATCTTTGACTTGTACTAAATAGGTATGAAATAGCCTCGATCTCATGTTATCCAATCAGCCGACTATGAAGCTAGAAATACCTCCTTTTGTAGTTTGAAAAAGAAATGCTCAGAGAGAGGGAGTAACTCGCCTAAGATCAGAGTTGAATGCATGGTGGAGCCAGGACGTGGACACAGTTGTTTTCTGTAATAAGACGTTCACCATTACTTAAGATTTTAACCACTTGCATTTATTAAGATTCTTTTTCAAATTAAGTATAGACAGAAACAGCATAAGCTATTAAAAAGGAGAATCGAGAAGGCCTCAAGGAGGAGAAAGGCTGTAAGCTTGGCCTAGATTGATTGCCAAGGAGAATTGAAGTGATGGTGTGGGAGACGGTAGAAGTGATGATGGAAGCTAAACCTGTACATGACACATGTAGAGAACCCTGTGTTGCTGGAGCTTATAATATTGTTGACATCTCCCCTCCCTGAACTGTGACCTCCAGGGCTGCACAGCCTCCTGACAGGTCTCCCTGCCTCCACCTTTGCCCCCTCACCTCACACTGCCCTCCCCAGGATTCCAAAATGAGGTTTCTAACATGTACACCAGACAGTTTTATTTGCCTGCTTCACACCCTCCAATACTGTTGATGCTATTATACAATTTCATGTTCATTTTAGGTTTTAATACCGACATGAATGGTATACCTGAAAAAGGAGATGTTGTATTTAGAATATTTAAAATAAGAGTATTTAGAGATGGCACTGTTATGTGCCTGGGGTTTGTTTCAGGGTACTCTGGTGTGAGGCCAGTGTATGAGGTTATGGCGAGACAAGACAAGCCTTGGGAACCTGGGCGACACATTACACTCACACGGGGTAACTTATTACACTATTTTACCAATTTACTTTGAAATTGTCCATGAAAACTGTTAAAGGAAAAACTCCTGATGAAAGCAGAATAAAATATGAATCCCCAGCCATAGCCTAGAATGGCACAAACTGTTTCTCATGCCTCTTTGTTCTCCTCTCGCCTGATTGTTCATTCTACTTCAGATCCCCTGACCTTCCTGGCCTTCGTAAATACCAAGCTCTCTCTATCTCACAGGGCTTTGAACTTGCTCATCCTTCACCTTGAGATTTCCTTTTTCTGAACCTTGAGGTGGCTGCTCCTTTCAACATTAGCTCTCAATGCAACCTCCATAATAAGCCTTTTCTGATCACTCTGGAAAAAGCATATGCTACACCCTTTCACTCTCCACTGTATGCTCCTGTTTCATCTCCTATAGTGTTTTAAACTCCCTAAATGTGTTCATCTCTTTGTCTACACAATTTGGGAAAAAAAAAAAAAAAAAAAAAAATCTATCACATTACAATGTAACTTGCCTCCAAGGCAGGAACTGTATTTTGTTGACTCAGACAATCCAGTATTACAAGACTTCCTGGTATTCAGAAGTCATTCAAGGCACACTGGCTGAATAATTACATGTTGCTTCAGGTGATGCTTGAATGTAACCCTCCCAGGAGACTTTATTTTTGTGGTCACAGTGACTGGGCAGCACCACTGCCATTCAGGACCCAAGGAGTTCAAAACGCCAAGTCTTGCAATGCATGGGACGATGTCCTGTCCAGTGAGGAATTACCTGTCCCAAATTCTAATAATGTCCCCACTGAAAAAGCCAAGGCTGGAGAATGGCAGCCAGAGGGGGTGATGCAAGGATGTTTGGCATCGCGAGGACGAGTAGGAATGGAGTGCTAGAGGAAAATCGGGACTAGACCAGGACATGCCTTAAAACCATCTTCAAGAATTGGCAATCTATTGTTACAAGTTGTATTCATGTAGTATTTGTGCCCTGGTAAATTAACACAAACTTAGTGGCTTCAAACGACCCAAACTGATTATCCCACAGTTCTGTAGGTCAGAAATTCATTGGGTCACCTGACTAAACCAAAACAAGGTGTCACCTGGCCTGGGTTCTTACCTGGAGGCTCTGGAGAATGACCCATTTCCAAGCTCATCCAGGCCGTTGGCTGCATCGAGTTCTTTGTGGTCGTAGAACTAAGGCCCCTGTTTCCTTGGTGCCATCGGCTGGGGACCGGTCTTTGCTCCTCAGACACGCCCACCCATTTCTCACACTTTTCAAGTGACCACCTGCAGACACAGAGGGTCAAATCCCTCTCAGGCTTCAGATCACTTTGACTTCTTCTTCTAGCATAACCCTCTATCTTTAGTTGGAGAAAGTTCTCTGCTTCTAAAGAATTATGTGATTAGATGGCGGCTACATGGATAATCCAGGTTACTTACCCTCATTGACTTAAAGTCCATAACTTTAATTACATCAGCCAAGTCCCGTGTGCTGTTTAATGTAACTTAGTCACAGGTTCCAGGGATCAGGGCACGGACACCTTTGGTATGCCATTCTGTCCATCATGGGAGTCATTGCATCTCCTTAAAATGGCACGTTAAATTACCCAAACCTGTTTAAATAAGCATTCCTTTCTCCGTGGCTATCTTTCAGCAGTGAGCTTTCTTCTCCTCTAGGAACCATGACAGTGAAACCCGCAGGTACTCTGCTGGGAACGTCGTTATAAGCCAGGCGTTGCATCTGAAGCCAAATGGTGCCGTGGCCCTAGCTCCAAACAGATAAAGCCGAGAGGAAGGGACTGTGCTTGCTTCCACAAATGCTGGGGCTCAGCTGTGTCCCCATTTCTGGGAGAATTTATGAGGAGAGCACATGCCAGGAAGCATGGAGAGCTTCTCTCCCAGAAGCAGATGCTGCTGAGCCCCACACGGAAGCAACCTCACCCTCCAGCACTCCCAGACACTGCCTGCCAGATGGCCACAGCTAAACCCACAGCTGAATGGGTATCTGCTGTTGGCACCACGCACACCTCTGTGGGACTGGTTAGGACCTGAGGCGATAGGGCAGGGCATCAAACACACATGGATAATAGAAATACTTAGGAGGAGAGCTCTTTGCAGGCATTAACTCAACCTGTACCATATTCTCAGGTGGACGGTGTGATACTTATGCCCATTTCATACAAGGAGAGATCAAGGCTTGGAGAGGTTGGGAAGCAGGCCAAAGATAACAGAACTAGTAACAAGCAGAGGTGACATTTGAATGGAAACAAATACCGTGTTTCCCCCAAAATAAGACCTAACCGGAAATAAGCCCTAGCATGATTTTTCAGGATGACATCCCCTGAACATAAACCCTAATGCGTCTTTTGGAGCAAAAATTAATATAAGACCTGGTCTTATTTTCAGGAAAACACAGTAGTATGTGTTCACAACCTCTAGAATCTCTAATCTTAGGCACTGCACCAGCTAGATCAGATATCAAGAGGCCTTTATCCCTCTTCCCCAGGCCCCATGGCATCCAACCTCACTTTGTGCCAGCTTAGATATGCCCAAATCTGAGCAGTTACCATCTGATGAACCTCCCTCATTTACAGGTCAGTGGACCAGAATATTTGCCTTCTGTGGAATGGCATGTAAAGCTGAGGATAGGAAAATGGAAGCTGATACACAAAAAGGAGGCCTGTGGCCAAGAAAAACTAGGGGAATTGAAGCCAAGTGTAGATATGACACCAGGAGAAGGTGCAAAAAGGGAGGAAGTGCTGCCTGACACATATCTCACCTTAGGGGTACTGAGTACCCAGTGTGAAGTTGCACCTAAAGGCCAGGCAACTACAATTAAGCATTGAGTGCTTAATATGCATCAGGAACTGAATTATACCCATTACACAGATGATCACATTAATTCTAAAATCATATTTATAAGAAAAGTTATTATCCCTAGTTAATAGATGGAGAACCTGATCCTGAATGACGTTAGGTAACCCCTTTCAGGTGATAAAACGCACTCCTGAGATTTGAACCCAGGCAGTCTGACACGAAACGTGATTTGTTAAATCCCATGTTTTCTACTCCTAAAGATCCCAGTTCTCAGCGGAGAAACCATCTGTCTTAGCGCCACACTGGAGCTGGCAAGAGTCAGGTGAATACGTGCTTCATGGAATAATGGCCCCAGATTAAGAGATGTTCCGCTTTCTAGTGACACACATAGCATAGGATGCATTTCATAAATGACTGTTGCATCAATGAATTGAATCAAACTGAAAGAGTAAAGGCAGTGAGGAGGTAAGGCCCATTGTTGGGTTACCAAATCAGACAGAGAGAAAGTCGTGGTAAACATACGGAACATAATCCAGAGGGAAAGGTGAGGTTCTATCAAGATTAAGTTGTTAAATCAGGTCCAAGGTACTATTAGGTAGAGCCAGGTAGGCATGAAATGAGGCTGTAGCTTGGGTCACTGCTTCCACTTTCTATCAGGTGTGCACTGCACATGCCATGTGGTGATACGGAAGTACCCACCCTGGCTGGACCCTGTGACCACCACCTGTCAGGCTGGGTCGGGGCATATTCAGGGAGATGAAAGGAACAGAGCACCGAAGCCTTCCCTGGAAACACAGTGACTAGAGTGGTGAACATATTACAGAGACACATCTGACCAGGGTGCATGACAATTGTTGCCAACAGAATGGGAATTTTTATGAAAGCCTCCACTTGTATAGATGGCCAAGGAACATGGGCTCCCTCCCTGTATGTAGACTGGGCACTGAATTTATACCAACACTAGCAAATGAAGCTCACATGTATAAAATCTCTTAGCTGAAAAATAGTAGTAATGTACTCTCTCCATAGAGTTATGATCATTAAATAAAATACACTTAGGAACATGCCTGACCAGAAGGAAGTAGGAGAGATTGTAGATATAGATAAAGATAAAGAGCTACAGAGATAATGTGACTGAGTTAATAAAGGATGCATGTCCCCAAAGGAACATAATAGGGATGCATTCAAGTTGGTTTTCTTTTCTCCCTTTTCCTTTTCAAATTATCTCTTGTTCCAGTTGCTATGGCCATTCTGTAAACCTTAGGGACATAAAACAACCATTTAGCATACTCACAGCAATGTGAGTCCCAGGCTATGACAAGTCACAGCTGGGATGGCTTGTTTCTGTTCAACAGGCTGGGATTGGCATCATCTAAAGACTTCGTCACTCCCATAACTAGCTGATAGATCTGTATCATATATTATATCCAGTACTGTATGATAGCTACGTCACATTTGATATCCAGTCACATATCAGCGCTGGCTGTGGGCTGAGACATTAGATGAGACCATCTAAACAGTCAGTCAGACATCTACACGTCGGCTCTTCCTGTGGCCGGGTCTTCCTTACAATATGGCGGTTGGGTTCCGTGGGCAGGCATCCTGAGAGGAGGACAGGCTGACGTTGTACTCTGTTGGTCACAGCAGTCCCTTCCCACTCAGGTGCAAGGGAAAGCGAAATGGTCTCGAACTCGATGGGGCTCTGGGAGAATATGCAGAACTGCACATGTTGCTGTGGCCATTTTGAAGAAATAGAATCTGTCACACCCTCTAACATCCAAACCATCTGATTTATTATAAAAAAAAAATGGTTATCATCCACCTGATTTATTATTTAAAAAAAAGCTATGAGAAAAACCTCTTTTTTTTTTTTTTTTTTTACACTAAACTTGTAGTATTCCAGCACATCTAAATCTTGGCAAAATTATATTCTAAAATTATAAAGAGAGTTTGGGTTAGGAGTATGGCTTTATTGTTTCCGATTTGTCTTATGCATGCCAGACAAAAATTAAAAACTAGGAGGACAGATTTTTATTAAGCAAGCATAGGAAGTCCTCAAAGAATCAGTCATGTTTTTGCATAATGTGCATTTTCTCATTCTCCCATATGTTTTGATATTTACAGCTACATATGTCTTCCTAGTTCAAACATAACAGGGGAAATATATAACTGGGCCTGTCTTTGGCCCAATTTCCTTACCTGTCAAATGCAAAAGAATGGGAGGCATAAGCAATTCACAAAGTATACTCTTTGGCATGCTAATTATGATAACATAGAACGGATACTGTAATCAAGTAATTGAAAGAGAGTATGACAGGATTTTTGCTGTAAAATTTCTCAGAGCCTTTAATATTTTCCTCAAACCTTTTTTGACCATGGACTTTCTTTTGCAAGATCACCTTAAAGGGTTCATGTTCTCTGGACTATTTATTGAGAAATGCTGAGATGGGTCAATCATTCTTAATTTGCTTTTCTGTAGAACAGTGTTATAAAGAATGGTAGCCTTTCCCCAAAGGATAGAGAGGGGGAAAAAACCAAGAGAATTTATTCAGTGTTACATGTCAGTCTCCTTATTTATTTCTAACCATTTTGACATCTAATACAGCTTCCTCTTCTAAAATATATCTTTAGATGGCATCTTCCCAACTGTGCTTTTTAGTAATAACAATTACCATTTATTGAGCCCATATCATGGACTTGTCCCATATCAAACACTTTGCATGAATGACTTCATTTAATTCCCTAAATGACTCTACACAGCCAGAAATGTTACTGTCCCATTTTCCAGATGATGAAACTGAGGTTCAGAACTGTTAGGAACTTGTCCAAGGTCACAGGTAAGGAGCAGAGGCAGGATTTAAAACATGGTCTCAAGAAGTCCAATGAACTATGTTAATACCTGGCAGTCTGGCATTTTTATCACACAGCTACCATTACAAAAAATAATGGGTAAGCCTCAGAGCCCACTTGTTTTTAGTAAATTACGTCCTGTTTCCTCTCATCCTGCACACCCATTCCTGACCATTTCCAAATTTCTTAGATTGTGGACCTTTAGCCTGGATGATGGTGAAACTGATTATTGTTTATGCTGCTGCTGCTATGATGATAATGGAGATCGTTTATTTATTATTTTATTGTTATTTATTATTTTATCATTGGCTATAGACCCTGACTTTTGACCTTGCTCTTCTAGCTTCAATCATGGCTTTCTTCCTCATCTGCAATTCAAACTCATTCTCCTGGTGTGTGACTTTTATCAACTCTGGGCTAATAGCTCATCTGACCCATGTCAGCCCCAGGACATTCTTTCTCAGTGCTGATTCTCTAGGGCAGTTCCCTTGTTGTTTGGGTCCAGTTACCATGCACTGTTTAGGTTCAAAGTCCCCAGGGGGCGACGGCAGGGTGTTTCCACAAAGAGTAGTATCCGGGTACATGCCCATGAAAACAAGGGGCAGAGTTGGTGCCAGGTGAATGTCTTGAGTATTTATTGGTCACCTGCGATGTGCTGACCACTGTGTTGGGGACACATTGATGAGCAAGAAGGAAGCCAGCCTCTGCCCTCATGAAACCGGCCATCTACTAGGGGAGACGAACACTAGTGCCATACTCACGCAAGTGGATTTATAATAACAAACTGAGATAAGTCGGCTGAAGGAGAGAAACAGGAGCTCATGCGCCTATAAACCAAACAAGCCTGATTTTCTTCATGGGGTCAGAGATATCTTATTCGAGAGAGGGATCCTGTCGTGCTCTGGAGGACAAGGAGGATAAATGACGGCGATATCCCAGAAAAGGGGAGGGGACAGCCCGTGCAAAGATCCACAGCCGCACTCCGCCTGGACCTGGGGGGGCAGAAACTGACCGCTGTGGCCGGAGCACGGGAAGCCTGGTCTCGCCCGTACTTCCCTTTGCATTTACAGCCTTGTAGGCTGAGAAGAGGAATTTATTGTAAGAGCAGCAAGTTTTCCTGAAGGTCCCAACCAGGGAAACGAAATGAACTTATTTGCAATTTTAAGAAAATCACTTTGGCTACAAGCATAAAAGAGAACTGGAGGGGCCGGTGCGGAGGTTATTATCAGAGCCCAACAGAAGGCTGCTAACCGCTGATCTCCGAGGGCCGGTTCTGCTCTTATATTACGTAATTTTATGTTTATCCAGCAGAAATTATAGACATTATTGGCGTGCGTTTATTTGAACCAAACACTACGTTTTATTGAATTTTTATACTATTCCTCAGGAGACGTATCTTATTTGAAATTGTGCTGCCTACGCTATCAAATTGTCTCTATAGGTGGGGACACTTCATTGATTATGATTGTTAAAGAAGCAGCCTGACCAATTAAATTTTTGAGAAGTCAAACCATCTGGGGTATGTGGTGTGTGTGTGTGTGTGTGTGTGTTAATGAAATAGAAATGTCCTTGAGGAAAGATGGAGTAGAGAGATGTACATTTTTGAAGGCAGTATCATCTACTTTATTCACTGAATAAATATTTATTGAGGACTCACTATGCACTCACCACTGTCCTAGCCTCTAGGGTAAAGTAGAATGAAAGAAACTGATCTTTCTCTTTTTTCCTCTCCTGCCCTCTCCACCCATCTCCTCCCCCTCCCCTGCCCCCCCCCCCTTTTCTCTCTCTCTAACTGAAAGAATGTAGGGTTTTGGATACACATAGATTTGACTTTTCATTACAGCCCAACAACTGTGTAAGGTTGAGTAAGTCATCTTTCTGAGATCATGTCAAGGAGAATAATATCTAAGGTTTTAAGAATAATATATAAGGATTGTGTAAGGGTTGAAATAACATATTTCAATCATTTAACATAGTATCTGATACACATTTTCAAGATTAAACTAGTGTTCCCAAATTGAGATCATACCATAATCGTTTTTGGCATTCATGTTTATGTTTGGCAATAATTTTAATGACATTAGCAAAACTCTCTTGACTGGGAAATACTTACCCGTTTTGGATACTTTAGTACTTTAAAAACTCCCAAAGCTGGGCAAACCAACTTTAACTTATGATTCCAAGTTATGAAGCAGAGCACCTTAAATTATACCAATATTGTGTTCTTTCCCTCTTTGTAATCTTGAAGACTATAGTCAAAAATATATGCATATGAATACACATACAAACACATATACAAATACACACACACCAGCAAGGTGGGGCTACCTTTGATATTTGCAGTTGTTTACGTGTTGGATGTGTTATCAAAGTCCTTTAGTAATTTCTGAAGCCTTGAAATAGTGGTGCTACTGGCAATTTAATCCTCACTTTATCCACTGCTTCTGCCCCAGGCTGTAAGAAAGCACATTGTTCATGGGTAATTTCCCACTACTTCCTGCTGCTAACAAAATGGATACTTTCTTTAAACGAGAAAACACCCTGTCTGGCATTGCTCACTTCAATTGGCAACGGGTTCCAAATGATCAAAGTCACAGTCTGCGTATGAGACAGCTCCTGTGTCTGTGAGAAGAGGCTCAGCGGGCGCTAATTCACAGGCTTGTACCTACTGAGGTTTTAATACATTTACTTCCACTAGAGTACGGTCAGTAAACACCTCATATGCCCAAATGTAAGTCGATCTTCTGTTTTCCTAATCCAGCAAGAGGTGAAGCATCCGCTTAAGTTACTGAACTCGTTCATGTAGTTACAGATTCTGCCATCATTCACACGAAATATCAACCTCTTCTCATCCTTCTTCAAGACCAGTGTCTTTAGAACACATCATTTCCACTTTCATCAAAGTGATCTAAATGACAGAGTTTGAGCCTCCGTGTGATGATGTCACTTGCTCCCAATAACCACTCCCATCAGATGCCCTTTTGCCATCTGTGCATTCCTCTTCTTAGCATGTATCTCTGACCTCTACAATGTAACTATTTACTCCATTTCTTTTATAAAGTTGTCTTCAAGAGGTTTGTTTACAACCGCATCTAAGCTTGCAGTTATGAAGTAAGAGCCCCAGGAATAATTGCTAAATTGTGTTAAATTCCCTTGCCTTTTTATTTTTGATTTTTAAGTGATTCTGCCAGTGACCTCTTTAAGCAATCCAATCTAGTATTGATTGAGGTCCTTTCAGGCTAATATGCTGTACTTTGTTCAAGCTACAGTAATTGAGAAAGTGCTCTGTAATGTGAGACATCTTATTAGGACTCAAATCTGAATCTTCCAGGAGAGTGGGGGTGATGTTTCTTGGGGAAAAGAAAACCTTATTTTCTATGTAAAGATTATGGTTCATTGCAGAGATTCTGCTGTGCCCCTCCCCCTTTGCCTTGGAAAAAGAGTGTTTGTTTGTTTGTTTGTTTGTTTTTAATACTTCATGGCATTCTTCTGTGTTGAGGCCAGCCTCCACCTTTCACAACACTGTCTATAAACAACCCATTTTGTAAGCCAGGCTGAGACTTACTGTGCTGTGGAAGTTTATCTGTTCAGCATTTACTCTATGTTACCCATTGGAATAAATGTTTTTCATTTATTTTTCAAGTTTCAGTGGGTACCCACAGACAAATGATGAGGCAGGTATTTCTGTTCTTTCCATTTTACAGATGAGAAAAACTGAGTCCTAGACAAATACCACACCTTACCAGTGGCAGAATTGAGCCTCAAACCCATGTTTTCCTGATTCTGAGATGTTTTTGTGCTTTTGTAATTTTTTTTAACGTAGTATATGTAGACAGTCCTATCATATGTCTATGGAAGAACTGGTTTTAGACATCTCTTGGAAAGAGAAAAAAGATTGTTTTGTAGTTAGGAAAGATATAATTTAAAGGCCCCTGTTCCTGTATTTCAAAATTCAAAGGATGACCCTGCAGTTTCACTCCTAGGTGTTCAAATAAGAGAAATGAAAACATATGTTCACACAAAAACTAGTACATAAATGCTCACAAAAGCTTTATTCATAATAGCCTCAAGCTGGAAACCACCCAAATATCTGCAAATAGCCACTAACAGGTGAATTATTTAACAAATTGCATTGCACAGTTCAATGGAATACTATTCAGAAATAAAAAGGAAAGAGCTATTGATACATGTAACAGCATAGGTGAATCTGAGAAACATTTTGAGCAAAACAAGCAAGCACAGCTGTATATAATGAGTGATTCCTTTCATAGGAAGGAAGAGAACAGGCAAAACTAACCTACAGAAACAGAAAGCAGATTCATCAGTCAGTCATTACCTCAGCTAGGGATTAGGGCTTTAGGGAAATTTTTGAGATGATGAGACTATTCTATATATGGATCGTGGTGGTGCTTACATGGGTGTGTATACTTGTCAAAACTCACTTGATGTACATTTAAGTGGGGACCTTTTAGGTAAGATGTATCTCAAAAGAAAGTTGATTAACAATTAAAGAAGGGGATTTATGATTCCAACTAGGACTATTGAGGCGTTAAGAAAAACAAAGACTGGCTAATTTGAGGACAAAGGTATTAAGAATCGGCAATCAATGAACAAAGGCCATAATAAAGAAATAGGGGATAGTTGACCTTGAAAGTAGATGACTCAAGGGAAGAGGTGGATTAACCTCAAACATCAGACACAAGGTTATATGTAAGAGGGAAGAAGTCTGAACATGCATTAAACAATGCAGGGGATGGAGATCCTGGTTCAACATCAGGAAACCTTTCCGACGACTATAGTTGTCCAGTGAAATAGGCTGCCTTCTGCCGTAGTGAATCCCAATAGAAGTGCTCAACAGAAGCTGGATAAGTAACTCTCAACAATGATATTCAAGACATCCTTAAAATGAACGAAAGGGCAAATTAGAGTCTTTAAATAAACATGATTTCATTCATGAGATCAAAAACGTTGTCTGTAAAGTCTAGTTCAATTCCGAAAGCACATATGAGCACATCTAATGGAGGGGCAACTGTCCATGTGCCAACATTTGGGATGGTTCATTAAATTAAAATGCACAGAAAATTGGCCTTAATTCTGCGGAGGCATTTGGCCTCCTTATAAATGAAATACATTTATTCCTCCCCTCCTCCAACAACAGCCCCCCCCCCCCCGATCTGCTTCATTTCTTCAAATTTTATGGAGCTCCTATTAAAGGCTGGGAGACGTGTTCCAAGTCCTGAGGAATACACATGTATACACAGAGAATCAATGTTTATCTAATTGTGAGGGTGGGGGTGGGGGGAGAGGACCACACATCGACAACAGGTAGCAAGGTCTGTATCCAAAGACTACCAAACACAAATTGCTCTGGAGGGCCAGGGGCCTTCAAGAACCCAGCTATTGATACACTCTGCCCGTCAGCCATCTTCCGCGAGATATAGCAGGGGTTTCTCACAATCGACACTGTGAATACCTACCTGAATATCTGCTCAGTCAGCCTTCTCTTCTTGTACACCCCAAACCTGAACCTGAGATGCACTCATTTCTCACTCCCACCCTGCTCACGCCCACCACATCCAATTGCTCGTGATTTTTTCTGATTTCCCTCTAGCATTTCTCATATACAACCCTTTGTCTTTATTCTCCCCACCACTCTCTAGCATCAGGCACCCATAGTTTATGACCTTGTTTCGTGGAATAGCTTTCTAAGTAGTCTCCCTGTGCTCTGTTTACCCCTTCTGGGTGGGGAGGCCATTTCAGCAAAGCATTTAAGACCCTCTGTGATCTAAACCTTTTCCCCTCGTTGTCTGACCCCATCTTGCAGCTTCTTCCCTTTATGTCCTCTGCTTTGATAACAGTCAGTTGTGTGAAATTTTTGCCACTGATTCTGGTGTGATTTCAGAGCTACTGTCTTGCTACCGTCTTTAATCTGGGGTGTCTTGCCATGGAAACCTTAAGCAAGAGAAGCCAAAAGAAAATAATGTACCCCTTTAATAACAGTTCAGCCAGTGCCTGATATCCCCCAGGGCAGAGCTCTGAAGAAGGCGAGTAGCATAATGTGGTGTGAGGTTCCATATACCCTCTCCTCTTGACTGTCCGGCATCAGCTCTGCAGAGTACGTCCATACCTAACTTATTCCACCAGTTACACATATTTAGAAGGTACAGCAGAGAGAGACCTGGCCTTACCTACTGTGGCAGGAAGCAGACATTGAGGCAAAGCTTGCAAAAGCTGTGTTGAGAAGCAGCACCTGCGATTGGAAAGAGGAGGAAGCAGACCTACCAGCCCAAAGAGAGGCTCTGGAAGATTGCCAGTTTGGGGCTTCCTGCACTGCATGGAAATGGCTAGGCCTTTTTTGCTCCTCACCCTCCTCGAAGGTGAAAGTCTTTCATTTTACCCAGGATACAGTCTATATCACTGCTCCTAGGTATGGGATTTATTCTCTATAATCAGAGCAGGACTATTCAGTATTAGGATTCCTTCTCTGTAACACAATATGTAAGATACAGCATCCCGTCCTTTATCCTGGAGGGGGTGTTTGGCACATCCATGGCTACTTGGTGATTAGAAACTTTACTGAAGTGGCAATAGCTTGTTCCTGAGTGTTGGTAGGGTTCATCTCCACCCTCCAGCCACGGCTTGCAAATCTTACCCAATTAGCATGATGTCATCAAAGGTAAATCAAGGTGATGTTTTCTGGCATATCCAGGTAATCAGATATCTTCAGATTACTGTACAATAGTAGATAGGACATGTGACTTCACCCTGGGGCAACATGATAAATGTGTACTGTTATCCATTCCGTTGGAATGGGAACTATTTTTCACTGTTTCCAATTGGGATAGGAAAGAATATATTCACCAAATCAATGGCCACACACACTGAAGCCTTTTGAGCTGCTCTAGAAGATGCCTCATCCAACATAACAACTACAACCAGAGCCTGTCTACAGTCCTTTTTCAGAATCCATACAGTTTTTGCAGGGGCCAGCCTGGCCCATTAAACGCAGATCTTTAAAAGTGGCACTAATCTCCATGATCCATCATATCTCCTCCTTGCCAAAAAACTGTTTTGATTTCATATCTTGGCTGGGTCAGGAGCCATTTGAGTCTTCCGCTTGACTTTCTCCACCATAATAACTCTTATCTCACATGCCAAAGTCATCATGTGTAGGTTGCTAATACTTTGCAAGAATGCTGTTCTCTTAGGGGACTGGATAAATGACCTCTGGGTGAGTCAAAAAATCAGTGGACCCACTGCCTCCTGTAAGGCAGATTTTGGACAAGACGATTTCTTACTTGATCCCCAAATGACTCACTCAAAAAGAGGAGCTCTGATGGTTCTTTGCTCGTAGGTTTCTTTGAAAAGTGTTGAGACCCAGAACCAGTTGAGTGAAGACATGGCCAGGTCTCCAGAGGGAAGGAGATTATGAGTAGCAAGTGATGAGTACTAGTACATGCTCTAAAAACTGCCTCCAAAGAGACTTAACGAGCATTTCCTGAAGTGACTATAGACTGGGGAAATAGGGCTGCCTGGACATCTCCAGGACAGATGTACAAACACTGTGAACTGATAGTGATGCACAGAGACTCAAAGAATCCCCGCCCCCATTGCATGGAAAGAGATTCCTGGCTCATCCTGGTCTTGAACACCCCCTTCTGGCGTGCTTCTTCTAAGATACAGGGCAAGCAAAAACGTTTCTTCCGCATCTGCGTTTTCAACTTCTCAGACCACAGTAGTAAAATGGCTTATGTCTGGCTTCTCAGCCTAAAGGGAGAGGTCTTCACCCAAGGAGATCAGCTTATTCTTTTCACATCCTGAGAAACCTTGAATGAACCCAGTTGTGGGAAACTTGAAAGTCTCCAGAGAATTCAGAACTGAAGAAGGATTTTTGAGGCAAAAGGCAAGCTAAAATGCCTTTAAGTTCAAAATAATGTATTTAAATCAACTTTCGCCCAAAATAGCAATGTAATACATGAGCTAAATACTTGGTTTTTGTTTTGTTGGGTGTTTTTGTTGTTGTTGTTGTTGTTTTAAGTGACGGTGCAGTGTCCTGCTACTCTTCATGTCAGACCATGGATAAGTCACTTTACTTCTTTGTGAAATTATTTCCTCATCTGTAAAAAGAGGTCCATAAACTCAGTTACATGGAAGTTTCCTCCCTTTTCCAAAACCCACAACTCAATTTCCCTAAAATATTAAAGAACTCCCTTGAGAAATTTTTGAACATCTGTGAAGTCTCCAAAACTGAGATTTTAATGAGTTTTCTTGCATATTGTGTACACCTATACCTTTTATTTCCTTATAGCTACATGTGACGTGGAATTTTGTATTACTTTTGAATCTCTTCACATTTGAAACAGCCTCTGTGTGAAATCTTAGCTTTTTCAAGACGTCCATTAGGACTCAAAGTAAAGTAATTTCCCTGCCAAGATTTCTCCCTTTGTTATCTTGTCTTTCCATCAGAGGCTCCATTCAGTCTGTTGCAGAACTCAGGCCGTGCTCAGGGATGCTCCTTGCATGGAGTATTAAATCACCGGGCCTCTTTTCCAGGGTATTTGCACACAAAGGCCTGGTATGAAGGTTAAAAATCTATCTTGATATTATCACTTGGGTAATCAAAGAAGTAATTATAAAATTGCTCTTGGAAGACAGGCAGCATGATTCAGCCTTGGAAAAGCAATTTATGTTCTTTTTTTTTTTCAAAAAGCATATCTGGCATCTGTCCATGATTAATGTAACGTTTACTCAACATAGCAATGAAGGGGGGCCTCTTATTATAGACAAGTTATTACAACCAAGTTGAGAAATGATTGCATATTTAAACATGTGATTATATCATAGTTTCTATGCTGAATATATGAATTACTAATTAAGACAACGCTAATGTTTAGGGCATAGCAAATATACCCCAGTAATATCTTTTTGTTTCAGATCTTTCTGATAAGTTGTTTCCCAGTGAAGTGTAAAGTCATAAAATCACTGGGCTGGTAGGAAGCAGTGAGAGCATCTAACTGTGCTCTGTGGAAACCCTAAGGATCCCCCAAAAATGACTCAAGGGAGCCCCAAGAAGGTAAAGAAAGGCCAAGTAAATGAAGTTCCAAGTCCTTTGACCTACTTCAACTTGAACAACCCTTTTTAAGAGTTAGAAAGTTAGTTTTTCTATTATAGAAGCTCATATTGTTGGTTTTGTGTTTTCGTTTTTTTTTGTTTTTTCTAATTTAGTTTTCTAAGTAGAAATCCCTGGTGTCACATTTCCTCCACACGGTTCTCCCACCTTGGTTGAATTGCTCAAGTGATAGGATTTTCTTTACTTTTGAGGCTGTCAATTCTACTTTCACAAAGGCCCTAGGAGGTCTTTTCTGATTTGGACAAAAATTGTGTGTCTCCATAGTGTACATTCTGTCCTTGAGTGAGTTGTTAGGAGTCACTTGCAAAGATTTCATTATGTGTGTAACAGGCTGTGCTCTCCATGGAAGTGACTCAGAGGTAGAGGTAATGTGCAGGCTGTTTATCGGGGAATGCCCTTGGAATCAAGGCCTGTGGGAAAGTGGGAAAGGAAAGGGAAAAGGGAAGAGTCAAGCTGTGACACACTTACCCCACAAGGAGCTCTGGGGCTCAAAGTGAGCAACCTCCTATATTTAGAAAACTCATAGTTTAATTCGACCCCATCTCTTGCTATTATCCCATGCTTGAAGTTCCTTTGGAAATGGTCTCTTGCTTCTCTTATCAGGTTAGCACATCTGAGCATCAAAGCTGTGCTGTGATGTACATCACCACACTCTCTACGTGAATATTGCACAGACACTTCAGGTTTAACTTGTTCAAATTGAAACCCTTCCCTTTCCTCATCCCAGTGGTGTTAATTCCACCTACCAATTGCTCAGAGCAAAATCTTTAAAATGACTCTTGACTTGCATCATTCTTGCATGCCCTACATCCATCCTTCATGAAATCACATGGGTTCTACCTTCAAAATCCAGCAGGAATCCAGCCACCACTCACCATATCCAATACTATCATCTTGGTCTGGGGCACTGTTTTCTCTCAACCTGATTATTACAAGTCTCCTTGATTCTGTCTTTGATTATCTGCAATCTACTCCCAGTATATCAACTACAGTGATGATTTTTTTTTTTTTTTCTCAAAATTCTTCTTGGCTCCCCTTTTAACTTAGAGCAAAAAAATAAAACCCTTCCCATGGCCTATAAGCCTCAAATGATCTACTTCCCTTTATCTGTGTGACCTCATTGTCTAGTACTCTCTGCCTGTTCACTCCACTTCTAGCACATGAGATAGTATATCACATGTATGGATCAATGGTGAGAAATGAAATCACTGCTGGGTGGAATAGCGCAGAAAGAACTTTGTATGAGATAGCAAGGTGACGGGACATTTTTCTCTTTAAAAATAGTGGAAAGACTTTGAAGCATTTCAAGCAAGAAAGTAAAATGATTAGAAATTTGTTTTAAAAAGATAAGTTGATAGCTCATATCAAAGAGGGACTAAGGGAGTAAAATACAGGGAAATGGTTAGAGATGTTGCAATAACACAGATAAGAGAAGGGAATAACCTGGAAAAAAGGGCACCAGCATCAGAAACAGAAGGAGACAATCAGAGTGTGGACTGGTCGTAGCCCAATTTTTGGTATATACGTAGTTTGTAGCCCTTTCGGTAGTTGAATGATTTGTATGGAAAATGAATAAGAGGGATTTCCAGAGCCCAGGATTGCATCCCTGGGAGCATGTGGGCACCATCCATTAAGACAAGCAATGAAGGAAGAGGAACAAGTTGGAGAACAACATGATTTCTATTGGGGATATGTTGAGTTGAATACAGTGTATCCTGCAAGGGAGCTATTAGAGAAAGAAATCAATCAAACAGTTGAAGTTATAGAATTGAAATTCAGGAAATAGATCAAAGGTATTGGAAGACAGCTTAAAATGGCAATTGAAATAATGAAGACAGCCTTGGAAATATCAGTGTATAGGTATCAGTAGAAGTAGAGGATAAGCTCACTCTAAGTTTACAGGACAAAGCTGCTTGAAGTACAAATTAGTCACCGTTTAACCTCTCCTGGTTAAAACCAGTAGAGAGACGAGACAAGGAGATATGTGCCAAGTAGTATATCACCATTATTTGGGTTTAATGACTCTTTAAACACAGTACTCCTCAGAAAAGTTGGGTTTACTTAAAATCCTATCCCTGAATGTCTCCTGCAAACTCTATGCCCCATGCCACCATGCCAGTGGGCTTCTGGGTGTACAGTCAGCCCTCCGGATCCATGGGTTCCGTATCTAAGGATTTAACCAACCATGGATCAAAAATACATATATGTTTTAAAAGTTACATTGTTCCTGTTGTGTACTACGTAGTGAGGCCTACAGTGGTTGTGGCTATACTGAACATGTATTGACCTTTTTATTTTCATCATTCCCTAAACGATATAACAGCTATTTACATGGCATTTACATTGTACTAGGAATTTTAAGTAACCTACAGATGATTTAAGATACATGGGAGGATGAACATAGGTTTTATGCAAAAACTATGCCATTTTATATAAGAAACTTGAGTATCCACAAATGTTGATATCTGTGAGGTGACCTGGAACCAATCCCCTGTACATGCTGAGGGCTGACTTCATTTGAACAATGGATAATATTGATGGAAGATTGAGATGATGGGGGGTGGGGGAGAGCAGAATTTTTTCTTTCTCCTTTTCAAGGTTTGGGGGCATTTTATGATAGTGACTGAGTACCCCCAATGGTTCTAGCTTCTAACATAGTTCCCCTTTTTCTGTGGAATGAGGCAGCCCTCGAACCGATTCTAGCTCCCACCAGATAGGCCCAGCCACGGGGTTCTGTTAACACCACCTCCTTCCTCTCTTTGTCCCTTCGTCCCTAGGGATGGTAGCAGATTCCCAGTATTGCTGAAATCTCTTCGTTTCTTGGACTTCTCCCATGCCCTCGTAGATTTTTTAAGTCATTCCATCGCTTGTGTAACCCACTAAATCTGCATACGTTAACCTATGTTAAATTTGAATTACCTACAGTGGACTCTGTTTCTTAAGTTGATGGGGTATTGAACATATATTTGAAAAACATATCTTCAAATTAAAGCCAAAAATGTACAGGCCTCCTACTGACTGTCTGTCTCAGACAGTAATCAAAATAACAAAGGGGGTCCGTTTTCACTATTTTTAACAGGCTTGATCTGTCATACCTATCTGGTGGGAAAGTGAGAAACTTGGAGAAGGGGGTGGAGAGAACAGGTCTATTTCCCACCTGGAGACTAGGAACACAGGTTGAGTCGAGCCTGTCTATGGGCAGAAAAGAAAAGAGCCATGAACGTCCTTTCTGGACTGAGGAATTAGCCTCTGGTAAACAGATCCAGGGTCTTAGCTATCTCATCCATCAGAATCGTCATCCCCCAGGTGAGGCAATTAGCCCTACATACCTTCCCTGTGAAGGATGACATCACAGGGAAGGGAGTACTTGCATGTTCATTCTCACCACAGCATCTTCGGAGGAATGGAGTGACTACCACCTTCCCTCCATGGAATGCTATGGTCTGGAAAATTAATTCCTTCCTGCAAGTAACTGGGAAGCCAGAAAGAACTGGTGGGGCTGAGTCCAAAGTGAAAGCGAGCTTCAATAAGAGGGAGAGATCAACATTAAATGTTCCAGAAACCTCAAGTTAAGATAGCAATTGAAAATTAGTTATTGGATTCAGAACTAGGAGGGCTTTGATGAGTTTTAATGAGCAGCTTCAGAGATATAATGGAGGAATTAACCAGACTCCATTGCCTCGGGAATTGAATAATAAGGAAGTGATTCCAATGTGACCGGACAGTTTTTTTCAAGTAGTTAGCAGGGAAGGATATACAAGGGTGAACAAAGGAACAAGGGTGAATAAAGGAATAGCGAGGACTTCTTTTTTTTTTTTTTTTTAATTAAAGATACTTGTATATGTGCTAATAGGAAAGAGCCCATAAAGAGAAAAAAAGTTTGAAGACAGAGGAAAAAGAGAACTTATTGATGAAGCAAGATCAGCCAAGGTCCAAAAGAAAACAGGGTGGAAATTATAGTGGACAGATGAATCATGGAAGAAACTTCAGTCTTGTCTTGAGACAAGACAGTGAGAGGTAGAGAGACATATAGACTCACATGAATGTGTTGAATGCATTTAAACATCCTTGATCATTTTCCTCTTAAAATTAATTCAAGACACATATCAGTGCTAGTCAAAGGTCTTGATTGGTATACAAAATCAAAATTTAAAACTCACATTAGTAATGGTATCTCACTGATCTGATATAAAACCAGCCAGAGGAGAAATATCCGCAATGTCATCCAGTGGAAGAAGTCACTTCCCCTTAGAGCTTTCCTCACCTTGCTTGCCTCCATCATTTCCGCCAATGATAGTAGTCCTGAACCAAAGTTGGATAGAGAAGGTTGTTTCATTGGCGTACATATTAAATCAACAGTTTCCATGATGTGCATATTTAGGGGTTACAGGGCAAAGTTGTTCCATGAGATAAACAATATTAAATGGTTTACTGCAAAATACACTGCATGTCTTATTATTGACTGTCTCGGGAGCATTACACAAAAGGCACTGCTCTCCACCATCCCTGGACTGTAGAAGATCCCTATTAGTGGAGATCACACAGGACAAGTGTTCTAGAAAGCACGCCACTGTAGTGGTGTTTTGGCTTTTCTATGTGAAAACAGCACCGGTGATGTATTCAACGGACCCCAAACTCATTTCTAGGGAGGCCATCAAAACGCGCATATTGTAATGGCTTTGGCATGCTCTTGTCAACACCAGGCTGGAAGCGATGACTTGAGCATGGGTGGTGTTCCACACCCATTGTCAGAACCCCTCCTCTCCCCTAATCTCTACTTCCAAGATCTCTATAAAGCTATTTATTAAGTGGAACACATCCCCCAAAATACGGCCCTCTTGAAAACAGCAAACCCTGCAGCTGGCATTATGTCATTGTACATTCCATCTTAGTAAAGTTACCCTCGTAACCTTATCATGAGCTTGATCTGCTCGTTGCTCACATTGCTTCAACATATCAAAGTTGAAAGACTCCTTATTACATTTCTCAAAATGAGGTCTAAGAACCCATTTGAGTTAGAATTACTTAGGTTGCTTACTTTGAAATTGGCCCATCTCTGACCTTAACAATAATGTTCTCTGGAGATAGAGCAAACCTTTTAGCAAACTTCCCAGGATTGTTGTTTGTAAACTAAAGCCCAATGAATACTGTGTCAGAAATTCTCTGCTCTCTGACTCCCCTCACTTTTTTCCCCCAAATTTTAATGAGAAATGACATACACAGAAAACACAAATGCATACGTTTTAACAAAGTGAATACGTCTGCGTAACAAGCACTTCTATTAGGAAACAACCAGACCAGGAGCCCAGAAGTCCCCATGTACCCCTTTCCAGACACCAACCCCATGGAAGAGAATTATTGTCCTGTCTTGGAACAATATCAGTTTGTTTTGCCTATTTTTGAACTTTCTATAAATGAAATCACATAATGTATACTGTTGGGGGACTGGCTTCTTTCACTCAACATTATTTGGTGAGATTCATTCATACTGTTGTGTTTTCCTGTGATTTTCTTCCCCCCGATCTTCGCTGGGCAGTATTCTATTGCATGGGTATACAATTGAATTATCCTTTCTATTATATGTAAACATCTGGACACTTTTGTACATGTCTTTTGGTCCACGTGTGTACACATTTCTATCTGCCTAGGGATAAATTGCTGGTTCATAAGGCATGTTATTTTTTGTTCAGCTTTAGTGTTTTGGGTTTTTTTGTTTTTGTTTTTTTAATTTCAAAATGATTGCGCCACGTTAAACTCCAACCAGCAGGGTACGAGTTTCCAGTTGCTCTACACCCTTTACCTCCTCACTTGGTACCATCTGTCCTTTGCATTTTACCTACCGTGGTTGGGACATACCCGTATCATTTTGTGATTTCAATTGTATTTCCCTAATGACGAGTTAAACACTGTTTCGTATAGTTATTGACTATTTTAATACCCTCTTTTAAACATCCTCTTCAAATGCTGTTCAAGTCTTTCAACCATTTTTAAAAATTGAGTCATCCGCCTTTTGCTCACTGGAGCAGTCCTTTCTACGTTTGGATTCAAGTCCATTGTTGGGTATACGTGGATGTATTATAAATATAGTCTCCAATTGTGTGGATGGCCTTTTCACTTTAACAGAAATTCTTAATTTTAATGTAGTCCAGTTTATCATTTATCTTTTTTTTTTGTCTTTCTTAAGAATTATTTACCTATTCATTAATTTATCCTCCCCCATTTTTTCCCCAAATGCTTCATTGATTTATCTTTTACATGGAGGTGGGCTGTCTGACTGGAATTTATTTTATTATATTTTGTATGGTATGCAATTTCTTTCTTTTTTTTCTCTCTCTCTCCCCATATACATATAAAATGAAGCCCAAAGATAGGGCCAAACTCGCCACCTAGTACAAAGGAGGCTAGTGTTAGAACCCACTTTGCTACCTCCTCTCTTTTATCTGTGTGATTATTTTAGTTCTCAGCATTGATTTCTCCAGGTGAAACGGGCCTCACTAGCTTATGGTTTCATTTAAGATCTTATTTCCTGACTGCCATTCTGAGGTAAACCACCTTGAACTCCCCTATTTTTTAAGCTTCTTATTGCATTCAGGTCAAAACAAAGATGTCAAAATAACCTCAGACCCCTAACCCATGGGTCACAAGACTGGGACATGTAGTGCCACTTTTGTTTTGTTTTGTTTATTGGGGTGACAATTGTTAGTAAAGTTACATAGGATTCAGGTGTATAATTCTGTAATACATCATCTATACATCACATTGTGTGTTTACCACCCAGAATCAGTTGTCTTTCCATCAAGCAAAATAAGTCAGACAGAAAAAGTCAAGAACCATATGATTTAACTGATATGTGGTATATAAAACTGAAAGCAACACAGGAACAAGACAAACAAATGAAGAAGCAAAAACTCATAGACACAGACAATAGTTTAGTGGTTACCAGAGGGTAAGGGGGCGGGGGGTGCCAGATGAGGGTAAAAGAGATCAAATATATGGTGATGGATACATAGGTTTCTAACATGACTTTAAGTCATGACCCCCAGGTATCCTGGTTCCATGCTAGTCTTTGTCGTTATTTAATTATCTAGAGAGAACAAGTAAATTTGCCTATATTTTCTCACTGTGAAATAAAGGAATAGAATAAAATTTGCCCCAAGTTCCTTTCAGATCTATTTTTTAAAAAGTAAAAAAACACCCTATAATCTCATTACTTCATTTTATTTTCAAAATAGCCACTTTCTCTATAATTGTGGCACTGTATGACACATTTCTCCTTATTCATTCACTGTAAAAGAAGAATGTCTAGATATTATTAAAACTTAAGGACATTCTGTGAAAGCAACTCAAAGTATTTAAATTCCTGCAATACATAAAAAAAAATATCTTATCTCCTTATTGCAGTTTGCCAAAGGATTTCCATTTTAAGACCCACCTCCCGTCTGACACCTTCATTAGCTACGCAGATGTGTTGTTTGATGTGTTATTCCCTTGTAAAAAATCCCAGTTTCCAACCAGGCGGGAAAGACAGATTGAGAATGAGGCCAAAGAATGAATTTTATTAATGATTGCTGCCTGGTTTTGTATACATATCTCAGCTCACATCCTGAGAAATTCTTTTTCACTCAATCCATTTCTATTACAGCCCTGTATTGTGTTACCACCTCATTATCTGTCTGAGAGACTGATTCAAAGTGAGGTTTAACATGCTGAGCATTTGGACAGCAAAGAGCAAGATATTTTGTTTTATTTTATTTTATTTTCTAACAGGAAATTCCTGGGAGGTCTCAGGCCACTTTCTTTTTATCACTGACAAGTTGGTTTTGATATTTGAGAATGTAGAGATCAATACCGACTTAGCCGTCAAAATGACTTGATAGAAGAAACTCTCTAATATTGTGCCAGGAATAATACCTCATCTCTTTGAGACCCATGCTATAAACTTTGCAACCATTTCCGAGTGCCCCCACAGGGGGGACCCCTGGAATAACTTCAAAGGATTTAAGGAAAGCATTTATACCCAGCTCTCCACCAGACCTACTCAGAGCCATTAGACCTGAGTTTAGGTTTCATTGAAGGTAATATTAGGAATCCATGACATGTTTCCACTATTTTAAATGGCCTAAAGAATATTTTATTGACAATCAGGCTGCCCAAGGCAATCAAAATTCCACATCCCTTTACTATTGGAAAATTTTACCAAATCAGTTTAATTCCTCTGGATCTCTCACCCAAATCAGAATCTGTGATTGGATGATAACTACTAGGATTAAAATAATAAGAATTAATTAAATATCACTGAACAAAGAATAGTTGTTTAAAAGTTAGTCCCAATGTGCTTTCCTGATTGCGGTGGTGGTTACATGCATCTGTGCATTTGTCAAAGCACATTGAGCTATACGCCAAAAGAAGTACATTTTATCCTACATAAATGTAAAAATATATTTTTAAGTTAATCCTTTCAAAACACCATAGGGGTGAAAATCATTCTCTTTTATGGAAGACAGAGTGCTTTGTCCTAAATCAACATGGTGGGGAGAGAAAGTGTCTTGATTGGGACTCAAGGAGCCAAAGGTCTTGATGAAGACAGCTGCACAGACATGTTAAGGTCACATCACCAGAGAGATAGCATCGCCCATTGTCAGTCCTGGGAGATGTCACGGGAGATGGACAAGAAGTCAGGAAGTAGAGATGGAAACTGGAAGTGTCACCAGTTGATCCTTCAAGTAAAGAGGCTGGGATAGAGGTGGCATAAGGCAACTGGGACACCAAGAAAGAGACTAGTCAGGTGTAAGCAGCAGACCTCAGAGGCAGAGCCTAGAGCTAAGCCCATGAAAGGACGCCATGGCAGGTTTGGTTTTGTTCTAATGACTTCATCATGTCAAGGAGTTTTAGCCCTGGTCTCTGCAGTAAGTGGCAGTGTGAACTTGCTTCTTCTCTCTGGGCTTCAGTGTCCTCATCACCAAATGGTAAGATTGGAAGGGTCATCTCCCTGCTCCCTTCCAGCAGAGAACAGGATGTGAGTTCAAAGTTTAAGTCAGGGTGTGTCTTTAGTAAACGTTGTTTCATATATACGTGACACACAAACATCAGTAATACAGGTGTATAAAAGCCTCATTCATGATAGAAATAATAGCTCGCACTTGGTTTTACCCTTCAGCTCCCTTAATTTCTCTCTGTGAAACAAGTACAGACGTAGAGAAAACAGGCAGGTTTAACATAGCTCCCGCTGTGATTTGTTCTCCCTCTTTCTCTCATGCCGCTTTACTTGCTTAATCTTGGAAATGGCAGATGAGGAGTATGGACTCAGATGCGCTTTAAATAGGTTGGACCAGTCTTGGGTTATGCATTGATTAGAATTAGGCAATGATGTGGTCATCTGTACAAGCAGTCGTATGTCGACACCAAGTAACTGGGAAGGCAGCAAGCAGTGGATGGAGCACCTTTGGTCTCTGTCCCGAGAGACTTCATACCAGCTATTCCACTCAGTCCTCCCAGGTGCTCTCTGAGATGGGCAGGAGTAGTGCTGTTGTACAGTGTCTTAAAGTAGTGCTTCAAAATATCTGTGTCTGGTGACACTGGCACTGGCTCCGAACACAGTGCTGAGGATGTGGGGCCTCTCCTGGGACACCCACAGGCAGGAGATGAGGCTAATGGGTCTGAAACAATCATCACAATGCTTATCCTCAACCTTTGGTGTTCTTAGGAATGAGGAGGGAGCCTATGAGCTATGCCGATTTGGGGTAGGAGGGATGAAGTAAAGCCCAGGGCTCTGCATAATTCTGATGTAAGATTTATTGTTTGGGATGAGGATAAAGAGGTTATTCAGCCAGGTCACAGGTAGTAACTGTGGCTCATTAAAGAAAATGATAAGGGGTCATTTGGAGTCCCAGGGGATAACACCAGAGATAACGATGAATAACAAGTCTGTACTGCTACATATCTATTCAAGGCAAGATCCAAACTACTGACAACATCAAATGCGGAAGAACAAGGAGCAAAAGGAACTCTTATTCATTGCTAGTGGGAATATAAAATGGCACAGCCACTTTGGAAGACATTTTGGCAGTTTCTTACAAAACAGAAATAGGCTTCTATTAGATGGTAACAGTCATGCTCCCAGGTATTTCCCCAAATGAGCTCAAGACTTATGTTATAAACATTCCTGCACAAAAACCTGTGCAGGCATGCTTATAGTAACTTTATTCATAATCACCAAAACATGGACGCAGGCAAGGTGTCCTTTAACAGGTAAATGTATAAACAAACTGTGGTACATCCAGACAGTGACATCTTACCAACGATAAGAAGAAATGAGTTATTAAGCCACAAAGACATATAAGAATCGTAAATGCTTATTACTAAGTGAAAGAAGCCAGTCTGAAAAGGCTATCTACTGCTTACCAACTATATGACATTTTGGAAAAGGCAAAACTAGGGAGACAATTAAAAAAAAAAAATCCGTGGTTGTCAGGGCATTTGGGGAAGGAAGAGAAAAAAGGGATGAATATTTGAAAAACACAGAGGATTTTTAGATCATAGAGATACTGTGAATGCAGGTACATGTCATACGTTTGTCAAAACCCATAGGATGCACAACAAAAAGAGCCAACTCTAATGCAAACTATGGACTTTACTTAATAATATTTTATAGCAAATAAACCACATGGATGGTATAAGGGAAGCTGGGTTTGAGTGGGAGGGCCTGAGGTGGTATATGGAAACTCTCTCCATTTTCTTCTGAATGTTTCTGTAAGAACTTAAAACTTTTCTTAAAAATAAACCCTATTAGTTTAAAAAATAAATAAATAAGCATATATTAAAATTATAAAAGAAAAAAAAAGGAGGGAGAAAAACCTCAGGCCTCCTCTGAGCACTGCTCCTGGGCTAACCGTGCCTTACCACGCTAACTATTGTCTAAGCCAGGCTGTCATTTCATAACATTGTTTTGTCTGAATTCTGCATTTTTACTTTATCACTGATTTATCACTAACTCCTTTTTTCTTAAGTTGTGACTCCCTATTTATTTTAATCTACTTTACTTATTGACAATATATGTTTTAACTGAATATTTCATAGATTGGTAGGTAAGGTAAATCATTTTTAGCAAGAAAATCACTTAGCAATGGAAACAACCTCAAAATGTTCTCTCCATAGCGTTCACTTCTTTCGAAAATGTTATTTCTATTTCTTCATGAATTAAAAATCATACATTTACAATGAGGTTTACCATGGATGAAGGGATGATGATTTGCCTTTAAAATAATTTTCTTAAAAACTGAATCTCAGAGACAGGATAGAAAAGTAGTTGCCAGAGGCAAGTCAGGGTATGGGGAACAGCGAGAAGTTGGTAAAAGGGGACAAACTTTCAGTTATAAGATGAATAAGGTCTGAGAATCTAATGTATAACATGGTGACTATAGTTTATAACACAATGTATATTTATGTCAAATCATTACATACATTTAAAATATCTTATAATGTTGTCAATTAAACCGTAATAGAACTGGGGAAAAATAAAAATAGATCTAAAATATTTTATCAAAGATCTAATATGAATATATAATTAAGATCTATAACAGAAGAAAAATAAAATTAGTACAAATATATAAACAAACAAAATCGGGGTTTTTTTGTTAGACTTTCAAATATTTTTATAGTTCATTGACATTTTTTCTCACTGCCAGGATGTTTTATGTATTTTATAACTAATCATCCTCAGTTCACGTCGAATTATTTTAATAAGGCTTCCATTTTGAAATGATTTTAAATTTACAGAAAAGTTGCAGAGATGATACAGACTGTTTCTGTTATATATACACACACTTCACCCAGTTTCTCTTAATGTTAACTGTGTATGCAACCATTTGTGAAAACTAAGAAATTAACATCGACACAACGCTATTAACTAAACTACATACTTTATTTGGATTTCACCAGTTTTTCCACTAATGTCTTTTTTCTGTTCTGGAACCCAGTTACTACAGAATCCAAATACTACATTTCATTTGATCTGTTTTTGGTTTATCTAATTCTTCATAGATCTGACTAGATTGTTATTATGCTAATTTGAAGTATGGCTGATGGAGGCTTATCCTGAGAGTAGCTCTTTCTTCTCTTGTCTCGTGGTCCACTTCTGCTTGCCTTATTAGTGTTATCTCCAGTCAATATTCTCTTTTCAGGAATTTTTAAAAATCCACTTCTTTTTAAATGGGTTAATTTAATCAACCCCCCATTAAATAATCCCTAAATCTGCTTAACTGAGCCACCCTAAACTGCAGGACTTCTTAACACCAATGGCAGCAGAATAATTGCCAACTTTGTCAAGTTATGAAACTCTCATCGTTTCACGGGATACAGCAAACACTGTTCAGGGTCTAGGACCCTTTGAAAAATGGAAAGACCAATGGCACTAGCTTCAACCAATGTATAAGTATCATAAAAAATATTTTCTTGTATTTTAGATAAATGGTTACACGTTCTATTTAGATATATGAATACAAAAATAGATTCCAGTATTTTCTTCCCATATCTGTGTAGATTTTCTTGACCCGCTGGAGGGATTCTGCCCCCGTAAGAGACTCCTCAGTTTCTGCAGGCTTTAATGATGTTGGAAGGAAGTAGCGGTGTCACGGGGGCTGGCCTGCAGGAGCCCCCACCCCACAGCCTCCCTTTCTGGTCTTCACCTCTTAGGAATGTATCCTTATTAAACCAGGCTCAGAAGCTCGATGCATCTGCTCTGAGTCACTGAAAATCTCCTGAAATATGACATCGGTCGTGTCAGGGAGAGCGGGACTTTGTTGTGTGGCATTTAAACTTTCAGCGGGATCACAGGACGTCTGTTATTTCAAGTTGGACTTGATTATTTTTTTTGTTGTTGAAACCGCCAGACTTTCTGACCATACAATACCAGCTTTCTTCAACTGTAACTCTTTAGTTCCTTTTATGGTAAAGTTTAATACTGTGAACATATGGAGCGTCTGAACGTCTGCCAAATGTTCTAAAAGACAAGGTTATAAATACCCCAGCAGTGAGCTTTGTTCCTTAATGTATGGCTCTGTTACTCGGAGTCAATATGGAAGATGAATCAGATCATAGAGTTGGCTTGGGCATCAGCTTGATATTTCTGGCAAGAACTCATAGCATCTCATTTGCCGGAGCGAGAGAGAAGTGGTTGCTCTGAGGTAACATTAAGGGAATGCAAAAAAAGAAATGAATTTTATAAAAAGCCAAGAGCAGAACGATAGCTTAACTGAAACATCCAAAATGTAAATACACAGTCCAATCTTCTCACCAGAAAATGGAAGCTGAGTGTCATCATAATACCCCTGGGACGGGAGATTACACTCACTGCCCCTTGACTCTACATTTGGAATAGGCACCTCTCTGTTTCCTTGGTGATGGGTCTCCCTATTGCACCCCAAGCCCAGTTCTTCACCAATTCCCAGGGCCCTATTCACAAGTGTCCCTCTGCCCAAATTTGGGCTCGTCCCACCGATTCAGTTCAGGACCCACCACTATCATTTCTCTGATGCTGCTCTTTCTCTAGAAAGGGATCTGTTCACCTGCCCTCACTGTCCCCAGCATCCAACACAGCCTATCTCATTTGTGGTGGGCTGACAACTGAAAGGAACCTCACCCACTTCTGCAGTATAAGATGCAATGTGTCAAGACTCGGCCTAACGGGCCTTTGAAAGAAGGCCTCTGGGTGAATAAACCTCAGTGTAGTTTAAGGAAAGCCCTTTGCGTGCACTTTCCAGGTCACTAGGATAATGTTTAATAATTTATGTCCTTCTCACAGTAAGTGCACTTAGTCTCCTGAAGGGCTTAATGTACCTTCCTAAGAGTCCTGGAACTGCCAGGACTGAGCTCATTTATGTGGCAGGATGTGATGATGGGCAGAGAGCTATAAAAGGAATCAGGAGAACTTCACTAAGACTGTTCTTTCCTGGATGACGATTTTGTTTTTCTTTTTGATGTGCCATCTAAGCCTGAGTTTCTCCATCTCTAAAATGGGAATAATAGCAAATCTGACGAGCTTAGAATATTGATATTAGACTCAAATGACATAAGGCATGGGAAAGCTCTTAAGAACCTGAAAAGGACTCTTGTTATTTGTATCAATGAGCTCAGTTTTGCTGGCATAACAAAGAACCTACAAATCTCAGTGGGTTATAAGCACAATTTAATCTCTCACACGGTGCCTATTATCTGTAGATTTCTTGCTACTCTGCGCCAAGTACCTGCTTCATTCCAAGATGCAGGATAACCTTTACCTGGGATCTTGTTTTCTGGTAGTGGAGGGGAAAAGCAATGGTAGAACCCCATGATGGTTCTTGGACCTTTTGCTCAAATGTGCCGTGTGTCACTCCTGCTTATAATTCATTCACCAAAGCAAGTCATGTTAACAAACCTGACTCAATTGGATGGAAAAGTGTACTCATCTCATTGGAGAGGGAACTAGGAAAGCATCTTACAGGGCCACTGTTGAGAGGACCAGTGTCTATTTTGAACAAATCATACAAATATAAAACTTGGGGTGGAATTAAGATCCAGTCAAGTCCCTTGGAGATATTCCTCGGTTACTATGTAGCTTACTGAACAAAACAAAACCTGTCAAACTTTTCTCAGCCTTATCTGTGTTCCTTAAACAGCTAGACTACAGTGAAGTAGTCTAGGACGAAGGTACTCTGATATTAAACAGACAGGGAGGAAATAAAACGACAGGGATTAAATAGACAGGGAAGATGAAAGACTTTTATAGAGAAAATTAAAGTAAAAAGGACAATAAGGAATAAAAAAGGAGAAAATAAAACACCATACACGACATTTCTGTCACCGGAATTCATAAAGGAGAGGTTATATTTCGTAGCACTTGATTAGAGGTACATTCTCAGTGAAAGCCAGGGTTCACACACCCGAGCTGTCAGTAGTTGGAACAAGTTATTAGACTCTGGGTCTCGCTGAGCCTCAGTTACTTGGCTATAAAATGAGAAGGACTCAGGCAAGTGCATCTCGTAAGTTTCAATGAGATAACAGATATGAAAGTGTAAATCAGACAGAAATAACTAGTAAAGCAAAATACTTTGGGGGTGGGGGGGTATTTGGTTTTGCTTATTTTAACAATAATCACCATAGGTGGACCCAGTAACAATCCTTCCATCTACTCAGCCATCAGCCACGAATCATGCATCCACTGATCCAACTTATAGTTCCCTATATCAATTAGTAAAAAAAAAGTGCGTGTTATGTGCCAACCCTATGAATGCTGGCAACCCTATGAATGAGTGACGCCCACCATGTCCTGTCCTCAGCAGCCCTGCTCAGCTCCTGTAGACTCAGGCATGGCTTCTTTTATGGAGTCAGTTCATCTCATAGTTGGTCTCCCTCTTTTCGTGCTGCCTCCTATTTTTTCCAGCATTATTGTCTTTTCCACAGAACCCTGCCTTCTCAGGAGGTGCCCGAAGTAGGACAGCTTCAGTTTTGTCATTTTTGCCTCCAGTGATGTTTCAGGTTTGATTTGCTCTAGAACCCACTTGGTGTTTCTAGTGATCTACAGTATCTGGAGAGTCTTCCTCCAACACCATATTTCAAATGAATCTGTTTTTTATTTTCCTCTCAGCCTTCTTCACTGTCCAACTTTCACATCTGTGCATAGTAATTGGGGATACGAGGGTGTGGATGATCTTAGGCTGGGTCTCTAATGACACATCTTGGCTCTTTGTGGTCTTTCCTAATTCTTCTATTGCTGAGACTAAGAACTGGTATTTTTTAAAAGCTTCCTGGTGATGCGAAGGTCAGCAAAGTAATGTAGGTAGAAGACCAGGCAATGTGGACACTGCGACAAGTGGGGTATGAGATTTATAAAAATTTGGAAATGGGCCAGGCTCTGCTAACCTCACACCATATAGTCTCTAGATGCAGAAGTAGGTCCACCTGTTAATCAAGTCAAGCTTCACATCGTCTTTTCCTGTTCTTTCCCTGTCTCCTTGTCTCTCTCCCATCCCAGCTCCCTTCCTCGATTACTTTACTCCCTGCCTCTCTACTTCTATTTATCTATGACCCTGACTCTCCTTGCTTCAGATATGGTTTCTTCCGAGAGCTGGAAAAGTGGTTGTAGCCAGCAAGAAACCCCTACCTCAAATGTATGATGCAGAAGGAAAAGAAACCCTTGCAATCCCACATAGATTCCTTGTTTCATGAAAGAATCTGCTTGAGTCAGTCATTTACCATTCGCACCCATCTCTGTGGACAAGCAAACGATGCAAGACAGTGAGCACGCAAGAAGGAGCGTGTAAGATAGTCCTTGCACAACCAGAGGCGGTGGTCAGGTGCAGCTCTTCCTAGAACAGGACAGTCACAACAGCTGTCCCCTGAAAGGGCCTACTGTATGAAGTGGTCACTACAGGCATGTGCCCCCTATGACCAATTGGAATTTCTACACCTGACCATCCTCAGTGACCTTGGGGCAGCAACGGTTCACCTCTCCTGCACTAAGCAATTAATAGGCACTCCCCACTCCAAATCCCCAGATATCTCAGGCTTAGAAGACCCCAGATTATATTCTGTCATCACCAAGTTAGAAGGAGCCTGGGGTACACTTTGCACTGCTGTCAGCATGACCCCTACAGAGTATTACTCCTGAAGACTAAGAGAATATCACATTGGTCTTCTTATTTCCCTCTGCCCTGGCCACCATGGGAATTGTAGAAACATAACTATTATAATTTCCTGTATCCATTAAAAAATTAAATGCAAAGTAAGTTAGCTTATAGTGCAAGTGTTATGGTGAGAATGTTATGTTGAAAATACATTAGTGGCTCCCACACAGTAGGACCTTAATAAATGTTTAATAATGGCTATAGGAATTTACATTTTATCATTAGTTCTTCCATTAAAATGCACTTCTACCTTCTGGGGGAAAATGGCAAGGAATACCTTGTTGTGAGCATGTGAGGAAGGTTAAGCTATTGCAACAGTATGCCGTTACGATGGTGCAAAGGACAGTTTTTCTAGCCCAAACAAAATAGGTCAGGAATTTGCAGTTCTGAATTCCTCACTTAATCACACAGATTCTGTATATTAGAGTCTGCAGGGTTCAACCAGAGCAATCCACCCCCACTTTATTCCCACTGTCCCTAGTGTCGGGACTTGGGAGTAAGCAGTGAACAAATCAGCTCCCCAAGCATTTTCAGAACGTCCCAGAGAACAAATAAAGGTGTCAGGTGATGTCAATGTAGAGATGAAATGGTGAAAGTTCCTGATTTGTTGGAAAGCAAAGACTTTTGTGAAGTTGAATATAAAGCAGATTATGAAATTTTCTGATTTTGATTGTGTGTGTGTGTGTGTGTGTGTGTGTGTGTGTGTGTTGGTTTTATAAAGGCTCACGTTCAGATAACACAGAGAAACTGTTTTTTTGAGATACACTCACAAACACCCTTTCAGATTCACTAATGCACCAGGCTAAACTTAATCCCTTGGGGAGAACAACAAGTTCTGAAGCAACGTATTAGCTAAACCATCACATTCCTCATCTGAAAATATCAAATGCCTCACTGCACTTTCGTGCCAACCTGCACAGACGAGTAGTCAGCTTCTCTTTTCCTTGTTCCTGTTTGTTTCCCAACAATGTAACTGGCATTCTGAAAAACAGCAAATTCTGTGGGTTATAAATGGTCAAAGAAACAAGAAAAACCGGAGAGAAGTTTCATACCTAATCAAGGATTATTTACTATGACCTATGTTTTTCCCAGTAAACATGGATATGTGATGTACTCTTATGTTTATATTATTGCAATCCCTCGTGTCACACATTTGTGGTGTATATTATTCCCCCCCACCTCCCCATTTTCCTGGTGATTAAGCTCTGAGATACTAGTATGGATGTGAACGATCTGAAACCAAACCTGTATCCTGTATGTCTGAAGTGTTCGAAGAATCCTAAATAGTTCTCTATATCTGGTCATAGAAATGTATATGGAGGTGTCTGAAGCAAGAGTGATGGGCAACAACCAGTGTGAGGCTTTCTACATCATTTCATGCTGCTCGCAATGGATACTTTCTACGCACTGATGGGATCCAATGTGTGTCTCAGAAATACCACTCTCGTGCTGTGCCCGTGGACATGCCAGATTAGACAAGACAACACAGAAGGCAGGAAGAATGCATGTAGGAAGATCAATAGGGAGATGTTTTACAAAATCCCAGACTAAAGTGTAGATGGAGAGACAGGGGATTTGAAATTTATCAGAGGCAAACACTAATGGCCTTATGGGACCAACTGAGTGTGAGGCTGGGGGATTCAAGGGTGCTGAAAAAATAATGGGGTAGACAGAACCTGGAATCTCTGCTGCATCATCTTGTTTTCCCATCTTCTGTCAGGAGTTCTTAAAGGTTCTGTGATCCCTGAGAAAACACATTCACCTGAAAGTAAAGAGAAGTCCATGGAAACCATAGTGTGCATGGAAGACCAGGCCACTTCATTCTTATTAGTGGCAAAAGATGAAACCTGACCACAGGTTTAAAAAAAAAGGAAAACGAAAAAGAAGGGAAGAGTCTGCCTTATTGTTTAAGAAATGCCAGATTATTGGCCAAACAGAACTAGCAGTTCAGATTTAGGGGTGTGGAAGTTAGCTCCATCTTACACTTGTAGTCAAAAAGCCAGGACATAATTTTAAGCAGTAGTAATAACATAGCCAACATTCTATGTGTAGAACTGCATTAGTACTTTACATGGGTTTACATATTAAATCCTTACAACAATTTTATGAAGTAGGCACGAGTATTAGCATCATGTTTATGGATAAAACCAACTACTTTTACACACAAAAAAATCTGACATCAAAAAATTGCTTGTCAAGCAATAATTTACCACTGTGAACTCAGACTTAGGGTGTGCCTGAAACTGAGATTGCTAACCTTAGGGGGACATGAGAGCATAGGGGACAGAATGTGAGGAAAGGTGGGTGTCAATTTTATTTCTACTTCAAACTTTCAGTTTGAAGATAGTGACTCAGGAAGTTGGGACCTTGGGTTTCTGATATGAGAAATTAAGAAATTGTACTAACTACTCTTTAAAACGTTGTTGTTTTTTTTTAAATCTAAGATTCTATGATTTAATGAAACTATATTTGGTAGCACTGGCTGGTCATTTGTGAAGCTCCCCATGTCGGCATTCTTTTCACCCCGCCCTGATCGTTGATTCTGCTGAACCAAAATTGAGCCTCAGGATCCTTCCCAACACAAGGTCAGAGTTGCTACATACGATGAAACTTCCTTTCCACCCAAAGGGTACAACATCTATCTGGTTGAAAATGAAACAAACACCTTTGAATAAATGGATCTCACTTATGTAAATCTGAAACTATAGACGTTTCTGCAAATTCTAAGAACAGCTGCACGGAGCCATGAAGAAGTGCTCAGAAACACTGAGTGTTTTGTACAGTTGTCTCTCTAGATGGAACCGCCACAATACCCTTTGTCTTGACAATGTTAAAAGATAAAGACCTGAGAAAACTGTCTGTTGAGAAAATCTCATTCAGAGGCTGAGGATCTGTTTATAGGATGGGGGGACTTAATGAGACTGTTCTCTCGGCAGTCGGTGTTAGATGAAAAAGGAAGCTGGTATTGGTGTGTGTTGATGGGTCAGCTGACAGACTTCAGGACCCACCAGCTGGTACCTCTGGGGCTGCTGCCTCTCACACAGGCAAGCCCCACAACACATGGGAACAACAGGGGCAAAAGCGTCACCCCTTCATGTGGCCTCTGAGCTCGGAAGAGATAGAATGGGGGCCTGAAGGGACCCTGGAAGTTCTAGCCAAATAACTAAGGATTCATAAATCGGTTATGCGATTTGTTATTTGTTCTTGAGGACAACAGAGAGGAGCTCTCCAAACCAGCAAATCCATTCAGTGAGCTGGCATTCTGAGAGGGCAGTGCCCCTGTGAAGGCTCATGGTGACGTAGACCTCCAGCGGCCTGCACACCTGGACTTGACGCTTAGGACTTGGTTGACAGGAGTAACTTCACCAAAGGTAGAATATGCCCACCTGATAAGGTGGGAGGAAGTGATCCGCCATGGAGACCCAGAAAAGGAGAGTCAGACCCATGCTGGCAGTGTCTGCGCAAAGATGTCTAGAAGAGAAGGAGCCTTGTTTGACCACTGCTCTTTTAAGACTTTCAGTGCCAGGGCAATAATTCTAGAACTCAGTGGGCTTCTTCAATTGCATTCCGATAACATCTTCCAACAAAATGGAAATGTCCCTAAACCGCTAAGTGATTTATTTTAATCTCCTAAGTCTGAACTGTACATTTCAAAGTAGGAACTTTGAAACCAAAATATCTCATCGCGAATAAAAGGCTACAGCTCACCTCTTGAAGAATTGCCCTGACTGGGTTGTTCTAGCAGTAAGAACAGATTCTTTTCATCAATACTCTTGTCTGAAAGCCAATATTTTTATGCTGAGGAGGGCAGGAGCACTTTGAATCCCAGGGGAAACTTTTCTGACTTTAATTTTTAATTAAATCGTTTCTTGCCAGCAATAAAATACTTTAGGGAAAGGTCATCCACAAAAAAAAGAAATCATGGTTTTAAGTGGAGCTAAGAAAATGAGGGTAGAAAATGTTTAAATTCTTCTCTAATTGCCTACAATACTTTTAGAGAGGGATGAGATATTCAGTTGAAAGAAATCAACATTTGTAGCGTGTGTACTGTGTCCCAAATACTGTGCCATGGATTTGATGTATTTAATCATTTGTTAGCTTCTCAATATCCCCATGAAGTTTGATCCTAATTTTATCCCAATTTTTCAGGCGAGGGAGCTAGATTTGGGTGGCGTTAAGTAATGTTTGTAACCTAGGAAGGGGAAGACCCAGGAGTTAAAGGATTAGGAATTGAATGCCCACTTTCTCAGGCATGAACCTTATCAGTGAAGGAACAAACAAAGGAACTTGGGAAAAACACAACACAGACACTTAGTAGCATGTACACCCAGAATCTGATAGAAATTCAATTCCCTAAACAATTTCCTGTGCAATATACATAACAATCAGCCCCGCCTCTCTTCTTACAATCACTGGATTAATATAATTCTTATTTTACCGGTAGTTAATGTATACCTTTTTAAATTCATTGTATTTGAGCTTGTATGCACATGTGAGTGTATAAGGTTTGCTTCTAAAACAAGAGGGCCTGATATTCTCTTTAAATGTTCATTCAAATTAGTCATGGGGAGAAAAATTATAAAGTAATGAATTCATGTCTTCAGGCCAATGTTCTTTTCATGTCAATAGTAGAGTTATCCGTTAACAAGGTACATTGGGAAATTCTTTGTTTTGAGTTGAACTAGAATTAAATCTCACTGTTCTATCAAAATGCAAAGACACTTCACATTACTATGGATGCCATTTTTAAGCTTCTAAGCCTGTGCCCACCAATCATCATCTATAAGAGAAATTATTTTATAAATAATGGGGCTGAACTCCGTAGCGCTCTACAAACATATCAATGAAATTACAAAAGAAATTAAAATGCTTGTGGAACTTAGGAGGAAGGACTACATAATTATGTGATTCTAGTGGTTTTAGAGCATTCTGTCACCTGGTAAACACCTACTATATTGCTAAGATCATCACTGACTCCACTTCAGCAGGGCACTCTGTGTGAGTTGCTCTTATAAGCCAGTCAGGATCACAGTTATCCTTAGGAAACACAAAAAGGAAAAAAAAAAAAGGTAGAAACTTCTATAATGCTTTCATATTTTTAAGAGTCTACTATATCATTAGTCTTCACAAAATCCCTATGGGTAATTGTGAAGGGGTAATAATTGCCCCTCTTCTGAGAGCAAAACAGAGGAACAGAGACTTACATCGAGTGTCTACTTGGACTCTTAGAGTCAGTGGAAGAGCTTTGACGTACAACACGCTCACCTTCTGACACCAAGCCTAGTGCCACAATTTCATACCACAGCTGACCACAAAGAGCCCCAACAGTGTGACCTAATGCTGGACCATAGTGCTGTGTGTTGCTTATCCATTTACTAAGCAAACGCGTAGGTGCCTACTCTGTGCCCAGGACATTCTGGGCCCTGGGAATGCTCGATTGAGCAAACACTGTCACAGTCTAAGGAGCAGATGATGACTAAGGAACACAACTCCAAAAATACAGGTATAAAAACAGCCTGCATATGCAAAGAAGCTGTATGTGTCAGGTGAGAAGCTGACCAAAGGTACAGAGAAGCCATGCCTAAGGCACAAATAAGAACAATTAGGAATAAAGACGAACGACTTAGTGGCGCTCTGAAGAATGACTAGGCATTAACCAGGCAGTGCATATACAGTGTGTATGGAAGAACATGTTCTAAGCCAGAGGTAGAAGATGCAAAGGCTCTGTGACATGAGCTGAGGATGAAGAAGTAGGTGGGGTCAGACCAGAATCGGTTTTTTACGCCATGAGGATTTATCATGTGGGAGGCGACTAACGGGCTATGGCAGCTTGAGCAGAGAAAGAGGTGATGTCACTGCGTGGTAGACTGACAGTCTCAGGAAGACTCTACTGAGTGGGGATCCTCTAAGGTAGCTACTCGTATTTCGACCACGTTCACAACTAAAATTTGCACTGTAAAATTAAGCGATTCCAGGTCAAAAATCAAATCTTTTTTTTTCTTTTTTTTTTTTTTTTTTTACAAGGACCTACTTTCTTGGTACAAAAAAGCTGGGGTAAGACCACAATACATATCATCAGTCCCTAAATATTAGGGATGGAAAAGAGTGCATGTGACTTCAGGAGTGGAGATAATCTGAGAAAAGCTTGAGCCCTAGCCCTTCACCTCACAGGCAGGGAACCCAAGGGTCAGGACATGAGTTATCAGCATTCACAGAGCACCGGAGAATCAGGAGGGGTGGTTGCTCTGGCGGCCTTAGCATTTTCCACTTCTAGGGAGATGTGAGCAAATTTCCAGGGGGATTAATCTCTCCATTCTGCACTGTTTGCAACCAAGATGATATGGAACCTTCAGATAACAAAGAGAAACAGCTCTCAGTCGACTGGCGACTATCCATTTCAGAAGCAGTGGGGAAATTAAATGCATGAGGCACATACACATTTATGTATTTTCCATATCAGAAAATGACCTTGTTAACTGTCATCTTCCCATTGAGGCATCTCCCTCAGCACAACATATATTAAATTTATGGATACAAGGTATAAATATAGTCACTAACCATTCATTCAGCCAGCAGGCATTAATCACCTGTGTGCACAGCGCCATAATTCAGTTAAACGCAATTCACTTTTACAATTATTTGGCAGCAAGAGAAAAGAACACCAGATGCAATTTCTAATCATGGTTTCGATACTTATTGACTATAATGCTAGGTGAAACATACAACCTCCATAAGTCTCAGTTTCCTCATCAGTAGAAGAAGGACAATAAATAACAATGACCTCACTGTGTATGGGAAAGAATAAATGACCCCATGCTGCACACAAGTGTTCAATAAGTGTTTCCTAAATGCATGAATGATGTCAAAAATACTCTGGGATTTTTTTTTTCTTTCGGTGATTCTGTTTCTACACAGATACTTGGAGTATTTCTCTACTTGGGGACCTGCATAAACAGAACCCATCTATCTATTCTTGGATGTAGCAAAATGAACCCATTACTGTAAAATCCTTAGGGATTCTGAAGTGGAATTGAAAGAGTCGGCTCTCAGGTGTTCGGACACCATCCCCAACAGGGAGGACACAAGATTCCTCTTTCAGAAACTGGGATATTCTGCTAGACTGATTATATTTCCACCATTAAATGAAATGGCACTTTTTAATTTGTTCCTGCCACACTGTGGTTTGGCCCAGGGGTGAACTGCCAACTGGCTGTGCAGTGGCCCAGACTGTTCCACGAACCCAGAACTCCGTTGAGCTGGGGAAGATGCAGTATCTATTTGCATTAGTCTTGAGTGCCGATGACAGAACGTCAGAATCCATGAACTGCTGGGAGAACCATTTGTGTATCATATTTCTTTGACCAGGTGGCTGCTTTCCACATGGGTCAATTTCTGGTTAGACCCTAGAATATGCCTGACAGTGCCCACCTTCAAACTGGGGGAGATGGCTCATATTTGATCACAGTGCTTGCTGTTTGATCAAATATATGATCTCTTTATGCATTTATTCTTTTTCTTTATGCTTTTAAGTATGATGCATTCTGCATCATGGTGTATATGTGTTCTATGTACTTATATTGAGCTTTTTAAAATCTGCAGATTGATGTAATGGAAAAGACATGACTCAGTTGAATTTGGAATGAATGCAAAACAACTTCTCACCAGCTCCGTGACTTTGAGCAAGGCATGTCACCTCTCTGAGTAGGGCCAGGACTCAGATGGTGTAAAGGGTGGCACTGCAGACGTAAATTTACAGAAGTAAGCACGACCCCTAGAGTCTCCTGAAATTTTGCATTCTAGGCGTCTTGCTTGCCTTACCTTCACGTTGATCCCATCTCTGAACCTCAGAATCTTATGAATCGAGACATTTATAGCACCGACTGCACTACATAGCAGACAACTAGTAAAGATGACCTGTACTAGAGACTTTGACGTATATGCATTCAAGCGTGCCTGGTACAGCCAGAACCACATCCAGATGGTACAGCTGGCTCCCTTTCATGGTGGGGTGGGTGTCCGTGACCACCCAGGGGTCCATCAGAAAACAGCCACTGATGACAGTGCAGGGATGCTGAAAGCCACATTACACAGCAGTGTGTTACCCAGCCACCCACACTTCACAGGGAGCCACTGAATTAAAGCAAAGGAATTCCAAAATAATGTTTGGAATTCTTTTTCCTGCTCATTTGAGTTAATTTTAGGAAACAGATTAAATAGAAAACAAAACCAAAAGTAACATACCACAATAGAGTCACTGTTAATTTCTGATATAGTTTGTTCCTCTATTATACACACTCTCACATAATTTGGATTGCAGTCCTCATAAAGTTTTGTTTGTGTGTTTGTTTCTTACGTAAGATTGCATCATGACTATTACCCCATGTCTTTAAATGCTTCTTATACTGTAATTTTTTATGGCGAAAAAGTAGGCCATTTTATAGATGTAACATAGCTACTTAATTTTATATTGTTGCAGTTTTCATTTGGGTCTGTAACGTAATATTTTGATCATTATCTTGTCCTCATTTATTAATCCATGTGTTTGTTTATGTATTAATAGTTATAAGTGGAATTATGCATCAAATGTCATGAGCATGATTTAGGTTTCCGATGCATATTGTCAATGTCTTTCCAGGGAATTTGTACCCATTGACGTGACCCACATGCTGCGACACTGTGTGTCACAAGAGGACATGTGTGCTGTACAGTCACTGGCAGTTGGGGGAACAGACTGGGCCTTAGGCTGTTTAGCCACAGACAAACCTTCTCATTTCTGTGATGGGGCTTCTCCTCCCAGCTACCAGCCTGCTCTGCTGGGCATGCTACCTGTGTTCTATCCTCAGGGCTATCATCCCCCTGGATCTGACCAGAAAGCAGGGCATTCTTCATAGAGTTACTTCTCCATTCTTCTCTCAAAAGTGAACTACAGTGTTGAAGTGTGAGTGGGCTGTGCTGGGCACAGAGCAAGGGGAAAGGCCTTTCAGAAAGTGACCTTATGTGTAAAGGTACAGCTGGATACAAGGACGAAAACCTCCTGGGAATTAGTTGAACTGGGAGAAACACAGACTCTCTCTCTCAGGGAGTGGTGAAAAAAGTGGTGGAAAAGGTCATTGTGAGTCCTTTATTTAAATTACTATGTATTGAACACACGTATTTTACTTCGTTAATTCTTACTGAAATCGTATATCCTGAGCAAGTGTTGTTATTCTCATAATAGATGAGCAAATGGGTTGAGAGAAGTTCAGAAAGGTCTTCCAAAAACAATCAGCTAGTAAACGGACAGGCGTGGAGTCAAACCCAGCCTGACCTTACCATCATCCTCTTTGTCTCAAAATGTACCTTGGCACCAAACAAACAAATTTGGATGGTTGGACTTAGCAAGCAAATATTTCTAATTCTTCTGATCTTGACATTGTTTTGAGATCATTTTTTTATCCTTAATGTTCACTCGGAAGTGGTTTCACTGGCCCAATTCCCTGTGAAAACGATAACTGGGGACTCAGCGTTTATGCTGTTCCAGGCCCTTTTCTAAGAACTTTACTTCTAGGAGGTCATATAAACATGAAAACATCCTCGTCTTACAAATGAGGAAGTGGCGGCCCAGAGAGGTTAGGAAATTGGTCTATGGCTCAACAGTGACTGCCTAGGATAGCTGAGTTTCTCAGCCAGCTCTTCATAACTATACCTGTGCCAGTGGCGTTCCGCCACACATCCCCTTGTGGATGCGATCATGGAGCTCATGAGAGCCACCTGGGCTGCACAGGGAACACAGGGCAATAGGAGAAGCCCAACAGGCCAGCGGTTGTTAGACCTGGGACTTAAAGTGTATTAAATAAGAATGGAAAAATCGGCTGCTTCTGTGTCACGTTGCACCTAAAGTATTTTCAAAATTATTGATCTGGGTGGTGCTTTAGCATCTTTCCTGGATTTCACACATCTGACCTTGAGATCCATACACAGCCACATGGCTGTGACCTCCATCTGGCCCCTATTTGAGTGGGCACAAGCTCACCATTAATTGCCTGAATGACTCCAGGCGAAGAATGGCAGATGAATTTAAGCAGCCAACCATCCAACAAAGAAATTTCCATTAATATTCACAGAACTTAGAGTGCAGCCGAGCAAAGATTCAAATTGATACGGGTTTTAATCTGGTGGTGAATACATTCCTCCACTATTGTGGAGGAGGGGTTGCAGACCATTTCTTTGAGCAACCAAAATGCAGTGAATCCCCATGCTCTGGGAGGGACATAGCCAAGCTCCATCTGCAACATGACCTTCAGATTAAGGTAAAGACTTTAACTTCTTTAAAGACCTGAATCTATCTCCATGCTGCTGCAGCTTCTGACAAGAGTTTAAAAAGGAGGGGGGATGGGCTTTTCCCAGATATTTTTTCCATGTGGAGCATGTAGATGTTTCAGTATCTTCAAGCATTTGGCACCAAATAGTAAAAGAAAAATTTAGGTGATAGATTACATTTTTCCTTTTATAGCTACCCATTTTTGTGGGGCGTATCAAATGGTATGCTGTGGGAATCTATTTCTGGTTTGAATGAATAAACCAACCCACGAGGGTTTTGCTATTTTCTCCAGCAAAATAGAAAATAGCCATTCAGCACATAATCTCAGGGCTTGATATTATAACCCACCTTGCCATGAAAAAGATAGGTATATTATTTGACAGAAAGAACAGAGCTTGTTTGTAGGGTAGGGAAGTGACTGTGTAATTTCTTTTTAATATGTAGAAGAACTTGGGAAATATTTGAGAAAAGCAATAGAGTATTTGGGAAGAACAAAGCCTAGGAATCACACAGATCTTCCATTTACTAGCTGTTTGATCTTGAGAAAATACAAAACCTCCCTGGGCTTTGGTTGAGTGTCAGAGGGGCTAAAATGCTCTTGATTACTATAAGGACTAATGAGATGGCATTTGTAAAGCTCCTGCGAACACTAGGTAACTCATACTGACCACTGATTTTGTAACACTGTTCTAAATTCTTTATGTGAATTAACTCTCTTTAGCTACCACATAATCCTATGAGACAGGAACCGTCACTTTACAGATGAGGAAACCGAGTCTCGGGGAGGTTAAGATTCTTGGCTTGTAAGTGACAGAGCTGGGATTCGATCACAGGCAATCTGATTCTGAAATTAATGTTCTTAACCACTATAAATACTACCTCTAACATATAAAGGTTTTACAAATGCCCGCCATCTCTGGATTATCTGTTGCAGAGTTGGTCAAGGTCTCTTAACAAGTTCCCCACAATCAGAATACACGTAGCTGCAATCCCTCACAGTGGCCCAGGAGGCTCCAGAATTCTGATCCAAACATTTTATGCACCTCAAACATGATTCACCTGAAAAAGAGGGAAAATACAGTGTGGAAGTAGAGAACATGGGCTTTGGAGTCAGCCTGTATATGGGTCTGAAGCCCATTTTGCCACCGAGCGGCTGAATGGCCCATGCAGAGGCTGAGCTTGCTTATCTGCTTGTCCTAGAGAGTAACTTGCACCATGAAAATAACACAGTTAAAGTTTGGTAAATGTTACTAATTGTGGTCGGGGAGTCATGGTAATGGTTGCACGGTAATGGTAGCAGTAATAGTAAGTATAGTTGCAATATTAATCCCAGTAGTAGTAGTAGAAAAGTAGATATATTAGTTTGCTAGAGCTGTAATAACCAAGTGCCATAGATGCATGACTTTAATAGCAGAAACTCATTTTATCCAAGTTCTGGAGACTACAGATGTCTGAGCTAAAGGTGCTGGTAGGGTTGGTTTCTTCTGAGATCTCTCTCTTTGTCGTGTAGATGGTGGTCTTCTCCCTGTGTCTTCACATGGTCTTCCCTGGATGTGTGTCTGTGTCCTAATCTCCTCTTCTTATGAAGACACTAGTTATATTGGATTAGGGCCCATCCTAATGACCTCATTAAACCTAATTACCTCTCTAAAGTCTGTCTCTAAATAGTCACATTCTGAGGTATTGGAGTTTGGAACCGCAATATATAAATTCTGGGGGACACAATTCAGCCTCAAATAGGAAGCATTACCCATACCAATTTTCTGTGGGTCAGGAATCCTTCAGAAAGCTTAAGATTATGGAATTTAGGACACTCAATCTAAGAAGTAATGAACTAAGTAAGGATTCAAGCAAGACATTGGAACTGTAGTACTCAGAGAGAGTTGTGTGCTCACCACCCAAAAGTCTAGTCTCCTTCTGTCACCATATATTTGACCCCTTTTACCTTCTTCATCCTCCCCCTACCTCCCTTCCCCTCTGGTGACCACCATTCTATTGTCTGTGTCTGTGAGTTTGTTTGTTTGGTTGGTTGGTTTGGTTCATTTTTGCTTTCTGTTTTATATCCCATACATAGAAGTGAAATCATATGGTTCATGTTCTTTTCCATCTGACTTATTTCACTTGACAACTCATAAGTTTTAAATTGAGTGCCTTTCCAAGTAGGGTGATGAAATCTTTTGCTGTCCCACTCCTTCCGGCACAGGACGTGAATCAAAATCCCTTTGTCCAGCGTCTCCACACTGTATATGCTCCCTGCCCATTAGTCACTAAAGAGGCATCTCGGTTATCAGATCAACTGTCGTGGTATCACAGAGCTTGTGTTGAAGTCACCCTTATTTTACTTAATAATGGCCCCAAAGTGCAAGAGTAGTAATGCTGGCACTTTGGATATGCCAAAGTGCTTCCTTGAAGTGATATGGTGAGTGCAGTACCATAAGATATTTTGAAAAAGAGACCACATTCACATAACTTTTAGTACAATATATTGTTATAATTGTTTTTATTTTATTATTAATTATTGTTGTTAATCTCTTACTGTGCATAATTTATAAATTAAACTTTGTTATAGGTGTGAATGTATAGGGAAAAACAGCGTATATAGGGTTTGGTACTATCTGTGGTTCCAGGCATCTATTGGGGGCCTTGGAATGTATCCCCCATGGATAAAGGGGAACTACAGGACCACAGAGAGTGTGTTTTAATAATGACGGGGATGACAGATACTGGTATTTTAATGGGTGGAGGTCAGGGATGCTATGCAAGAACAGTCTGGGACAATGAAAAAAGTATCTTGCGTTCTACATGATTTTTGAAAGCCCATTAAGTATTTAGGTATATTAAAAACTCTTAATAATTATATGTAGCTGGATTCAAGTCCATTTTACATATAAATATGGAATTTATCTTACTGCACTGAATTTTTCAGTAATACAACTTCTGTGTAAATTAGGGAAGATAGATTTTTAGAACTCTTACCAGAGTTGTTTACCTTTTGGAAAATTATATCACTTACAGAAAAACTCCTATTGGTATTTATGCTGCCTACACAACACATCTATTTTAGTATGTATTTTTAGCCATCCCATTCATGGTGATTTTGTGTGTAGATGTAGGGATCTTATGACTTCATTATATCTTCTTATAATGTCATGTCAGACATTATTACTTAACTTATGGAAGTAGTTACTTTATTATAATCTACTTTCTTTAATTTCTCTTCTGTATTACAATTAGGGCATTGCAGTGATTCTTTTAAATTATGTATATAGATAGTTTATATTATCTATGGATTTTATTTCATAGATATAGAGGATAATAAAGAGAATGTTATAAAATATTTGTTGTAAAAAGCATTGGATCAATCGGATTCCAAATAACTGCACTCATTAATGTCCCCAGGAGTAGAAAGGCTGCAAGTGGCTAATGGCCGAATATTGGACCCTAGAATTGAACTGAATCCAATCCATGAAGGCCAAAGGGGGAAACTGAGTCTAAAAGAGGCCAAGTGACTTGCCTAGATCACAGAGTCAGAATTAGAACTTTTGCTTTGTAGAAGTGGACACTGCATTTGAACTCTGACTCTAAATAGGGTTTCTCTACACTGGCTTCCACAGTATTCCAAGCACACCTGCGCACAAATAAAGGACTTCGGGTTTGGAGAAAGGCAAGCAGCATTGAACATGTAGAGTTTGAGGACCCTAATATGTCTCATTTATAAGTTTCCTTCTGGGGATTGATGGTTTTGTTTGTTCATGGCCCTAAATTAATTTTTCAAATTTACTCATTCAGTTTGGAGTTCTATGAAGGCAGGAGATAAAACACAGTACTTAGCTTCTTGCCCTGCAGTTATTAAGAGCCTCGGGTGGCTGTCCCCATGGGACTCTCCCCTTTGTGTAACACCCTTGGAAAGAAATGTTACCTATAAGTAGCTTTGCTTTCACTTATTTTATAGTCACATGATTCTCCCACCAAACAGTGTGTTAGAGCCGGCAGCAGAACCCCTCCCCTTAATTTTAGATGAATGAGCTGAGTCTCTTAGCTTCACCATACTCACCATGGCTCAGAGAAATATCTGGGTAAATATAACCATTGATTGACAAAACACATTCCATCAAAGTCTGCAACAATCCTCCAATATATAGATAATAGAATTCAAATTTTTAGACTGGGATTTGAGCCCTGTGATATGATCTCTCCATTTTGTTCAGCTGCATCTCCCATCCCATCTCCATCTCCCATCCCATCTCCTCCAAATCACATCCAATCCAGCCACACAAACTATAGAAAATCCATTCCCCATAATAGCCTGTCATCCAAACTGTTTCCAATGCTGGGTTTCCTAGTCTCCTTGGTGATTTTACACTCAATAGTAAAGACCCAGCTCAAGTGAGAAGCATTCCTATTTCATCACCTTTCATTCTTCTCCCTTTCATATTCCATTGCCTTCCCCTCATATCTCTTGTCATCTTAGAGTGTCATCACTGGTGAGCCCATTTCTTTGGATCCCCATCCAATCGCATAGCGGGTTTTTCAAAGGAACAGTATGTGTAGTATTAATCTTGTATTCCCGGAGAGTAGACTCATGCTCAGGACACTGCATTTTAGTGATGTTCAGTGAATAGAATAACTGATGAGTACACAGTATAACACCTTTGACCTCCTTATATTTCCAACAATGGTTGAAGTGTTTTCCTGTTTGGGTTGCCTTCTTTCATGTGGAGTCTCCTCATCTTTCCAGGACAAAGCTCAGGTCTTCTTAAATACAGCACAAATGAATTGAAATTTTTCTATTCATTGGCACATAATGCCAGGCATGGTTTTACACGAATGAGTATCATTTTTCTGGACTCAGCACTTAGAGTAAGGAGAGAGAAGTGACACTGAAGAACTGAAAGCAGTTTATCAGAGTTGTAAAAAAGTAGAGCTTTCGCAAAACACATAGGCTGGTAAGTCAGCCGTGGTTGGAGTAAAATTTTTGACTCTTGGACAGAAGGCTTGAGTGGAAGACTTCTGGTGAGGCCATTGGTGCTTTACTAATGGATGTGGAGCTAGAGTCGTCCTCTCAGCACCAAGGCTAAGAGGAAGCTAAGCTTCATACACAGCTGGCCAGAAGAGAAAGTGGTACACACTTTCTAGGGAGTCACTTGTACATCTGTGAACATTATTAATATTAATAAAGATATGAAGATATTCATTCTAGAATCATTGATATTGGGAAAGTAACAAAGCAATTAAATACTTAACAATAGGGATTAATTTAAGTAAATTATGGAGTATCTACATGCTGATGAAATATTGTGAACTATTGCACCCTGTATTTATTCTATTTTTGTATTAGCGCCTTTCTTTTTATTTATAATTTTTAATGAGGTATAATGATATGCAACATTATATTAGTTTGAGGTGTACAACATAGTGATTCAATGTTTGTGCGTATTGTGAAATGATCACCACAATAAGGCTAGTTGACACCTGTCACTACACAGTTACAGATTTTTTTTCTTGTGCAGAGAACTTTTAAGATTTACTTTCTTAGAAATTTTTAAATATGCAATACAGTATTATTAACTATAGTCTCCATGCTGTACATTACATCCCACAACTTATTTATTTAATAACTGGACATGTATACCTTTGGATTCCCTTCACCCATTTAGCCAATCCCCCACCCTCCACCTTTGGCAACCAACAGTCTGCTGTCTGTATCTATGAGCTTGTTATTTTAGTTTTTGGTTTCCGTTTTTTTTTTGTTTGTTTGTTTGTTTTTAAAGATTCCACATATAAGTGATATCATAAGGTGTTTGTCTTCTTTCTCTGTCTGACTTATTTTATTTAGCATAAGGCCCTCAAGGTCCACCCATGTTGTCACAAATGGCAGGATTTTGTTTGTTTTTATGGCTGAGTAATATTCCATTATGTGTGTGTGTATACAGAGGGTGTCGAAAAGTGTATACACATTGTAAGAAAGGAAAGGTGTCTTTTGCTGAGCAGAAAATCACAGTTAGATGAGTCCCACTTGTTGATTTTTGCTGTTGTTCCTTTTTCTTTTGGTGTCAAATCCAAAAAAATCATTGCTAAGACCTATGTCAAGAAGACCACAGCCTATGTTTTCTTCTAGGAGTTTTAAGTTTTCAGGTCTTACATTCAATCATATCTTTATTGTATTTTGAGTTAATTTTTGTGCATGGTGATTACACACTGTGTTTATTCAACATAATATGCCAACAACAAAAACAGCAGCTAAACAAGTTGTAAAACATTAGTCAGTTTCACCTTATTATCAAGTTTATGATATTGTGATTTTGATCCTTATTTTATAGACAAGGAACCTAGCCAAAAAAACAAAACAAAAACAAAAACAAAAAAAAAGAGTAAGGTCTTGCTTAACATTACATAGTTAGGTAAAACCGGGACTTAAAACCAGATGTGCCAAATTAAGAAGTTCATGTTCTTCCCACTTTATTGAACTGCTTATGATAATACTATTAGTGACGTGGGAAAAGTGCTCAGGCTGGAGTATTACATGACAAAAATGATCATAGGTACATGTATTACGTTCAGACTATGAAGGCAACATTGGACAAAGAGAAAGAGGAAGAAGAGGAGGAGATAATGAAGTTGTTGTTTGATTAAATGCATCTTCTATTTTCCTTTTATTTTTCGGTTCTTCCTAAAAGTTCTACTGCATGCATTACTTACATAATGCAAATATTAAAACAATACAGATCAAGGAAACATTCCAGTTACGAGTATAGATACCTAAATATGATGACACTCACCTGTCATTTTCAGGCAGCATCCTGGGGTACCTACTGCATAAAACTAGGCAAGAAGCGACCTTCTCACAAGAGGATTTACTATTGCTAGTGGCCAGCAGGTCCTGCTGCATTTATAACAGCATCGCAGAACTATATAAAACAGTGTGTCAGGAGGGATGGGCTGGTCAACGTGACAAATGATCCAATCTGGTTGAAGGCAGCAGCAGCAAAGGAAAGCCATTAGATTTGGTGATTAGAAGGGTACTGGCAACACGTGCCAAAGTCGGTGGGATATCAGGTCTAGAGCCAGAACCTAGCGTGTGAAATGAGACAGAGAAATGAGGAAAATGTCAGCAGGTAGCTGCCACTTTCAATCCATGAGTAATCGCATGTCAATTGAAGTGTGCCCAAGTTTATATGAAGGTTGCCCATTGTGATTCAACAATCATTTCAAATTTCTCAACTGCAAATATTCATGCACTTTTGACAGGAGGTAGAAAGTGTTGTCAGTGGCTTTTAAAGAAAGGCTAAGAATGAGCCACTTTGGACTGCCATATTAATACTCGGCTAATTTCAAGAACAGAGTGAATTTTTTAGCCTTTTAATGGCGTCATCTTAAAAAATGGCCTGTGATGGCCCTAGAAGACTGGGTGTGGATTAACGACTGATTTGAATCCTTGTGAACTAAAGATCCTTTCTCCATGTAGCTGTCCAAGAACAGAATACTACAGCAAAAGCAATTGCCATTAGCTCAGCTGCCCCGGGAGAATTTAATGAAGAGAGGGAACCTGGGGAGAAAATAGCACTTTTCAGATAAAACCCGGATAGCTCATTTTCACCGGCTTCCCCATCCTAACTTGTCTAAACTGGATCCATTTGTCTCCTGAGCCCAGCAAGTTTTACCAATCTGCTTTTCTTTCTTTTAAGTGGCTGCCTCCAATTTAACACACTTATTGGCGTTCTCAAGTGAGCCTTCCCAGAACTGAGCCGTTTAAGGGTTTGCCCGCATCTCGTTATAAATTAGTTTTGAATATCTCTCAGTATGCACAACATTCCTCAGCTACCCAAGTTAGAGCTCCTTATTAGACTAGGAAGAATTTGCGTTTTAATTAGTTTTACCTCTGCTGTACGTAGCCCACTGAGATTACTACACTTAGTAAAATTTAATTAACTTGACAAAAGATCCTAATTGTTTTCATGCCACTGGTCCTTTGCAAGGCTAAAAATAATGCCCTCCAAATTAAGCAGCCACCACAAAGCTTCATTCTGACTGCTCTATATAAAAAAAAAAATCCAAATTATAATTCATAGGAAGTTTTTCTTTGTCAGACACCAAGATTTTAGTACATAGGCAGAGACTTACAAACCCCTTAGGAAGAGCTATCTAGGGATAGGGATGAGTGGGAAGAGGGCAGGGAAACCCCCTCCTGCTGCCTACTCCCCCTCAACTTCATTCTTGCGGAAAGCTTTGTGGAAATGAGACAAGGAACATATTGATTTTTTTAACTCCTCAGAGACTCAAGCAGACATACTAGATCATGTGAATTAATAATGAAGGTTTACAAGTAAAAAAAAAAGCTGAATGAATAAACATTCATTCATTCATTCCTTTATCATTCACTTATTCCTTCAATGTGCATTTCTCAAGCACCTTTGGGGTCAGATGCTCACAATGGAAATATCTGCTCTTTTAGAACCCAATGTCTTTGCAGTGTCATTCCCAGGGTGCTGCTTTGCCTTGTCTTCTGCCCATGCGCGCTGACGTTCAATAGCCTCCATCACCAGCAGCATATTTTGTTCACTCCTTTGCGTCCCTAGTGGTGTCATAAGATTATAATGCAGTTGGGAAATTCCCATTGCCCAGTGGCATCGTGGCTGTTGTGACGTATTAGTGCCATGTATTACTCACACGTTTCTGGGGATGTTGGTGTAAACAAACCTACTGACTTGCCAGTAGTATGAAACTACTGTATGCCGTATTTATACATCATCTTTTCTATGTTTAGATATAGTAACATACACAAACACTTCCATGTCTTATAATTGCCTGCAGTATTCAGTACAGTGACATGTTGTACAGGCTTATAGCCTGGGAGCAATAGGTTACACTGTGCAGCCTAGGTGTGTAGTGGCCTCGACTGTCTAGGTTGGTGTGAGCAGACTATGGTGTTTGCACAACAAAATTGCATAAGGATGCATTTCTTAGTGTATCCCCATCATTAAGCGACACATGACTATATGCCTGTACCACTCTTTACCAGCGAAATGGAGGACTCCTGACTATGGGTGGAAAGACCAAGGGCAACCAGCTGAGAGAATGAAAGCTAAGACATGATGAAAGGGAGAGAGAAGGAGAAGATACATGGAGGGAACGAGAGGCAGATGACAATATGCTTGAAGTCACTGGAGGCATTTGGCTCCAACCTTGGACTTTCTCATTATAGGGGAAAGGAAAGACTTTCTACCTCCCCCCGACTAGGTTAGTTTGCATCAGTCTGAGTCAGATTTCTTCTACTTGCTACTGAAAGACTTTTTCTCCATTCTTTTGTGCGTTCAACCCCCTTTATCATGCCTTCTGTCCTCAACAGTGACATAACCCGCTCCAAAGATCAGGCTGCCACCTGTGCCCAGTTTTAGGAGAACAAGGTCAAGTGCTGAGTGCCCATGAGTGGTGTCACCCTTCACCCCTGCCTCCAGGCCAGGGACATCCTGAGTACCCCAGATGGGATATTGTTTCAGGAGGTTGCTGAGCTCCCTGATGAGCTCCGATGGGGTCAGCCTTAGAGAATCTTAGCATCTTTCAGCCCCAAAGCCTTTACAAATCCCAAGGACAGCCAGAAATAAATGTAGCTTCTTCTAAACCTTGGGCTCCACAAGTCCTAGCTCAGAAACAGGCTTCTTCCTCCAGAAGCAGGTAGACCTTCTTGGCAATTTCGCCTCTCTAATATAAAAAATGAATTTGGGACCGTATTTTCAATGGAATGAAGTAGTCCTTGTTATTCCAATACCATATATTTCTTAGATCAGCCATTAGCCCAATATTTATATGCACCTATTAGCACAGGGCAGACATGTATGTGATTGATATCCATATCCATATTCATATCCACGTCTATGTCTGTATCTCCCCTTCTTGTTCTAAACTTTCCAGGTATCAGATCTGTAACTCTTATGCTATTATAAAAAAAAAAAAAAGTAATCATCCCCAGACCTCATTTGTTCTAGCCACAGCTACTCTCATTCAACAAGCCTTTAATGATCACCTACTATGTGCTGACACAAGGGGCCAGGAAAACAAAGATAAGTGAGACAAGCCCTTGCTCTTAATTTATACTGTACACAGACTGCCCGCTATTTCACAGTCACATTTTGTGCTTCTACTTTTTCTTCTCTCTTTGATACCCTTTGATTCCTCATGTGCATTTATCTCAATCCTTCCCAAATTCTACAAAGTTATATTTGATATATCCAACGTGGAAATCATGTTTTCTCTTCTCTTCTAAATTCTCTTAGCATATTCGCGATATGTCTCTTTTGACCTGTATTTGATCATTTAGTAGTTTTTTAGTTTTATCAGCAAATCGGTGGTTCTATCTTATGCATATATACACGCATATATATGCATAAAATATCCATAATGTGTTTATGTAAATAGGTGTGTATGCCTAAGTAGTACAGACTATAAGCACTGTGCTTAGTACCAAGTCGGATTCATTATAAGATGTTTAAAAAAATAAAAGAATATTTAATGACTATGCAGATGACTGACTCAAATTCCCCTTGAGCAATCCTTCCCACTAGCAATTATTCATTAGAGAAAGTGATTCTCTGAGATGGTTGTATTTTCCAACAAAAATACTCTGGTCCGTTTGCATTGGACAGAACAAATTGCTTCCCTCTGACTCAAGCATCTATTTGAGGGGTAACATTTACAAGTTCCTCTAATGACCACCGAAAAGGATGATATTGATCTCTGAAATTGGCGGCTACTTGTCCTATAGATGGAATATTCATTTAAGAAAATTACAAGGATGGATAACTCAAAGGTCATCAAGAGAGATGACAAGTTGTAATTTCAATATATGGCCTGCCACCAGCTAATGAAAAGGGAAAGGGCCCATTTGTCACATCTGGGTGATAAATCTTCCATGTGCCTCTTTATTGAACATAAAGCCATGCAAGCTGTCAGCAGCTGTGGCCTGGGCATGCTAATCTGAGAAATGGGGTAAGGATTACTTTATTTGTCAAAAGGACTGTCCAAAGGGAAAGAAGTGAAAACAGCATTTGTTAAAAGCATGAAGCGTGTGCCAAACTTGGCAAAATGCACTTTCACAAACGCTATCAAATCTCATAGTCACAAAAGCCTCATGAGGCAAATAATGTCATTTCTGCTTGCCAGATGGAAAACCTGAAGTTTCAGAGGGGAGTTGGGGGGTGGGGTGGACAGGGCTTAGCGAGGTCCATCTAATTTGTTCTGGGGCCCATAATGTTAACACTAGGCTGTCTGGAGTGAAGACACCTTAGCAGACAATCATTGCACAGACTGAGCCCCAGAAAGATCATCTTGACCCCCAAGTGGATCTCCCACTCTCCTTCTGGCTGACATTTCTTCTCTCAGCCTCAGTTCCTTCATCTATGAAGTGGGAATAAGATGTGTTAGAAAGGTGTTTAAACACTGGAGGGTTGTTGAAACTCCCACACATCACGCTTTCAAATGTCAGAGCATTTTACTTACACTTTCAGACGGGGGAAGGTATTTTACTGTAAAAATGAAGATAATGCCACATGTTGGAGAGAAGTCTCTTTTTTAATTTTTTTTTTTTATTCATCTATCTAATTCCTTTATAATTCAGTCCATTAACTTCAACACTAGCACTGGGAAAACAACTTCCTCATAGGCAAGCATTGGAGGATTTTCATCAGATGCCACATCCCTGTTTGCAGAAAGGTATTCTGTGTCCTCGGGGGCGGGGAGCATCTGTCTTGCAATAACTGGTCTGTGTCAGGGTCAGCAGCACCATAAAACATGTTGCACAGAAAAGAGAAGTTGCAAGTGTCCTAAGTCTAGGAGAGAAGGAAATTGCAAGAGTTAAAAAGAATATGGGGAAATGGGAGAAAATTTTCCATCCATCTGGGAGGGGACTGGCTAGGTCCATGTTAATAGGAGAGCAGGAGATCTCCAAGGAAGTTTTTAGTCAGTACTTGTTAAAGTAATTGAAAATGAAATCAATACATGGGTAAACAAGTGATTGCAGTCAAGAGACAGTTCTTGGGATGTCACAGTGCCATTCCAGGTGTTCCACTGTAGGTGTCTTCAGGGGACAAAACAAGGATCGCCCTTGCAAGGGGAGGCCAATGGGAACCTGGCTGCATCAGATACTGAATCCGAAACCAAGACCAGAGCTGCATGCCTTGTACATCAGGACCCTTAAGATTTAAGCAAAAGAAACCTCTCTAAGGGTGTTTTGATGGCACTACCGATGGGAGGCTGTAGAGCAATAAAAAGGTAGAAATGAAGGGAGCGCCTGGGAGATGCACTGGAGGAAAAGAAGGAGATGCTTACACACCGAGTCCTTGCTCTGTGGCAGGCCTGTGCCAAGCAAACTGCACCCATTGCATCATTGATTTGTCCAGTCGTCATGAGCAGGAGCTGTGTTTTTGCAAATGAGCCCCTTGAAGCACCGAAAGTCGGGTTACCCCTGCGTGCATGGCTGGGCAGATGGGAACCCAGGCTGTCATATCACTGCTCTGCTCCTTAGAGCTGCATATGTCTTCTCAAGGAAAGTGCCCTTGCATTCCAGGCCTTGGAGCAAACAGACTACACACATTTTTAATTCCTTGGGGATTTGGGAACTGCCCGGAGACAATAACCAGCCACACTCTGCTAGGCTGATAAGATGGGAGGTGTGTGTGAAAGATCGCCTGGGGCCCGTGGGTGGGTGTGCGCTTCTGGGCAGAGAGCCTGGAAGGAAGTGGTGCAGTTAGAGGCTGTGGCTGCCACTGCTGGCAATCTAAGAGGAGAAATGGTCTCTGGATCCGGCCTTGTACTGCAGCTCCTGCCTCCTGGAGCCTTTGCTGCAGACCTTGCCTGGGAGCAGGGCAATGCAGAGAAAAAGGCCTTCTGCTCTAGTCTACTCTGTTATTTCTGGATCCTCCACCACGTTTGATCTCTCTGGCCATGCTGGGAAGTCCAGCTCCAATAACAACTGATAAAGGTTATTGCTCATCTCCCTTTCCTGTCTTTGCCCTCCGTGTTAGCCCTCCTGCATTTTTAAGATACTAAAATATTGTATGTCACAGCATTTTCTTTAAATAATAAATTTACGGCAGCAAAATTGGAACAGCCTTCGAAGCACATTTTTTTAGATGAACCTTGGCTTGATGTATTACAACATTTAAAGCAGGAATTTCTCACACAAAGGACTCATCGGGACCTGAAATGATGAGATACATATGAAAAAGAGCAGTAATGGGAAACGCAGGCCCCTCTCTACTATTGCTTATCACTGTCAATACTAATCTTGTTCTTTTTTAATGACACCAAGCAGCTCTTGCTTAATGAAAATTTTCCCTCTATGAGCTTCTGTCGGGAGAAGAATGCACCAGAATAATGCATGTGTCCACATCTGGGTATATACAGAGGTGTATTTGCAAATCTGAAAGAAGAACAAGCCTTTATAATGACACATGCTGCTTTTCCAAAAACTGATATTAGCTAGTTCCAATTTGTGTTTATGTCAAGCACACTATGGCAAGTTGGCATAAAAAATATAGTTCTTTGTCCCTGAATTAATAATGTGGGGGCATCGTCTATTGCCCTTTCAATTTACTTTAATACAGAATCAGACATGGGAAGGGAGTGGACATAATTACCTCACCTTTCGGAGGTCATACACAGCTCATTGGTTGAAACTTCAAAATCAAGGTGGTCCTTTTGAGGAAATTATGGTTTCTTAATTTTGTGCTACTGCATTTCAAGTTACCTTTGAAATTTTATAATAACTTATAGCTGATTGGTTTTGTGAATTGCATCTTAATTGAAAACATGCAATGTCTTAAGAGCTGTTTTAATTCGCCCTTGTACAGGCATCTAGCAGCCAAGCTGCCGCAGACACAATACAAATAAACGAATGAATGAATGAATAAGTACCTAAGTGACTTGTCAGCTCTGTCTGATGACAATGTTCTAGTTGAGAACACAGGGCTGTGAACTGGGCCTCGAGGAGTAGTTATAGAAAGATTAAAAATGGTGCCTCTTCTGCAACTTAAATTTCAGTCCAAGAAAAAGTGATTGTTCACCCTGGTCATCATACCCTATTGAACGTGCTTTGTTCATTTACCCAGACGCTGTTTCAAAACTAAGGTCTTCTAGACAAGGCTTATTTTCTATTTAGAATTGTGAGTTCTTTAGAAAAGAATTAAAGGAGCACGCTTCACAAAGGGTTTTTCTACATCATCTGGGTGGGAGAGGGGTGCGTGTGAAAAACCAATGAAAATAATGCTTCAAAGTCTACTTTTTAAAATTCAGATTTCTTTGTACTTGTGTCAGAAGTCACTCAACTCTACCTTAAAATGTGGGTATATACTGTATGTAAATTCTACCTCAATTAAAAATAAACAAGTATTAGAAAAAAGTTTCAGTTTACCTAGACTCCTGCCCTGCTTGGCTATTTTAATGTGGTACCTACTAATTAACAGAACCACTAATTGCTGGTGAGGACACAGAAAGCTAAAGGTTTCTTTCCACTTTATGCTTTAAAAGATCATTATCATATAGTACCTTCTATATTCATGGCATTCGTTTTAAAATGAACCAGAAGAAAGGTGTGAAATTTTTTGGGGGAAAAAAAAAAAGGAAAACCCTTGCCAAACAAAATGACATGAAGTTGTACAGCTCTAATTCTTGGGGGACACAAAACAGAAAGGAACAAAAAAGAAAGAGGGCGGGGGTCTAAAGCTGAACCTGTTTATAATATATTTAACCAGCCAATTACACTGTTAGCCCACAATGACAAATTTCTCTCTGAATACCACTTAGCTATTCCTTGTCTGTGGCACTAATTCTCTTCTCAATTTGCCACTGTTTCATAAAGTTTTGTCATTCATAAGCATTTTTTAGAAGATGGAAATGGCAAGTTAACGCTTTACTCTAAAAGAGACAAACTCAGGGGAAAAACAGCTGCAGCATTTAAACAGTAATAGAGAACGTCAGTGTAATGAAGGAGCAGGCGGGCAATTAAAGAGAAGGAAATGCTCACGAGATGAAATCCTAATGTGGGGAGTTCTTTAATTTGTAAATCTATTGAGGGTTGTCTGCACACGTTCCTTTTTGATCCGTAAAAATCCTGGTGGCCATTTGCATTTCCTCTGAATGTCCCCAAACTGGTATCAGCAAGATTAGCAAACCCAGGATACCGGTGAATGTGCGGGTCCTAGAAAGCTGAGCTCAAGAGCAAAAACGATGTGGGTCTTAAAGATGGTGAATTGAAAAGATCAAAGAAAGTAAGAAAGAGCTTAGAAGAATTCTAGCCCAGAATGTCCCTGCCCCAGAAGGTCTTTTATTTTTCCCCCTTTTGAAATCTGGAGAAGGACAAAGTGGGATGTGAAAACTGAACACCAATCCAAAATAGATTTGGGGAGAAGGGTGTGTGTAACAAAGCATTTGCCAAAAAAGCCTTTGCCTGCTCTTGACTCTTTTAGTTTATTTTGAATTCCTTAAGTTATCAAGTCTGTTCCTGACAGCATCACATAAAATACCCTCTGAACATGGCCCCTGTTGCCCCAGAGGACTGGGACAGTGAGCTCTGTCACCTACTTCGGCCTAGTAACAGTAAGGTTTATTCTCTGTGGTGGGGGGTCGATGGCAACTCAGGACTGTGCATAATATCTGTTGTTTATTCAATTTAAGGAAAAACTTCAAAGGTTTAAAATTACACAGGCTGCACATTTTTATAGGAAATGGCTTCTCTTGGTTTAACCCCGTACAATAAGTAGTTCCAAGCCTTTCTCGTTCTTCCCATCATTTGATGGTGTGTGTGTGAGTGTGTGTGTGTGTGTGTGTGTGTGTGTGTGTGTGTGTGAGATCTTACTAACAGTTTTCTTGTTAATTTTGCTGTATTCTGCGACAATCTCTTATAGCATTCCTGGACTAAAATTCAAATTCCACTGCCTTTAGCTGCCTCTGTTAAAAAGCCCTGCCGTTGTTTTACTCTTATCTTGCATATCTCTTTGAAGGGACTTTCCCTGGTTTGTTCATCAGAGAATAAAATTGCACAAGGGCTATTTAAATAAAGCCTGTCACATCCTCTTTGGGAGTGAAAGGGAGACAGGTCAAAATGAGTGAGTAAGGATGATAGGCTTAGCAGGCAGCCAGGAAAAGGTTCCGTTGGGCAAGACAGTTACAGGCATTGAAAGCTGATGACTGAGAGCCTCTAGGGACCCTGTCATCACAAGTGGGAAGCAAAGGAGAACATGGCCTCCATTGCCCCATAGGGCTGGGCCATTCAGCTCTGTCTTCCACGTTGGCATAGTAACAGCAAGGTTTATTCTCTGTGATTAAGGGACAGATAGGAGCTCAGGACTGTGGGTAATTTCTGTTCTGTATTCATTTTAAGGAGAAACTTTAAGTAAAAAAAATGATCAGGTGAGCAAAAGTTTCCCACGGGCTACAGACTTGTGAATAAAAATGTGTATCTGGCACTTGGCAGCCAGGAAAACTGGAGGACGGATGAGTCTAAATGAGGCTTCGATTACACATTACATTATAGATTCCCACACCCATTATTAACACAAACAAACAAAAACGTTTCCTTTTAAAAAATTCACTCTATGCCAGTGCATGTGGTAGGTGCTGGGATAAAGAGATAGAAAGATGGCCTTATGGAGCCTACAGGCTAGTAGGGGACATAGTCATTAGATAACTATGCAATGGGGGGTGTGGCTTTGTATGGCCAATGTGGAGAAAGGAGTTTAATTCTATTTTCAAAATTTAAATAGCATGATTGCCTTTTCTGATTGTGGAAGCAGGGCACACGCTTGAAACTCTCCTATCACTCAACAACGCGTGGAGCTCGCTTTTCAACATCAAAATAGCTTTGGCCATATTTTTTAAATGGTTGCACTTCATTGCGTGAATGAACCATTTCCCCTGGTTTCCACTTCTTTATCTATTTAACCCATAATATCCCTATTTATATCAGACTTTAAATATGGTTCTTTGTGATTTGACTGTATGATTGGGAAGCACAATGGACAAAATGTTTGAGAGCATTTTGTAAACTACGAACACTATTCAAGCTGTTGTTTTTCTGTTTCTTTTCTATTTCAAAAATAGACTGGTACTTTTGCTTCGCAGAAACTGTGATCAAATCCTGGCTTTACCAATCAAAAGGGATTTTTTTGTTTTATCTCGATGAAACATAGTCTCCTCATTTTCAAAATAATGATACTTACATCTCGGGGTTCTCCCAAGGACTGAGGGTGTCATTTGAGGTAAAAAATTCAAATGTACTTGACAGATAAACTGCCAAGACACATTAGGTGTGTTCATTGTTGCAGTGTTCCAGTCGGGCTCTCATTATCTCTATTGTAATTTACTCCTACCTGGGCTCCCCTCTTTGTCCAGTCAGCCTCTTCTTGCTCTCGATATGCTTGAAAAGCTCATAAGCACTTCACATGCATGAATTCAACTAGTCTTCCCACCATCCTCAGGAGGTGCCATGATCATTGCCATCTCACAGGATAGGAGGCTCCGAGACGTTAGGTAAATGGTCTGAGATCACTCCACTGATGGGGCATTCTCTATGGTGGTCAATAAACTAGCAGACGAGAAAAGTCATAGTTGAGACTTTAGAGATAGAAAAGCGCCATATAACATACAACACCCTGTGCATCGCGATACGAAACATGACTTCAGAGAACAAAGCCCCAGTACAACAGCAGATGATGGGATCCAAGTAGAGGAAATCATCTCGTATGTAAGTCAGGTAGAGTATAGAATGGCTGAGACTCATGGCTGTGTTACCAAGCCTTGAACTGGCCTGACAACAGTGATGACGTCACTTATTTATTGAACATGTTATCTACCCATCACTGTTAGAGTTAGAGATAGAGGCAAGACTGAATATCGAGGTTGATCAGGATTGCAAAGCTCACCACCTTTCTGAATTATCTCTACATGAATGGGACCACATTTGTGATTCTGAAATGGAAATGTCCAATGCAGTCTGTTTGATTAGAAATTACAGCAAGAGAAGAAAAGAAACAAAGCTCCTGGTCATTCCCTTTATCCACATTTGATTTCGTAAACTTTTTTTAAAAAGAAAAAAAGTTATCTTCCAAATGTATTATCTGTTTCCGAACTCTTCAAGAAAGACAAAGGCTAAAATAATGTAGTTATATGTATGTGGGTAGCTGGATATATAGTAAGGAAAAAACTATATATTATGACAGACAGCAGCATGCCGAGGAAAATTCCTTTGCCACGTGATATCTTCTGCTTTGATAATACATTAAAACCCATTGAGAAATCCCTAAGGAGTGTGGTTTGATGGGTCGGGGTAGAGGAAAGCCCAACACAAGTAGCCATTTATACATGAGGTCACACACCAGAGTTGTTTTCACTAAGACTGAAATGGCTAACCATGAACCCATCTGACAGCAGGATGGACTAGACCCTACATAATGCGTGTGTGTAAGTAGCGGTAAATGTCTCAAGGGGACCCCTACGATAACAATGTTGATGTAGTTTCCGAGAAGGGTAAGACTCCCTTATCCTAGAGAGAGACTGAGTTACAGAAACCTGGTTTTCCCACGTCACCCACACTCGTTATCATCAAGAAATGCCTTCATGTTTGATTGTGTTGAAAGTGATTGGTTAGAGCTGGGATAAAAATTTTATAAATTATTGTGATTTCTCTTATGATGTACACAGCTGGCAGAAAAGCATTCCATTAATCTGAAATTGCTTTCTTGAAAGAAAATTCTAAAAAAAAAATCGAAAGGATCATTTTGCTCTGGTGTGAAATGGTGCGCCTTGTAATCCTGTTATTTCTTACCCAATATCATCTATGCCTGACACTAAAGATTATCATTGCCAAGAACCAAAGAGAGAAGTTAAAATTCATTTATAAACTCATTCATTTGGCAATTTGAATACAACCTCATATAATAACTATGCTAAAAGCTCGGAATACAAAGATGATTGAGACCTTGTTCATGCTCTCAAGAAAGGGAAAGACCCATAAACCGACAGTTACAATGCAATGTGATTACTTCTAGTGTGTGTGTGTGTGTGTGTGTGTGTGTACGCACATATCTGATAAGAATGATAAAGTTTACTTAAAATGCAAAGGATAAAAGAAGATGAGATCACAGACGGTGGAGTCACTGAGGTCTTGGCTGGAATGAACCAAACTTCAGCACATCAATACAGGGATGCTCAATGGGAAGATTTTAGGACAGATAAAAGGAAGGCACATGTCTCAAAACAGCAACGTTGGGAATATTTTGTGCTCTAAAATAGAATGCTTCCTGAAAATAGAAAAAGTTTCACAGAAACAGCACCTACTTGAGTTGTAAAGGTGCAAGGAAGCATGTACAAGACCCAAGCAGAGTACCTAATGTACGCATATAGTGTACGACCAACAAGGTTTTCTTCCCTTTTTTGCCCAGGATCCCTTAGCCATTTGACCCAACATGGTGAAACTAAGCCAAAGAAACCTAGTCAAAGAAAGCTAGGCTCTTTAGTGTCTTCCAACCCTTCTGACATTCTAAATAAGTAAAAATCAAATTCTATCAATGAGAAATCCTTTTCAACCTTGTAGTCCATGCCTAAGTATGTCACCAGTCCCCATGTCCATCACTGAGAACTACTGAGCTCCAAAAACAGTTCTTCCTGAAAATAGGAGCCTTTTCTGCTTCTTCTCTATACATCAGCTCTGTAAGTGCAGTTCCTGTGAAATGGCTTACTTCTCTATCCAATTTATAAAGCTATGGACAAATTTATGAAACTGATATTCTTAGTTGAAAAATATCATCGGTGGTTTCCTTTGTATGATAGTTATGACCTAAATAATTAATAGTGAATCAATACTTACTGTGGCTCACGGACCTATTGGAATTATTGTGGGATCTAGTGGTTCCTATCAGTATTGATCTGTTGGAAGCGATAGGTAGTATTACTTCCATCTTATTAATAAGGTACCAAATTCAGAGATATAGAGGTCAAACCAGAATTAAAACTTATTTTCAACAGACTCTAAAGCCTGTGCTCAAGCATTGTGTTCCTTCTTGTGGCTCTGAGTCCTAAACGCTCCCCCATAACTTGCCTATTCTCAGGTCGGTTCCTCCCATAGCATCCTGTGTTATGTAAGATACTCATGACATCTGCAGTTGTGCCACATATTTAGGGGGGAATGATCAATTTAACAGAGATTGAGAAAAAAAGAGAGATAGAAACAGAGACAGTGAGATAGAGAGGTGGGAGGGGTAGGAACACCAAGGGATCTCAAGCGACCCTCACTCTCTACCTGTGTACTGAGGGTGCTGTCATTTCATTAGAAAAGTTCTTTTTGCCCTTAAGAAGGATCCAGTCATTATAAAAAGTGGGCAATTTACCTCTCTACTGAGAACAATGCAGCTACTTAAGTTTGCAAGTAACTTTTCTAAACCAGTTTCTAAACCTGAGGAATTAGGCATCTGCACTCGTTGACCCTACTTTTGGACTTCATTTGAGGGAAAGAAGCAAAAAAGTGTTCTACGTTATAGAAGGTTTTTGTCCCTTAGTGGGGCCCTTGATCAAGATTCCAAGTACCATCATGGGAAGAGATTCAAACCTAAAATATACAGGATTGATGTTAAAATAATATGGAGAGTGTCAAAAGGGCAGAAGAAACTCCTAGAATCTTAGGTTTTGAAAGATCCTCAAAAATCACATGGCTCCATACCAAAAACATGAATCCCTCATTGTTACTAAAACAGTTATCTAACATTTTTCTTAAAAACCTTCCAGATATAGGGGATCTCGTTACCCACCAAGACAATTTATTTGATTTGTTTGAGAATAGCATGGTCAGAAAGTTCTTACTTCTATTGAGATGAATTTTACCTCTTCCAGTTTCAACCTCACCTAGAATAAGTGTGATCCCTTTAGATCACGACACACATTTAGTTAAAAAACGTGGGTGTCACCCTCTCTCCCCCGACCCCAGAATATTCTCTGAAGTGTGGTGGCTGGTTCACAATTATTTCTGGGAAACATGACAGTTTGCAGAGTTAGGGTGGGTGGAAGAAGGGGTCAGGGAACCAAGTGGAAAGGATAGTACTTCAACAAAACTTAGACGAGTGTAAGAGATTACAGGTCATTTGCAATTATCTGGACTACCTAATATGATTTGTCAACCCGGGACAGATATTACATGGAGGTGATTTTCCTTGGAGGTGAATAGCAATGAAAGAAATGGGCTTTGATCAGAGGAAGCACAGTGCTGATATGGGTAATGTCCTCCAGGAAACGCATGCACCTCAACTCCTTTCTTTCTGTGCCTTTATGGTCTTCCACACATAAATGTTTAATTCTTCACTTTGCCGTCAATCATCTTGTTGCTCTGGGAAGTGTCTATGGATAAAAGCCTCCCAGTGCCGTCTGCCTAGACCTCCAGATTCACTCAGGGCACCCGGAGAGATTCTAAAGAGCTCGTGTCAGGATGAGACCCTTGATGAATGATTCCCTGGGACATTCTGACACCCCTGCATGGATGTGAGAGATAAGAGCCTGGCCAAGGCTGCCAGAAAGCCCTGCTTCAGAGGGGCGAGGCCAAGGTCAAAAACATCCAGAAGTCCACCGCAAAACACAAGGCTCAGAGTGTGTTCTAGGGAAGTGGGTTGGGCTGCAAAGGCCAGGGAGAGAGCAAAAGATCATTCTCCAGCACTCAAGGGCAAGCAAGAGACAAGACAGATGGCGTCAGAAGGGAGACCAGAGACAAGAGGAAGAACGCACAGATAACTGAGGCAGAAGGCGCCCGGGGATTTGGTCTGGAACGCATGACTGCACTTATCAGGGGAAGGACTGTTTTGTGTCACCAGCCTTTGGATCTGCTCACTTGGGAGGGGGGTAAGCTGTTCAATGCAGGAACACCTTAAATTACAGGCCGTTTTGATAAACTGCAGCCCTGAGTTTTCAAGAGTTGGAAACAATACTCTCCATGGTATGTGTCCTCAGCCAGGAAGGCCCCTCTCGTCTCTCACATAAAGAGTACGTCACTAGCCAGGAGCAGTGCAGTCGCTGACAGACAGACTCAAAGCTCCATCAGCTCCCGGAAGAGGAGGAACAAGAATGTTTTCTCTTTGATTTCACCTCCTGAATACCACCCCCCACCCCATCAGAGCTCTTCTCTCTATGCCCCCTTCGCCCAGGCCCTTGTCACTGGCAGCATAGACAACCACAGGGGGCCTCTGGTTGCCCTCCCTGCCATCTGCCCTAGTAGCCTCATAGCTAGTGTCTAAAATCTGTGGTCCTTGGAGGGCAGCAGAGTGTGTGTGTGTGGATGGGGGTGGGGACTCAGTATTCAGTGAGCATTCTTTAAATGTGAACCAGTATGTATTTATATATATACACACACATGCACACACACACACACACACACACACACACACACACAGCACATACATACCTGTAGGCGCATAAAACACATGTGCATTTTTCAATTTATAGACGTATGTGTGTGTTGATATCCGTATATAGGGACAGAAGCTGGCTATCCAGCTATCGCTTTTGTGTACTCTCTGACTTTAGGTGCCCCTCACCATTATTCTTGGATATTTATAAAAAGAAAGGTCCTGATCGCAGGAGTTCTTAAAGGTCCCTCTTACTTATAAACTTCTCAGACCTTTTGTCTGTTTGAGATTTCTTATTTGTCACAGGGAGAAAATGTTGACTTTTAACTTTATTGTCAGAAGACTGGAACTATAAGCAAGGTCTCATTCATTCACTCATTCATTCATTCATCATTCAGTAAATACTTATTTACAGATTAGGTACTTTGTGAGATGCTAGAGTTACAATGATCAAGATAATTTCGTGTCTGCCCAAGAGGCTTACAGTTTATTGGAAGAGACAGGCAAGTAGTTGGGCAACTTTCAATACCGTAGGGCAATTTTGTAAGCAGGAGATTACTTAGGATATCTATTACCACCACCACCCCAAAAACAAAAACAAAAAACAGAACATACTCTCGTATATGCCAAGTGGGACATGGGAAAGAATAGACTGATTTTAGGAAGTGGTTTGGTTCAAAGAAAACAGACACTAAACAACATAATAAATTGTAGCAGCAGGTAGTTTAAACCAAACAACTAAATGTCTCTTGATCTTGCTTTTGGATAATTCATTTATTTTGACTGAGTGGTCACTGTCCCAGCTGGGCCCCCTTCAGTTCTAGACAAAGTTGTGAATGTGGCAAAGCTAGCTGCACTGTGAGTGTCTTGACCTCCCTGTTAAGAGTCCCAGTCCCAGAGATGGTAAGAAAACTTCTAAAGACCACCCAACAGGTAGTATGAAAGCCCAAGGGAACAAGTGTATGATTTTTTACTGCACCATCGTGCCCTGCTGCATGGGGCCATTGTACCACTGAGCCCTGATGCATCCTAGAGAAGAAGCAGCATAGACCACAGTGCCTAAGCCAGCCTGCTGCTTCTGGCTGGAAAAGAACGCCTGGTTCCTGCCCGCATGGGGTAGAAAGTGTGTGTGGGGAGGCAGGTGCTGGCTCACACAGAGCATGCATGTTGTTGTAAATGGCAGGGTTTCCTTCTTGCTCATGGCTGAATACTATCCCACAGTGTATATATACCACATCTTTTTTATCCATCCCTCCATTGGCAAACACTTAGGTTGTTTCTGTATCTTGGCTAGTTTGAATAATGCTGTAATAAACATGGGAGTGCAGATATCTTTTTGAGATAACAGTTTTTATTTCCTTTGGATACATACCCAGAAGTGGGATCCCTGGATCATATAGCCATTCTGTTACTTTTTGGGGGAACCACCATCCTGCTTTCGTAGTATCTTAATCAATTTATACCCCCACCAACAGTGCACAAGGGTTCGCTTTTCTCCGCATCCTCGCCAGCATTTTTCTCGTCTTCCTGATGAAAGCCCCCCTGACGGGTGTGAGGTGCTCGCTCATCATGGCTTTGATTTGCATGTTCCCGGTGATCAGTGAGGTTGAGCATCTTTCCATGTACCTGTTGGCCGTCTGCATGTCTTCTTTGGAGAATTGTCTATTCAGGTCCTCTGCCCATTTTTTAAATTGAGTTGTTTTGTTGTTGTTGTTATTGTTGTTATAGAGTTGTGTGAGCTCGTATATATTTTGGACATTAACTCTTTATTGGATATATGGTTTGCCATCAAGTACCTTCTTTAATATTAATTATTTGGTTAGTGCTTCAAAAGACTTGAATATTTTTTATGAGTCATGATGGTTTGTATATTAATTTCCAAAAGTGATTAATTTCCAAGAGAACAATGTCTATCAATGTTCATTGTCATCCACAGCATAACAATTTATTGGTTCACCACAAATTTAAAATGCCAAATTACTCCATTTTCCTGTATTTGGTTATATAGCACATAAAAATGTTCTGTTTCCTCATTTCTGATTACAATTTATTCTTTTTTTTTTGAGAATTTTTCTTTATTAAAATATCTATTATAATCTGGGATAGTCTTTTTATAGTAAGTGTGTAAAAATCCTACAGGTATTTTAGATATCACCTTCACTGATGGTTTTAAGAATTTTTTTTTTTTCTGAACCTGACTTTTTAATGTTTTTTTTTATTTTTTTTATTTTACTGTGGAGAAAGTTTTCATTTTGTGGGATATAAAACTGTTGGATTTTTCCCTTAAGACGTTTTACCACTTCAAACTTTGCAAGTATTTTCTCCTTGAAAGATCCCATAGAATGTTGATTTTATCCTCATTTTCTGTGCTTAGATTATTTTGTACATAGGCTCTTTACCCATCAGGAATTTATATTAGTATGTAGATGCAAAGTGTTTGTTGAACTTTATTCCTTCAAAAATTAGCTAATTTTACAAATGTCATTCATAAAACGGTCCTTTCCCTTCAATTACACAATATGTTGAAGTCATATGGGTCACATACAGGTTTTCCCACCTGTCTCATTGATCCATTTGTTAGATTTTGTACAAGTACCTTGATGTGTCAGTTTTTGCTGCTGTGGAATAGTCTTATATCCAAAAGAACTGCCATCTCCTAATTCTTGAAATCATTACTTGACGTGTATATGTCCAAATACATTTTATAATTATTCTACTTTGTTGCAGGGCATTTTCTTTTTGATATTTCATTTAGGATTACATGAAATATATGAATTAACTTGTAGACCAGAGCTATACATGTTAAGCAAAGGACTTGTTTGGACACTTAGTGGAATTTCATAATACAGCTGCCGCTTAGGGATGGAAGGAGACATTGATTACCTTATGTCTCTACGCAGGACTTTAGTATTGATATTGCTCACTTAGGATGGAGTTTTTTGCCAACCAGAGGTCTGGGTCTGAGTATTATAAAGAAAACTCATGAGATTTTTTTATTTCCCCATTAAACCCACAGAGCAATAACAAACCAATGACTGGCATTGGATTTCGATTTCACCTGCAAACCAAGCAAGCAGTGCCATGCTGAGCTTGGGTGCACAGTCTTGCCTGTTGAACAAGAAAAGGGCCAAGGTGATTATGCAGGGCAGTCACGTCGGGATGCCAGCCTTTTCCCTGGCTCAGTGCAAATATTATTGCTTTTAAATGTCAGCATATCACCATTGTAGGCATGTGCACTTATTAAAACTTCTCTTCCCTGAGACATTTCAGGTGGACACCTTGGAGCACAATATATATTTAAATTTTAATCACAACTCCCAGAACAGTGAAGCTTTGGTTCGAGCTCAATCATCAATAAGGAAAGAACTAATTTTAATCAAGGTCCTGCCATAGGTGTGGCCCTGTGTCGGGCACTGCACATAAGGTACCACATTCACTTCTCTTGAGCTCTCTGTGAGGGAGGGATGTTTCTAAATTCCCATGTGTTAGGTGATGAGATTATGTTTCCTGCTCAGGGGGTGGAAGTGAGCCTAAAGGACACTGAGGCCACCGCCACACCCATTCATTCCTCCCTCACTGGTGTCTTTCACAGCTTTATAGCATCGCAGACAAGTCTTTCTGAACACACACCTCTCAGTACCTCTGGGGAGAAAGAACTCATGCATCTTGTCTAAAAGGGGCTCAGTCCCTTCTGGGATGCCTCTGGTCTGACCACTGAAAAACAAAAAAATGAAAACAACACTCTTTATATCAGAAGAGATCCAGTTTCCTTACCAGTTCTGACCTGAGGCTCTGTTTAAGTCTTCTGAAGTCAGGGAGACAAAAATTCTTCTTTCTTTGCTCAGATACAACTCAATGGGATCAAAGGAACCGATCATTGCCACTGAGTGACAATCTCAGCATTTCCTGAGACAGAGAAACTCTCACCTGTGCTGGTATCCTCATGGTTAGGAACTCAAAGTACCATGTCTCTGTTTCAAAGGGCCATTAATCTGGGAGTTATCAAGGAAATCTGGTTTTTTCCTAACTGTGAGACTTTCCCCGAAAAAATCCCTGGACCTCACCCTGAACCTCGGGGAAGCTGTGTCCTCAACATCCAGTTCTAAGATCTGTGTGTTCTGTGAACATGTCATCTTTCCTTTTCCTAGAAAGTGGAGGAAAGCCAGAATTTAAAATTACCATTCTTTCATTTCCTCTGCAACCTCTCAGATGACAGCATTTCAGTGTCTTGTTCGATCCACCTTTGAGTCCCTTGGAGAATGGATGGGTGACTTGTCTCTTAGCTGGTCTTCCCGAAATCTCATTTCTTTTGGCTCTGCTTCAGAGACAAGTTAGAGATCAGGCCATGCAAGGTCATGGTCTCTAATGAGGGTCTGCAGTGACAGGATCTGGGGGAGGGGGATTGGTATCAGAAAGGAGCAACTTCTAATCAGTATGAAATTGTTTTCTGACTCCAGCTGATCATGCTCTTTTCTTTGCAGCTGTAACTTCATTAAACGGGGGAGTGAGTTTCCAACAAGAAAAGGTCAACATTTCCATTCGGGCATTCAAACATCTCTAAGATGGGTTTGAGGCTTTAGTGTTCTATTGATTCAGCCATCCCCATGCTGAGCGCAGAACTTTGCCCAGAATAGATGGGCTGTGTCAATCAAAGCTCACCAGTGGGGCTATTTATTTTCTGTTTGATTCACAGGGCTATCAAATATTGAAGTTGAAAGGCACCGAGGTAATTCTACTTTCATATAAATTTGCAAATGAGACTTTACTTTCACAGCTGACACATGACTGAAAGTAAAATTCATGAAGAACTTTGAAATGACAAAGTTTTCCCCTGCGTGCGTTTGGACCATGTTTACTAAACACGAAAACACTTAAGTAGGGATCTCCAGAAGAGACACTGACTCTGTCTAAAAGAAACTATTGTGATTAAGTGACATAGAAAGAGAAAGCACAGTTGCTGGGGAAGAGGGTCTTTGATTTGGAACTTAACAGAGATGGGAGGCGTTTGCACATGTAGAAATGAGTGATATGCTCAAGACAGAAGGGATAGTGCATCTAGTACCAGTTTACCTAAATTATATTAATAATGATAGCAACTTCTCAAATTAATTTTACACTTTCTGTGAACTTTTATGGCATGTCATTGCATCCTGATAATGTTTTCACTTTAAAAGGCTATTTTTACATTACTTAGGTAAGCTGCTTCTCTCAACAGTGTAAGCTCTACGATAGATGTTGTTTAATTAATTTTTTGATGATTCCTTTATTTTTGGAGCTTTGTTTTTCCTTTGGGTTTTCTCCTTACTGTCTCCATAGGGTGTGTTTTGCCCTCTGCGTGGATCACATCCACTCCTCCAGGCCACACACAGACACACTTAGAAGACGTCAGCTTTTCAGATATCTTGAAAACTCTTTGTTGTCCCAGTTTGCCTTTGTCTTTCTACTCTAAGATGACTTGCTTTGATTTTAAACATATTTAATTAGTGGTGAATGTAGCAAATCAACATTAAATAAAATTATTCGGTCACCAATAGTTCTATCACTAATTCAAAGGCTGTTTATGAAACGTTTAATAAAATGCCTTCCCTTTACTTTGTAAATGTGTTCAGATCTCTAGCACCTCTGCATCTCCAGCATCTTGGTTAATTGATTTCACAGGTTTTAAGATTTACTTTTTTTCTTCTTTTTGGTAAAGACAGAAGGATCATCTTCCTCCACCTCTTTAAATCTTCTTACTCTTCTTCTTCTTCTTTTTTTTTTTTTTTGAACTTTTCTTTATAGATGGCCAGATTTTGACTTTCCAGATTCAGAATTTAATACCTGTGTTTCACATAAATTGTATGTCATCTCTTTACATGAAAACTATCCAGTGACTATTAAGGTAAATGTGAGAAATTACTAAGTCTACGTATGTGAAAGTCATGTAACAGGAAGAGGAGAAACACCCGAGTAGAGTAACTCATCTTGTCCCTCTTGTGCTGCTGTGAGTTTCCGTGGCAACAGCTCCTTCTACCCTTTCTTTATGTCTGGAACCTGGCCACACCTCATGCAATCACGACTGCCCAGGTGATGCTTCAGGTGTGCTCAGGAGCTGGTTTGCCCCTTTCTGCACCTCCTCATTTAGCTGCCTTCGGCTCACTCTCTGGCAGTGACTCTGAGGAAGTCATCCTTTGCTTGGGCAAAGCTGTCCTCATGGTGACCCTGTGCACGGCCCCTCCCCAACCCCGTGCTCCTCAGCTTCCTGCCCTCCAGTCCCGGGACCAGTCCCTTTCCTAAGACCCACACAGGGCTGCACAGATGTGGCTAGCAAGATTCAGGAAGGTCATGCTGAAGATTTTATTATAGTGAAAGGAAGTACAGCCTACTTTCCTCCTCCTTGGGACAGAGGCCACACTGTCTTTAAAGAAATCAGCTACTCTCACCCTGGTTCTTTCCTACTTAAGATGACTTCTTCCCAGGGTGATTCATAGCTGGAGTACCCACTGCCTTTAAGAAACACCCTTCCCACCCCCACCCCCAGCACCACCTACGGGAATGTGACCTGGAAATAACTCCTTTGAGACCTTATCACAGTATGCAAACATCAGCACATTTCTCAACATATGAATATCATTCTCATATCCCCACACAGAGTTGACCTCAGCTTGCACCAGTTCTCTAGTCTCTCCTCCCCAATGATTTCAGAAAATCTTGATGCCAATAATTTCTTCATCACGAGCAAAGAGAAAGCCAACTTTGCATAGTAAACTGATTTACTAACTTCATCCTCTCTCCCCATAATTAGTCACAGCTCATCTTTCTTCTTGCTTCCCTTCTTTCCGTATCCCCCTGGACCTTGGACATACAAACTAAGTTGCATGAATATCTGGGATGAACCTCCACTTGAGTAGGTACTGTGGGTAGAACTAACTTTAATAAGAGGGGTCAGGGGAAAGTTCTTAAGGAATATCCATGAAGAAAAGAAAAAATAACCTATTTGACTAGAGTATTGTGGGGAGGTGTCATGGAAGTGGTGTCAAAAAAGTAGGCTCTCGAATAAAAGTGATTATTTGAGAAGAAGTACCCACTTATTACTCAGGTATATGCCAGGAGTATTCTCTCTATGTACATCGTTCATATGATTGTATTTCCTTTCATCTCTTGGGTGATACCCTGCAGCTAATTCCATGAATTCTTACTTGGAGACTCTGGCATACTCTGTGTCTTAATATTTATTTTTCTAAGATCTCTCCTAAACTGTATGGAAATGGAAACGGATGCGGAAATCTTGCAAAGTAAGTTGGCATTAATAGATCAAGGGTCTTAAAAATGTTCATACAGGGTCATTGTTAGCCAACAATTCCACTTCCAGAAACCCAACCAAATGAAATAACCTAAGACATAAGGGGACGTAAATGTACATAAATATATTTGCAGAAATATATTTATCATAATATAGTTTCCCATTCTGTTGATATAATTAAAAAAAACCTAAATAGATACTGAAAGAAATTGTTAAATGATAATACATTCACATGATGGACTGTTATGCAGTCATTAAAATGGTGTTTACGGAAAGCTGGTAGCGTAAAAGGTGCATATGATATGTGGTTAGGAGAAAGATGCAAGGAGCAGAAAAATGCATAGAATATGGTCATGATCATGTCAAACTTGCTTATGACGTAGACTAGAAGCAAAAGGAAGCAGAGTGGGGGAAAAAAGAGGCCAACATTTTGGCGGCCGGATTCAGTGTGAATTGTTTTCAGTCTTTGTTTCTACTTTGCTGAATAGTCTAGGTACTCCATTTCTTTTTTAATTTTTGTGTATAATATTTGCAGTAAATTTTTAAAGGCACCTTTTGATCAAAAAGTTTCTCTTCCGCCTCTCCAGGGTGATGTTTTGTGCATAGACAGACAGCCAGATGTCTCCCCTTGCCTTCCTTCATTATCAGACTGGGTTCTCATAAATTTCCCATATGTTTGAGGCTTCTCAGCCCACACATGCAACATTCGATACAGAGGCAGACTCGCTCCCTCCCTGATCAGGAGCATTTCCACCGAGCCCACCCACAGAGCACAAAGAGTCTGCCTGCTTTAGTATATGATAAACACACGTATTTCTGTAACTTGTCTGGTACTCCTGACCCCTGCCTTGTGCTGAAGAGAAAATTCTCATTTGTTCCACACAAGCTTTGTTCTACTCCAGCTATTACTCCTATCTGTCCCTCTCCTTCTGCATTCCCCATGGGTTGTTTTCCCGCAAGTGTCAATACCAGCTCTTTGGGGAAGGTTTGTGCACCTTGCACTTCAAGCCTTCTGCTATCCCAACAAAGCTTTGCTGCAAGATTTCTATAAGTTCCCGCAATGCGTTTAGCAATGCCAGTGCATTCTTCCTACACTGGTGGCCTCTTCCTTGCCTTTTGTGATGACTATTGTTGCCCCAGGTCTGTCACTGTCTACAGCGCTCATGGACCCCTGATCAACCAGCTTGAGACTTACTTCAGCTAATTAAATGAGGAGCCTCTTCCACAGTTCAGTCTGCCACCAAAACATACATATTCTGATGCTGGTCTCTTTTTCTCTACCTTTCCTTCCTCTGGAAGAACTCCAGCATAGGCAGTTTTGCTGAGCATAATTAATCAATAAACAGACATGTATTGAGTGCCTGCCATTGGAAAAGTATAGTGTCAGCTCCATGGGAAATTTAAGGAAAGAGAAATGGATATCTTTATCTTCAGAGATTGAGTCATCTAGCAAGGGAGATAAGATAATTTTGGTTAGCACCTAAACCTAAGGTGTAACAGGTAAGTGATACAGAGGAAGGGAACAAACCTAAGACGTATCAAACCCCTTTCATATGCTAAGCACATAGAAATCTGCTACAGAGAAATAAAGCCAAGGATTTGAAAGAACTCAGTAAACACTCTCTACCGTATTTATTTTCATAGGAAGAGCAGAAAGATAAATGAAAACTAAGTCTGTGAGGGGAGGGGTGAATTTGGAGCAGAGTTTCAATAATCCAAACTTAAGAGATAGAATAAAATCAAAGTGATAAGGTAAGCAAACGGAGATCATGTATGGACAAAAGCATCACGATTCCCCGATTTGATGTATTATGCACTTGTTGTGGGAAGAAAAGAATTCCAGGACTTCTAAAAGGATGGAGTTAGGACCTTGGTAGAAACTTTCTCCAGCAAAAGAATAATTTCACTGGTGAAATAGTGAAACAAAACAAAAACCAATTTAAAGTGTCCCAAGGACATATTCAAATGAAGAAATATGTATTCCCGAAAATTTATTAAATTTCAATATGAAAAACAAGAATTTGTGGCTTTTGAGCCAGGACCTGCTCCCTTTTCCCCCAGCCCCATGTTATAGAAACTCTACCTGGGCATTCTACTCTGGACAGGTGCACCCGAGAAGATGGAGGCACCCCCCCTTCCTCAGCTCACAGTGTGGGGTTACCGGTCTTCTGGGGAGGAGCAGGCTGCTTTGGGTTTTTATCCCCCTGTCCCACGTCACAGAGGCCCTGTGCACTATTCCAGTCAGTAGTGGCTGAGAGGTGTGAGGTTCTCTCCCTCCACGCATCCCTCACTCCTAGCTCTAATTCAGGGGGGCAGGTCAAGAAAGCTTCCTGCATTGCCCCCACACCCCCCATTAACTCCTCCTTGTTACCTCTGCCCCAGTCCACTCACTGGGAGTAGGTTCCATGTTGAAAGGCAAGTTGAGAAGACCCTTGGCATCCGCTTCCCACAGTGCCCTCTAGTGGAGCACTGGGGCCACTCCAGGAAAAGTGGGCCCCATTCCCAGTTTCTGTGCAGCGTCCAGGGGAAGGCAGACCATAAGGACAACAGCTCCACACTCTGTTTCCTTGTCTCTGGGTGCTATGGTCTGAATTCTCATGTCCCCCACAAATGCATATGTTGAAATCCTGACCTGCAAAGGTGATGGTTTTAGAAACTGGGTCTTTGGGAGGTGCTTAAGTTAGGAGAGTGGAACCCTCATGAAAATGAATAGTGGCTTAAAGAAGAGGCTTCAGAGATATGCCTAGCCCCTTCCACCACAGGGGGACACTGTGAGAAGGGCCATTTATGAACTGGGAACAGGGTCCTTGCCAAACCATATTGACACCCTGATCCAGACTTTCAGCTCCCACAACTGTGAGAAATAAATGTGTGCACGTGATAAGCTACCCAGTCTGTGGCATTTTGTTATAATGGCCAGAAAAGACTGAGACAATGGATAGTGTGAAAACAGAGATCTTGGTGGAGAGCAATTTGAGGAGGTTGGTAGCGCCATGATAGAAGCAAAATGGCAGAGCTGACACGTTGACTAGAGAGAACCTCGGGTACAGACAGATGAGAAGATCATACTCAGTTTAGGAAGACAGGAAGCCTGCACAGGTGCCAGGCTGAACCCACTCAGGAGCAAGCAGGAAGTGGGATAAACTGGAACACATTGTCCAAACCACACACAGAACCATCAACACAAAGCAGAAACCTCTCTGGCCCACGAAGCTTTAACATAGCCTCTGACCTAACACTGATACAGGGGCAACCCCTAGAAAGCCAGGCTTACAAATGAAATCACACTCGTCCCCGTCAGTCTGGAACTGCACCCCCACGGCTATGCCCTCTCAGGAGAGGTCAGAGAGGGAACCTACTCGTCCCTGGCTAAGTGTGGGACAAACCGTGAACTCCTTAAATCATGAGAGCAGCCTCCAAGCCACACACAGCCAGTGGTCAAAGGTGAAAATATAAGTGGCCCAGGGGGCTTAAGCACAACCTTTGACCGCTAAGTGGCTCATGCTGACCCAGGGGCAAGCTCTAGCAGCCAGGCTAAAGATTAAGGACCAGGCAGAAAGTCTGAGCAGGACATTGGAGGTTGTACACAACTCTGTTGCTGTATTAAAGTATCGAGTTGTACACTTTAAATGAACAAATTGTAAGATATGTAAATTACATGTTAATACAGGTGTTTTTAGAAAGCAGGCTATAATTTGTGCAGGTTGCATTATAAGGTGTCCACCTGATACATTGGACTAGGGGTGGGGACTGATTGTTTTGGGGGAGAGATGATAAGGAAAAATAAAATCAGGCACAACCGTTTAATGACTTTTTAGTAACCCTAAGGTCTTATTTGTGAATCAGGGTGGACACAAAGAGGTACTAATGTATTCCACATAATAAATAATGTTCATCGTAGAAGAAATATGTTTTCTAATATTAATTTAGCTGAGTGTCCTCTTGAATTTATGTGGCAGGAGAGAGGGTTATCAGGAACTTAGGATGCCAAGGACTACAGAGGACATTCCAGAAAAGAGATGCTACCAATGGAGTAAGAAGGAGCAGAAATATGAGGATCAGGTAGACACTTAGGGAGAACCTCCCAAGCAAAGGGCCCTGTATGTCCAAAGATAACTGAGATGCAGTAAATGCAGCCTGGACTGATCTGAGCGTCCTAATAGATCAGTGTTGCTTGGTGTCCGGTGGGAGATGAGGATGGAAGAGGCAGGATCAAAATCGTGGAAGGTCTCGAATACCTTGTTAGAGATTGGGTTGTATCTCTTCCCGCAATCAGTGCGGAATTATTGAGTTTTAAGCAAGCGGTAACCATAATCAGATTTGCCTTCTGGAAAGATTTTTCTTGCAATATTGTGGGGAAAGGATGAACGAGGATAGACTAGAGGTAGAGAGATAGTTGAGGAGGCTGTTTCAGCAGTTTCTTCACGTAAGAAAATGATTGGCAGTTGTATGGAAAAGAAGCAAGAGACATTTTTAAGGTAAAACCAACATATTGGTGACTAATTATATACAGAATGGAGAAACAGGAGAAGGGCAAGGCATCCACCAAGTCTAAGGCAAGAAAGTTCATCATAGTTGTCACCCAAGCTCAGAAAAGGCTAGTAAAATTTAGAGCAGAACAAGAAAATCAATTAAAAGTAACAAAAGCTGAGTAACCCAAATTGATTGCAAACTAATTCATGTTTTCTTTTCCTGACATATCTTGAATGTAGATCACAGCAGTAACGCTGAAATTACTTTCCCTTCCATCCATTTTCTTTATATAGTGTAACTACTCCATCACCTCTCTCTTCAACACTCACTGGATTTTTTTCTCCCTCGTCCTATCCGAAAAGCCCCACTTCTTTTTACTCTCTCACTCTTCTCCTACTTTTGTGCCTCAAAAGCACCCAAAGACCCAGCTTGGCCATGCAGGCTCTGCCTTGGAGGGTGGCCGAGGTAAAGAAACTGACCAAACAAAGACAGCAGCTATTTAGCGGAGATAATCACTTTAGCAATTTGTTTCATCACCCAGGTCCCATCACACAGCTGGACCCGCTTCCCTGGAACTGTACAGTACTCCTAAGGCTGTAAAAGTCCTGTTCTGGTCACAAAGCAAAGTCCCAAGCAGTACCAGAATAACAAATTTTCTTAAATTTAAGAAAAGTAGCAACTAAGAGGTGACAGCGTCGGCACCAGTTGGAAAACATTCTTTTCTGCCCACGTCAGGAACAAGCAGGACTGCCAGGGGCAAGCCTGTGAGCCTGGAGTGACAGTGCACAAACAGATGATGAAAATACACTTTCATCAGCTTAATGGACAGGCAGTAACCTTTCTGCACCCCCACAAATGCCAGATGGGCCTAAGAGTAATGAATGGACATATCAAGACAATATCCTTTCTCAACTCAGACTATGGGAGACCTCGGTAATCACCATAGGTTTGGCACCATCTTCAACTCTCCATTTTCCCAGTTCGAGTATTTAAGTTCATTTCTCTCTGGGAAGTGTTGGCCTAGCTGTTGCTTAGACTACGAAGCAGATGGAGAGCAGTTTATAGTTCAATCAGGAATCCAAATTAAAGTCACTGGCTTATTCTTAATGGGATTAATGGGAGTTAAGGACTATATCCTGGCAGCTTGAGAAGCTGCCTTGGCAGGAGGCCCACCCCGTGTTAAGTACACATAGATATCAAGAGGCTGAATCCCCACCTTGTGGGATATGGGATCTGGACCAGGAAGCTTGCTGGGAGGATGGCACAGGAGGGAGATGCTCTTGTTTACTAAGGCCAGATTTGGGGTAACCTAATACTTTTCCCCCACTTTCTTTTATTGAGGTGTAATTATGTACAGTAAAATTCACACTTTCAAGTGCTAGTCTTTTTTTTTTTTTTTTTTTTTTTTTTAATTATTTTTAGCATCTCCTTTCGCTCTTTAAAGTGATCTCAGTTTGGACCACAACTTATTATAAATTACTATTTTAAGGTCATTGGTTTTCACTTTGAATGATATTGGAAGCCATGGGAGGTTTGAAGCAGAGGGGTGATATATCAATTTATTTTTATTTATTTTTAAAATTTTATTCAATTTATTTAAAGCAAAAAAAAAACAGAACAAAAAAAAACAAGCAGTTCACCTACTTATCTCCCTCCTCTAACCCCTGCCTCTAGCACCCACCTATCTGTGATCTGTATCTATGAGCTTTTTATTTTTTTTAAAGATTCCACATATAGAGAGATCATATAGTATTTGTCTTTCTCTGACTTATGTACCTTAGTATAATGCCCTTGAGGTACATCCACGTTGTCACAAATGGCAAGATTTCTTTTTTTATGGCTGAATAATATATCATATTTTTTAATCCTTTCATCTATCAGTGGACACTTAGGTTGTTTTTATATCGTGGCTATTGTAAATCATGCTGCAATGAACAAGGTGGGGTATATCTGTTTTCAAGTTAGTGTTTTCATTTTCTTCAGATAAATATCTAGAAGTGAATTGCTGGATCATATGTTAGTTCTATTTTTAATTTTTTGAGGAATGTCCATACTGTTTTCCATAGGGACTGTACCAATTTACAATTGCATCAACAGTGCATAAGGGTTCTCTTTTCTCTGCATCTTAACAAACACTTGTTATTGCTTGTCTTTTTTATAACAGCCATTCTAAAGGTATGAGGTGATATCTTATTGTTTTGATTTGCATTTCCCTGATAATTAGTGATGTTGAGCATCTTTCCATGTACCTGTTGGCCATCTGTATGTCGTCTTTGGAAAAATGTCTGTTAAGATCTTCTGCCCATTTTTAAATCAGATTTTATTTTTTATTTTTTGCTCTTGTGTTGTATGAGTTCTTTGTGTATTTTGGATATGAACTCCTTACCAGATTGGTGATTTGTATTATTTTCTTCCATTCAGTAGATGGTTTCCTTTGCTATGCAGAAGCTTTTTAGTTTGATATAGTCCCACTTGTTTATTTTTGCTTTTGATGCTTTTTCTTTTGGTGTCATTTAGTGCTGCTAGTCTTGAAAAATATAGACAGTCATGCTACCACCACCATAATTGAGATATAAAAGAAAATTCCCCCATGCCCCTGTGTAGTCAACTGCTCACCCTTACTCCCAACCCTTAGCAAACATTGGTCTGGTCACTGCCCCTATAGTTTTGTATATGCGAGAAGGTCATATAAGCAGAAGCAAATGTATGTAGTCTTTTGAGCCAGGCTTCTTTCACTAAGCATAAATGCATTTGAAACTCACTCACCTTGTTAAGTATCAATAGTTCATTCTTTTTCTTGGATGTACCACAGTCTAGCCACGTTTTTTGTTTTGTTTTTTTGTTTTTATATCTAGAAACAATTCTACAGTTATGGTGTGACCAGGGCAGACAGAAATCTATCCTCTCCCCTTTATTCTTTGAACAAATAAAGAATAGTACTTGAAAAATTAAAAGATTGCAATGAGAAGATATTAATGCCAGACTGAAAGCTCTGTGTCGGTTGACTAGGATATAGTCTGCGGGAAACTCTAGTCAGAACTTCTAACCTCTCAAGATGCCTACCTTGTCCTTCTTCTTGTATCTCTTTTCTCTGAGAAATCCATTCCTTATGGTACAATTGGGGCTGTTCCTTTCCTGCCCACTGTGTAACCTAGATGTTTCCAGCCATAATACCCTGACCCCTGCCCACTAGGATTGGTTTAGGGATTGCTGTGTACTGCAAGGCAGCATAGTCTTCTCTTGGATTTTTCTGGAACCATCAAGGAAAATTTGTTCTTTTTTGTTCTCTAGCATTATAGATGACACATCATGTAAACCTGGAGCGGTTGCAAGCTGTGATGGCTAATTTTATGTCAACTGGGCGAGACTACAGTACCCAGATATTACAGCAAGCATTATCCTAGAAGTTTCTGTCAAGATATATTTTAAATGAGTCCCACATTTAAATTAGTAGACTGTGAGTAAAGTTGGTCACCCTCCATACTGTGGGTGGGCCTCATCCAATCAGTTGAAGGCTTTAATAGAAAAAAGACTGATGTCCCTGGAAGAAGAGGGAATTTTGCCAGCAGGCAGCCTTTGGACTCAAACTAAAGGAATTATACCCCGGCCATTTGCCCCAGAATTTCCTATTCAGGGCTGCATTGGAGTCCAGGAACCTTCTGGAATATGGGGAAACAGTCTCTAATATCTATCTCAGTGTAGACTCAGTAGACATTTTGCTCATGCATGTCACAGCATTCTGAGGAATTTCTGAGTCTGGACTCCCTAGAGTATGGAAAATATGTAATGTCTAGGGTCTCACTTCCTTAATCACCCTGTAACCCATCTCCTCTGACAGATGCCCAGTTCCTTGGGGTCAAGCCAAAGGGTCACCTGTGGGTCAGCTCAGTCAGATGGACATCACATATTTTTGTCTTAGTTGAGAGTAGAGGTAGAGCATTAAATATCTCCCCTCACTGTTATTATTTCTTCATTGAGTTTACTCTCTTATAAAACAGTTTGGAAAGCTATTTGACTTCAGACTAGGCCTGCTTTCTCCAGGGCAAACATCCTTGAGGCTAGAAGTACAAACACTCTGGCAGCCTTTTTAAAATAGAGTGGAACAGAAAATAAAAGGAGAATCAGGTGGGATTAGTGTTTACCACAAGTATTTTACTAGATCATTCTGTGCGTGGGAGGGCGCAGACAATAAACACGAGAAATCATTGTGTGTGTGTGTGTGTGTGTGTGTGTGTGTGTGCGCGCGTGCGCATGTGTGTGTATGTCTATGTATATATACATATGTATAGACATTTACTTATAATTAAAGTTATATTTAGTTGTATATTGGTAAGTGGTAAGGACAAAGGAAAAAATATAGGTATATAGATATATATATATGTCAGGTAGAGGAGAGGTGCTCAAATTTTACATGGTCTGGCCAGGGAAGACCTCGCTGAGAAGGTGATATTGCAGCAAAGCCCTGAAGGGAACGAGCAGCTAATCACACAGACATCTGGTGTGAGAGTATTTCAAGGAGTGGGAAAGGCATGAGCAAAGGCAAAAGAGAGAGAAGGGAAAATATTTAATTTAAAGTAAATGTGGCAGGTAAAGGGATCATATGTTTAACATCCAAATGGCTCGTAGAAATCAATAAGGTACTAAGAGATAAATTAGTAAAGATTATGAACAAACAACAAAAAGAGTAAATGCATCGGACCAGCCCCAACCCAGAAAAATCATGTATCTCCTGTCACCAACAAGTAATCAAATAGACACGAAACTGAGGTAGCATTTAAACTGCTATATTTCGATGAAACCAAAACAAAAACAGCTACAATTATAATACTCGCACTGGCAAGCATTCAGACAAACAAACACTTTACTGTTTTGATGGCAGACGTGTAAATCGGTATACTTCTCTGGAAAATTAATTTGGCAATGTGTATCGGGAGCCACACTGTCACAAGTACAGTCATCCCACCTCCGAGAATCTACCCAGGGATGGCATCCAAGTATGGGAAAACATGTCCATGTGTATATTCACAAGAATGGTCAGTGGTATCAGAAGCAAACTAAGTGTCCGGCAACATGACACGAGTTAAGTCATTGTGGCAATTTCTCTCGATGGACTAGCATGCTGTTTTTAAAGAGCTGATTCAAAACTGATTTAGTAACATGGTGACATGGTAAATGCTATGACATGTTAACTGGAAGTGGGTGGAGTCAATGTAGAGCATTATATGTGTATGCTGATTGTAGTTTAAAGTTACAAATTATTTTCACATGTATATAGGTGCATGTTTCTGTATTTGTATGTATCTTATTCTTCCTCCATGTGGAGGAAGTGATGGCTTCTGTTTCAGTCAGAGTTGTCCAGAAAAACAGAACCAATAGGGTGTCTGTGTGTCTGTGTGTGTATGTGCGCGTGCACACATATACAAGTATGCATATGGAGTCTTGGCAAGTCCAAAATCTGCAGGGTAAGCCAGTAAGCTGGAGACCAGAGAAGAGCTGTGCTTTTTACTCTAGAACTATGGACAAAAAGCTGGCAGTATCGAGGGGAGAACTAGGACATGTGGTCACCATGGTTATTGATGAGCACATAGGAAGTGCCCCGCCCCCATTCATTTTTAATAAACAAACAAGTAAACAAATAGTATGGCTATGGGTTATTTGGATCTTCAGGACTTCAGTCATCTTGCCAAAAAAAAAAGAAAAAAAGAAAAAAAGAAAAAAAAATGCCCACATAGGGAATGATATTTAAAAGATACTCTTTATTTGGAATTTTATCCATGAGGCTGAAAAATTGAAAGAGAATGACTATGAATATTAAATGGCCCAATTTCTAGAAAAAAGTCAGCTACCAACAAATTGTCCTTTTGATTTTTGAAGGTGGGAATCACGTGCATGGTGAACACCACTATAGCTAGAAACAAGTGTTTAATATTCAGCCGAATGACTAGCAACTATTTCAGTGCCCTTTTTATCAACCAGTCTGGGTATAATAATCCATCATCGTTTAAATAAAAACTTTTTGCATTAACTAGGAACTCACTTCATGGCAGAGCTCTTCACATCTTTTTGGGTCATTAGAATGGGATTTTGAAGCTTTCTGTTATTTAAACCTGAGCAAATATGGCCAGAACAGCAGTGCTCTATTCCCTTCATCTGGAGTCTCTTCTTCAGCACTGAGATGCCTAGCTTTTTGGTGCTCTAGCTTTTTGGATGCTGGAAAAGCTGGAGCGAAAACCCCAATCAGGGGTTAACAATTGGTGATGAATCACTACCCTTGAGTATCTGAAATACCTATATTCGAGGAGTGAACACAGTTACACTGGATATTCTCTGATCTACCCCCCACCATCATTGCTATGAAAAAATAGGATTGAAAGAGGTTGAATGAAAAGTTTCACCCAATTAAAACTATAAATGAAAAGCCTAGTGTTGATAACTGTTATTGTTATTCACTCATTCATTCCACAGTTATTTATTGAGCTCTGTATACCATGCACTGTTCAAGATTCTGGGTGTACAGAAGTGAGCAATGCGAAGCCACTGTCCTCACGGAATTTTAATTAACATGGGGTGGGGGACACAAATGATAATTAAATACATAGTATCAATTATAATGTCAGTATTAAGTGCAGTAAAAGGAAAAAAAAATGAGATAAGGGACAAGAAAGGGACTTGTTGAGAGTGTTATTTTATACAATGTGGTTGACAGAGGCCTTTCTGAGGAGGTGACATTTGAGTAGAGCAATGGTAGATATGAGGGGACAGTAATTCCTGTATCTGGGCAAAGAGAACGCCTGTCAAAGTAGAACTGACTCAATGACTGGTAACTCTCTGGAATTCGGTTTTCCTAGAACTGTGAGTTAGGTCACAAGCAGGAGATCTGTATTTTCTTTCTAGAGCCTCTTCGTGGTCCCTTAGTTCTTGAAGCAAGTTAACTTATCTTCTAGAACCTCAGTTCTCTCATCCATAAATGGGCTGGTTGGACACCATCAATGTTGCCAAACTGCCAGGGTACCACTGAATTCAACATCACCTTTCTTGCCCCTCCCCTCTGCCCAATCAACATATTTGAGTAACAGATGTACCATTTATATAATACATGTTTATGTTTAAAGAGATATTTAAAAATCTAAACAGATTATTTTTAAAGGTTTCTACACCCAATTCTAATGTGGGGAATGGGGAGATTTCCCCACCAACAAACAATTTTGAGACATCAGCTGGCTATCCTACTCAATTCTGACACTATTCTGACCTGGAGATAGCAGGAGACTCCACAGGTTAAAGGCTCAGTCTTGCAAAACTGTGCTCCTGCCACCTTGCTTTAGATGCCTGTCGCATCTGACTGGCATCTAACCTGTGCTTCTGACTGAATGTAGTAAATCAGAGGTTTCAATGACCCCCTCGTTGGGTTCCATTACTGTTCTAGAGTGGCTCATAGAACTCAGAGAAACATTTTACTTACTAGATGACTGGTTTATTATAAAAGGATATATTAATAACTCAAGAACAGGCAGATGGAAGAAATGCATGGGGCAAGGTGTGGGGAAGGGGCACAGAGCTTCCATGCTCTCACTGAGCACCACGCTCCCCAAATCTGTATGTGTTCACCATCCCAGAAGCTCGCCCAACCCTGTCCTGTCGGGTTTTTATGGAGACTTCATTAGATAGGCATGATTGATTAAATCACTGGCTTCTAGTGATTGATTCAACCTCCAGCCCCTTTCCCCTTCCTGGAGATCACAACCAGCCCCCATCCTTAGATGCAGCCCAAAAGTCATCCTATTAACATAACAAAAGACACCTTTATCCTTGTCATCACCTAGGAAATTCCAAGCATTTTAGGAGCTCTGCCATGAAGGGGAAGAAGACCAAATATATATTTCTTATTGTAAATCACAGTATCGTAATTTTAAAAGGAAACATTATAGTACTGCTGTGAGTGGAAAACTCTCCATGGTATTGAAGGTAACTGCACAAATAAATACAGAGAGAGAAAACCACTTTATTAAATTCTAGCTAGATATGTGTTGCTGAAGACTTTACTCTTGAGGCCTTTATCCCCCTTCCAAAGGGGAGTTTACTATAGTTAGACATACTATCCCAATCTAGGCCTGACTCCATCAGAATAAGCAATAAAAATTTTACCCACTCCCCTAGTAGGTTAAAATTTATTTATGAAACATCTACCACATACCAGGCTCTGTTCTAGGCTCTGGAACACATAGTGAAAAAGAGGAAGTCTTTGCTCCCCAGGGGGCTTACATTCTAGAGAATGAACAGATATACTGAAAATAAGCAAAGCAAGCATTGAGGGGAGAAAACAAAGCGGAAAGTGATATGTAGTCTTGCTGAAGAAAATACTATGCAAGACGCCTTGTAAAGAAGCGAAGGCCGCGCTTTGTTGAAGTGTAACCATGGGGTTTTCCAGCAGGGAAGGGAGATTGGACTCAACTCCAACTTCAACGAGGACGAGTGGGGATTTATAGCTAAGGAGCAAGTGGGGGTCAGTGGATGGAAAATTACTAAGAGGACACATCAGCGGGAAGGGGATTCTTGCTAGACTAACTCAACAGAATTCTTGCTGAAGGCAGGCTGGAGTGACTAAGATATGAGCATAGTCAGATCTTGCTCAAACTGGATCCTACAAAGGCAGGCAGTGCCTTCTGGAGCAAAGACCTCAGAGGAGCCTGATTCAAGTTTGGTCAACGGAGACAGTCTTTGTCACTCTGCAAATAATGAAAGAAGGGCAATAGGGCAGACAGGGACTAGGAAGTGAGGGAATAGGGGACTTTAGGGGAAAGTGGCTTCCAGACAGAGGGAGAGTTGTGTGCAGATAATCTCATTAGTAATGGAAAAGAGAATCCCTGTCATCCTGTAAAATGCATTGTTATTCAATGTCACTTAAAATCATTTCTTCCAACCAGCAGAGGTGCAGACATGCACTTTCCACACTTGGAAAACAGTGGACGACTGGATCAAGAGTCCTCCCCACCTAAACCTAGGAGTTGCTCATTCCATGCAGGTGAAAAGACTGCAGTGAAGTTGAAAGGCTAGGCTGGGAGGACCCCTGGGGCTTCAGTCCTTACACAACAAGCTGCAGTATCTGTCTCTTAGAGGCAGTTTACTGGAGCAAAGTCTTCAAAAGAGAAACCAAGGAGTTTCTTAAATTCACTTTCGGATCTGAGGTTATCATTCGAAGTAACTGCAGACGCCAGAAAAGTCCAGTTTGCAATAGGAAAAAGCCCAAAGTATAGCAAGCAAAAACAACAATAAAACCATTCATTGGTATAGCAAGTTATGTATTTAGTTATTTTCCCATTCTAGGTAAAGATTTTCCAGAATTCTTAGAGGTGTGCCAGACAAAGATTACACATCCCCACTGTGTAGATAAAGTAAAGAGACCCACAGAAATTAAGCAAATGTATCAGGGCTAGCAAATCAGGGAGGTCATCTGAGGGCGCTTCAGTCTGCTTAGTGCGTTGGGGCCCAATTTAATCTGAGTGAGTGTTAGGAGAACATCCAGCGAGGAAGAGCCAGCCCTGTCAAATCTAAATCCAAAACATTATAAAGGTCCTATCACACTCTGGGAGTGGGAGTGAGGGAGGACAGCCAGATAAATTCTCACATCATTTCTACCAGTTTGGAGTGCTATACGACCTGGAACAGGAAATGAAGACTTTATTGTCCTTTATCCAACCCTCCTTCTATTCCTGCCCCTGACATGTAATCAGCACGTATTCTGTACTGGGAATCCATAGTGAGAATGACAAGGTGGGTGCCCCACTGGAGGGATGATCTAATTTGCTAGGTCAGCACCATCACACTGACCACCTCTTCGCTAACTCATGCGAGACAGGAATTTGAAAATTACACGTAATGTCCAAGCGTTCGTTCTTTCACATCCCAGTTAGTGTTTGGGAAAACAACAACAAAAAAAGGAAGTAAATTATCATAGCATAAAATAATTTCCAATTTCCTGAGTGCTAAATGAAGTAAAAATTGTGGTTAAACTAAACTCATCAGAGATGTTATAAAAAAAAAGTATTCTAATGAAATTATGTCTTCAAATCTAAATATTTTAAAAGAATTATGTCTGTAAACGGAGCACCATTGTTTAAACAAATGAGCAAAAACATATCCAATATGAAATTCCTTATATTAGAAATGTCAAAGTTTGTGCAATTCTTAAGCCTGTAAACCAAAATTAATTTTTGACTGTACTAAAGAATAAAAAGCATTTATTTGAGCAAAGGGAGCTGAGCTGCAGCCTGGGAGACACAGATTAGGGAAGCCACCTAAATTGTGTTCCACTGAGACAAAGGGGAGAACAACTTTTATAGTGTTCTTGTCCAGGTTCCCAATTAGGTCCGTTCTATGTAAATGAGGTATCCATATTGTGCAGTTCTGATTGGTCAGTATAGATGCAAATGAGGATGCAATTTGTGTAGTTCTGACTGCATGGGGCAGGTCTCATTCTGTTGGTAGGAAAATGAAAGGAGGGTTTCCTTGCAGTGGTTGACTCAGAAGGTGTAAATGATGGGACATAATGCGGGAAGTCCAGAGTTCAGTTCCTCCCAGTATACAAAGCACGTGAGGAGCCACAGTCAGCAAATGGCCATTAAGCTCTTATTAGTCATAGAATCTGGGCCCTTGATTCACCATGTGGAGTCTGTCTCAGCACATACATGCCTTCTCGGGGTTCACATCATATGAATCTTTCTTCTTGAGATCCACAAAGCTGGTCCAAATTTCAAATACCATTTGATACATATTATCTAATTAAATATAATTCATAATCTTGTGAACTTATTGTCTTCAGTAAGACATTTTAAAGTGATGTTACCTATTGCTTTGCCAATATTATGCTACATACTGTAGTCCAACATACACGTGAAATCATTGCTCAGATAATTAGTGTTATTTTTAAAAAATTGTTTTTTTTGGTGGCAGGAAACTGTTGATCAGTGTTAAGCTAAATTCTGTTGTTGACCCAGGAGAGAGAGATGAGAAAGCGGATTGATTTTCCAGAGAAAAAGGGAGTCATGAGGTCATAAATGCTTCCCTTACATTTGATTTGCAACCTGGGATTGGGAAAAGAATGTCGACACTAACAATATAATTTCTACCTTATATGAAGTGTTTGCCTTGTCTTAGGAACTGTTAGAGGCCCTAGAAACATGAGCTCATCTATTCTTCACCACTGCTGGAAACACAGGAACTGTATTTGCATTGAACGCTTGTGAAAAAGGAAGTTCAGAGAGGTCAAGATACATGTCCAAAATCACACAGCTAGTAAGTGTAGCCAGGCTTTATACACAGAGGTATATTGAATGCCACAGCCCACAGGGATATGTGTAGTGCTTTCACTCTTGAGCTGAAGATTTGAGCTCTGTGCAGTATGTAGCTTAGGGTCTCTGTGAGCCTGGGAGAAATAACCAAGTAATGGCAATCATTTCACTTATGTGTTGAAGGACTATACAATCATGTTTAAAATGTATGAACACCTGGGATGAAGAAGGCCATTTTAAGAAGACGCTAACCTCTGATCACAAAAAAAAAAAAAAAAAAGATTAGGTGAGTTAGTTAGGCTGCAAGATGAAAATTCAATCCTTAGTCCCAGGCCATTAAAACCCGACAGAGGCTCCAGTCATCGACCATGTTTCTCCACACAAACCCCGCAACCCCTGATTTTAAAAATTTAAATCCCGTGAAGAGGATGAAATATCAAACTTCTCCATGAAACATAATACAAACAGCTATAAAATGCCTACTCAGTTTCTTTTATATTTGATTTCCCACATCCATATTGTGGAAAGATACAAACCCCACCAGCAACAATTCCTAATCCTTTGCCCACGTATCGCTGTGGAAGGCAGGCTGGACATTCAGAGGCGTGACTAGTCCTGTTGTCCAGCTCTGTGGTGAATGGCTGCTCAAAGTAATCAAATGCACCCGTGAAGGGCGGGGAGTGTCCATCCCAAGTTCTTACCGCCAATGCCTCAGCTAAGTCACTGACTATGAACAATATTTATTGCCATTGGCTCTTTAAGGATAAAAGCCTTGACCAAGGTGGGAGGAATGGGATCCATTTCCATCCAGCTTTAACAGTTATTTCCTGTAGGTGCTTTGGAGAGATGCTTAGCCTCTCTGGTACACAGTTGCCTTCAGCGTAATGTGGGGATTGTAGCTCATAGTTTGTCTTCTCAAAGGAATGAGATCAGTGTTTCATAGTATCTAGTACATTCTCTCCCATGCAGTTTGAGCTCACAGAAGCCTCACTAATTAAAGAAAAGTATTAGTGAGTTAATTAATATTCCCCTCTTATTTTTCAGTGCATTTGACATACAAGGATAAGGTTTAGGCTTACTAATTATCCTTATTAATAAAATTAAAGTCAGCATTACTCTTCAACATCAGAGGGACTTACTTCACCACTGAAACACTCCTTTAAAGTGGAAGAGAGCAGCAAAATCCAGTCACTAGAAACAGTCACTCCTGAGAATTCAACTACCATCCGATGACTCCTACTCTACACGCCCAGTCCTACTTCTGTAGTGAGCTAGGAGCAAATCCATATTTCTGATTATCAACTTGACAATTCCATCTAGCTGTCACGTAGGCACCCCCAATTTACACGTCCAACCTAAACTTAATTTAACTTCTTTCCCCCAAACTCACTTCTCCTTTTAAATCACAATCCTAGGTACCAAGATCACAACCCACTCAATTTTTCAGGAAAGGAAGCTTGAAATCACACTGGCATTCTCGGATCAGTCATCAGATCCTGATAAATTTGCCTCAGGGAGGCCATCATTCATTCAGGAAGTATTGGTTGTGTACGTGTTATATTTCAGGCACCATTTAGAGAACTGGGCATACAACAAGAAAACAAGATCACTGACTCCTGCAGCTTACATTCTATTCTGGTGGGGCTGGGAGACCCACAGACACAGGAAAAGCTAATAAGCAAAGTAAGTTTAAAGCGTTGTAACTGATACAAAGGAAATCAACAAAGGGTAACCTACTTTAGATGGAAAAGGGGGAATGTGTCGTCTGCATGAGGACCTGATGGAGGGCCAGTGTGGTTGGAGCACCGGGCACTGAAAGGAGAAAGGAGTAAGATGAACTTGGAGAGGTTTGCTGGGCCCTCCCTGGTCATGTACAGCGATAAAATAAGACTTTGGGAAGGGGCCTCGGTTACGGAGTCATGTGATCTGAGTTGTGTGTTTCTATTCCTCTGGCTTCTTTGTGGAGAAGAGGTTGGGAGGTGGAAAGCAGCTAAGAGGCTGCTTTGGTCTTACGGGTCAGAGATGATAAAGGTCTAACCAGGCTGATGGCACTGCAGAAGTAGAAAAGCCTTGTTTCCATCCTCAGCTTACTCCATTATTTTAAGCCTTCCTTATATTGCATTGTGACTTTCATTAAAACCCTCCCAGCCTGCCTCTAAATTGATATGCTCCTAATCTGTCCTCACACTGCCGGCCAGATACACTTGGCCACTCGTCAGCTCAGAGATTGCAACTCATTCCTCAGTGTCCTACAAGGGCTCTCAAAGAGGTGAAGAATGTCACACAACTACCCAGGAGAAATTTCAAATACTCTTGACCACGTGCCACCTGACATAAAGAGTGACGCTCTCTGGGCACCATGAATGTGTATTTTTAATAAGTTTCTCCACGTAATACAAATAAGCTGTTCTCATATCTTCGCACCCTCCCCAAGAACAATGGCCTATAAGGTATAGTTTCGCTAAAGACAAAACTGTCCAGAACTGCTGCAATTGGCCTACCCTCCATTCATGGTCAACATCTCACCATGTCCTGTTATATCTTTTAGTTATCTGTTCCCTCAACGCTGAAGGCGAGGAAATATCCTATTGCATTGTCTGGGGAGGTGGGTAAGCAGGTATATAGATGATTATAAGAGAACAGGATGGATATTTTGGAACAGGGTTGGGAAGGCTGACAGATGTCAATGAAGGTAGCAAGGTTCATTCTGCCTCTTTGTAACTAGGACAGCACCTACCAAATAAGAGTTTGATAAATGAGTGAATGAATGATGAATGTAACCAATACCCACCACTCAAGGGCAGGAAAAACAGAGCAGCATTCTTTGTTTAAGCTGAACTGATGTCATAAAGCCGTGATTACTTTATATCGAAATAAGGAAGGATCACTTAAACTAAGATTGCTTTTAAGGCAGTATGTTCCAAAGGAAAAAAGACTCCACTAGTCAGAAAAGACATTTTATTTCCAAGCTTCTAAGAGGGTTCTACAAACAATAGAGGCTTAAAGTTAAAAAAAAAAAAAAAGAGAGAGAGAGAGAGAAGATTAAAAGAAAAACGAGTATTTTTAACTAACTATTGAAAAATAGACAGCCTTTTTTTTTAAACTTAAACATAAAAATGTAAAAACATACTTGTCAAATCTAATCCAAATACATTTATAGAAAAAAAAAGATCATCGATGGTGATGGGGTTTTGTAGCGGTATACTTGTTTAAGTGCTGTTCATATTCCTTTTCAGTTATTTCTTCACTTCAAATTCAATTGGAGAACTGTGCAAATCTAGCAAAATATTCTTTGGATTACAAAAACTATATAAAAAAATGAACAAAACCTGCAATTATGGAAGTACTGCAAATGTGTAAATCCTTCACTGAAATGAAAGATTCTGAAGTGACATTGTCCACAGAATTTATTCCATTGAAGTGTTCAGACAATTTGATTTAAATGCAAAGTAAAATGGAAGTGAGCACTTTCACAAAAACATTTTTCTTTGTATGCATTTTGACTCAGGCATAAAAATAGTATGTAGCAAGATACAAGAAACACTTGAAAAAAACATTCACAATAAAGTAAAAAAAAAAATTAAAAAATTTAAAGATAATCTAAAAATTGCCTGCAATCCAAGAGAAAACATGTGCCCTGTGTCCAAGGGGAAAGAGGGAAAGCACTTGCAGCATGACTTTGTGTGGTCTTTCCCCGGAGTATTGCTACGTTTTGACCTTTGGCCCAACTGAGCAGGCGAAATGTCCTTCACAGAAGTCCCAGTCCCCAGGAAGGGAGTGCAGGAGACTGTAGGCATATCATGGATCAAATGGCATTGACCCTCACAATCCACCATGCTCCCTGCCCTCATTCTGAGCTTATGGCCCAAAGCATATTTTCAAACAAAGGTTTGGAAATGAATTGCTCTCTCTTTTATCAGAATTTACCACGCCGCATAATATTTTAAGAGAAGTTAAAAGACAGGAGGAAAAGTAAGCAGTTTTAACTGTCAGAGTCATTATGGATTAGCCTGGCAAGATCAAAGGAAGGAAAAATAGAGTGACATTGGAGGTCTGGTAACTACATGTGGCAAATTTATATTTTTGACTTTTCACTCCCCTAGTTCTGACAATTCCAGTCCCTCATGGATTCATCTCTCTTAGTCATTGAAGTACTGATATACAAGACAAATGCATATTATATAGTAAGTATTGCAAAATCCTAGACTGACCTAGATCTTTAGCTTCCTACTTTTTCAGAAGTGTGTGAAGAGGAACCAGGAAGCTAACGCTGAGAACGTACCAAAAAAAAGCTTTACATGATATTACAGAATTTTGTCTGAAAAAACATTTCAAAACGTATTTGACTTTAAATAAACAATAAAAGCAGCAGGCTCTAACAGATCATAAATAGGGTTATTAAAAGATCATAATGTCTTGAATTAGAAATATAAATCGGTCATTAGAAATACTTAATAGTTTTCAATGTTAAGAATCAAACCCAGAATTAAAAAAGAATCTTTTATTTCAAAGGTTGCTTCTTATATTGAAGCTCATATTAAAGCAACAGTACAATGTTCATAAAATATAAGTGTGATGCCGTAACATTTCTTACATGTCAGAATACTGATATTTGTATGTATACTAAAATAAGAACTTTAAAATTGTACAAATAGATACATTAAAAATGACATAGAAATAGGGCGCCTCTCACTGAAACAAGACAGTTATATCTGGCACGTATTAGTTTAAGATGAAAGTAGAAGCAAAAAGATTTACAAGAATCAGCAGTAACAAGATTGATGCTCAAGAGACATAATTGTACATTGTATTGTACATACATTGTATGGGTTTAAGCTGGCTGAATATTATATATTTCAAGTTTAAAAATGCACTACATATAGAGTGTCCGTAGTTTAAGGCGAAATTACAGCTCAGAACTGTTGTCCTTTCTAATTTTGTGGAAGCTTCATTGACAAATTAAAAAAAAAAGAAAAAAAAAGAAGAAAGAAGGACTTGTATGTCCGTAACACATAAACGATTTCCCTTCATTGTAAGTTCACCATTACACTTCTCCTTCACTTAAATATTTTGTATGCCAAGTGGTTTTTCTCTAAGTTGATAAACAACTTCAATATTTGCCTTTTTGTGAGAAAAGGTGCTTCACAGTATTTACCACTCTGATGTCCTTGAAGGTTTATTAAATGTGTCCTCTCTGTAAAACTTTTGCTTGTCCCAAATGAGCCTTTCCTTGATTTAAAAAAATACCTGTTTACATATCTTCTAGATTCTTCAGAACGCCAGACACAGTTCTTAAGGCCAAATTTGTATCGTTATTGTTAAGAGTCGTCATCAAAAGTGTCTTTGGAACCGTACAAGTCTGCTAGTTTCTTAAAACGAGGTCCCCAGTTCTGTAGGTAGTCGTAGTCCACGTCTGAATCTGTGGTGGCAGACTCTAAGCTGCTCAGGGACCCAGCCACCGAGCCCCTGCCCTCGTAACCATAGATCTGGATGGAGTCATACGGCGGGGCGGTGGGGTCGTTGTCTGCCTCTTGGATTCTCGTGCTGATGAACTCGTCAACGTCCACACTGTTCGGTGCTGGCCGCAGCCCAGGTCTCGGCATGTACTGATACTCGGGCTTTATGTCTTTGCGAGGGATAAATCCATTGATGCCGTCAGGATTCTGGAGGGTGGCGATGTCAAATGCCTCTGTGTCTTCTTCCCCTCCCCCTTCATCGTCATAGGTAATGATGTTCTCACGGACATCTTCTTCTTCAAAGACAATCAGTGGTTCTTTCTTTTGCCTCCTCAGGGTCACAAACAACACGACGATGACTACAGGGAAAGAAAAGGAAAGTGAGCATAGGGTAAGCCCCACCTTCCTGGATTCTCTTCCCAGGGGAACTCGGCTTACTGGTAAAGCATAGCGTGGTACAGGCTTCAGAACAGCCAGCCTAGGAAATGAGAGCTTTACCTAGAATCCCTCGAGATGTGTAAAACGGCCCTTCACCTGGCCCTTCCTCCGCAAAATGCTGCCAGGAAAATATTATATCCAAACAAACTGGCAAGTTGGAGCTATGTGGAGCTTTTTACAAATGAATCTGACACCATTATTTGGAAGTCCTCTTCCTAAGAATTAGGAAGATTCTAAATATGTGGTCTGCAGCCTCTTAAAAATGGCAGATGCAGGTCCTTTTTGCAAAGGGTGATAGCTGCCTCTCCAAGTTTACAAATGAGTATGTTCAGAGACTTCAGTTCCTACCTTTCTGTAGGAGGTGATGCCCAGCTCCTGCCTAGAGGTCTGAGGGTGGGGTCAGCATTGACCCCACTCTATCTTAATAGGAAATCTCATCATAAACATGGCTGCATTCTCCTCAAAGCACCGTATTGAAGAGGGGATGTCTATGGAGACCCCAAGTGACGAGTCTTCTCCTATTTATTTGAATATAGGACAATAGCATCAGCTAGAACTCCAGATGAAGCAATTCTGTGTTTTCCACTAAGCTCCAGCAATCTAAATGAGTGAGCAGAGCTGTTTATAAGGGAAGTTCTGACAAGGCTTTCTTCTTTATCTGTTGCCTCCCCACAAGGGGCTCCTACTATGTTCCATTAGAACAACCTCCCACACACTCAGCAAGACTGAAGAAAATGTTTGTGGCTGAATTTAGCAAGTGGTCTGAGAGCCCCTCTGCATCCACCATCACTATGGGATGCCAGGGTCAGTGCTTGCACCTGCGTGGACTGTACCTGGCTCCCAGTGCTCACCAAGCTGTCATTCCTGAGCCCTGTCCTTGATGACACCTTTGCCCAGCCCACTCCCTTTCACTTTCTTTGCTTGTCTTAGATCTTGTATCAAAAAAACCTTGCCTGGCATCCTATCTGGACACCAGACAGGGTGATTGGCACCTGCTTTGTGCACCAACCTGCCCCTTTTCTTACCATCATCATAATGCTTATCACATGGCTTACACCTCTGGCTCCCCAGCTAGACTATGAATTTCTCAGAACCCTTTTCATATTCTGTTCCCTCTGCTTGGAATGGCCATCCATTCCAGCCTCTTTCAGCAGCTGGAAAACTCTTTCAGCATCTGACAAGTTATGTCACATCTTCCAGGAAGATGTCTCTGACTTTTGCAGTCAATGTCAGGCATGTTGTACTCTTCTGCCCCTGGAACCTTTGTTTCATGTCCCTGTCATGGCCCTCACCACGTACCTCTGTCATTTATCTGTTCTGGCATATTTTCCTTGATAGGCTGCGAACTTCTTGAGCACCGAGATCTTGTGTGTTTCTTCTCTTCATCTCACAGGGCCAAACATGGGGCCTGGCACCCAGATAATACTCAGGAACTATCTGTTGAACTGAACTCACTGACTCCTCCCTGTGCAACCGAGCCCCATGAATTCATTCAGTGGAGAACTAAAACATCGTGGAAACCACATAAATTTGGTGTCAGACATATTTGGATGTGACTCCTGATTTTTGTTATTCACAAGTTCTGAGACATTGAGAGAACTGATCGAATCTTCCTGAGGCCCAGCAACGGTACATGTTATTAGCATCAGTGCATTGTTGTTATTACAGAGTAAACCACAGGTGGGAGGAAGGTGCGGAAGAGGGGCACCTACCTCATCTGGTAGCTCCCCAGGTGCAAGGAAAGCTCCCCGGGAGTCCCCACAAGCTGAGGCGTGCACCCACATATATAATTCGAGGAGGAGCCAAGATCCAGGCACCTTTGTCCAGCTCCTGAGTCCTTCAAACACTACCTTTTGCCTCGTGATTATTCTTTCTGCCTCCAATGCATCTCCTTCCTCTTGTAAGGCAAACTGTCACGAATATCCTAGGCCTCTGCCTAAAACCCTCTTCTGCAAAACCTTCTCTGATGTCCCCACGGGGGCTCCCCCAGGTGGCTTCTGCTCTGCTCTCCTGGGATGCCTGGCAAATTTGCTCATCATAACCTACCCCCAGCTTGCTCTAAGGGCACGTGAAGTTACCTGCTGCCATTCCATGAAATGCATGGGGGGCAGGCACCGCCTCTTTGTCTCGGATTGTAGCCACAGTACATAGCATCGTTCTGGTAACCAGCCTGACCTTGAGACACAGCGGTGTTCCCGGCACGCACACCTTCGTGCCGGTGGCCGCGGGGGAAGCTTACCCAGGAGAATGACGATGCAGGCCAGGATGGCGATGAGCGCCCCGGTGCTCAGGCCGGCGTTCAGGATGTAGGCCTCGGCGTTGCAGGAGAGCAGCGCCCCGTTCACGTCGCACCCACAGACCTTGATGCTGAGTGTGTTGGTGCTGCTCATGGGCGGGATTCCACCATCGCTGATCACGATGGGCAGGAGGTAGAGATCCTGCTTCTGCCGACTGAACCCCCCGCGCCGGGCGTACACCCCCGCGGTGTTATCTGGGGAAGAGGGGAGATAAGACATGTGCTCAGAATGGAACCCAGCGCATTGCCTTCTTCACATTCTGGGCTTGCGCCGCGCGGGGCTGGGTGCTCGTCTCAGCACCAAGGTTAATGACCAGCATCTCCCCACTTGTTCCTTCCTCTAGGTGCCTCTCGAAGCTGCAGTCATTTGGTGTGACAGGCCCACAGAATAACCTCTCCGCGTTTGGGAACACAACTCGGAAACTGGCTCTTTTTTTTTTATTTGGTGGACACAGAGCGCCTTCCTTGGCAAGGTAACCACACTGTTTTCTGTTTGGGTGTCGTCCTTGTGGTCAAACACAGGAAAGTGTGGGCTTCAACCACATATGCTGTATTAGTACAGCATATAAACACATACGTTAAGTGTGAGAGAAAGGACAACAAAAAGCCATTCTTTTCCTTGTTCACACTTTCCCTACTTCATGGCAAGCCTTTGGCCAGTTTTGTTTTTTGTTGTTGTTTTTTTTCCCCCAGAGATTTCCTGTCTACCCTCCAACCTTGCCCAAACGATGAACCCAATCATGAGTCCTAAAGGAAAATTTCTTCTTTAAAGAGGAAATATTTTATAAGACCCAGCAGCAGGTCTTTGAAATGCAAGCACCATGAGCCACCCAGTTAAACACGTCACCCCCTCCTGCCTAAAATGAGTCCAGGTTTTCTTTGTTGCCCACACAGCACAGCACAGCTCTACACGGTGAAGCACCAGATCATTCTCAAATCTAGACTTGACCTCACCTTCCAGGTTCACCTCCCTTCCCAGGTCAGCCTGACATGCAGAACTCATGTCTACTCATACCACCCTTTTATATGCCTAGTATTTTTACCTGAAAACGGTTCTAATGCCCCAAAGCCATTCCTTGCATCATGCTGTGTGAACTCCTCAAGCCTCAAAATTGAATCCAACACTCATCTCTTCAGTAAGCCTTTTCTGGACCTCTCCCCTCACCTCCTCTGTGACCCATAACCCTGTATATTCCTATAGAAACTGGTATCCCGCTATCGTGTTATTATTTGTTGGCATAACCACTTTGACGTCTCCTAGACTGTGAACTTCTGGAGAATAGAGGGTTTTATCTGATTCATCCCAGTCTGGACACATAACAGACATTCGATAAATATTTGTTGAACAAATGGCGTAACTGTGTTTTGGGAAAGGTTGAACCAAAAGTCCAGATGTTGGCTTTCATGTATTTCTCAACATTTTATAACCTGTGGCCCCAAATGCTTCCTCATCATGTTTCCTGCATATCTGTGCCAGCCTAAAATATTTTGTTTCCGGGCTGTATGATTGGGGAGCCACACAGGTATTCTAAAACACTAGAAGTTTTGAAGATGTTCCATCAAATTACACACACACACACACACACACACACACACACACACACACACCCTTGGTGTGGCCTGCCTCCATTTGAGAGTGAAGAATCAGTAATTCATAGCAATATGAATGTTATCACCAACATGATGGCCCCAGTAGCTAGCAGCTTTACATGGACTCACAGTACCATGAATTAGCTCTTGTAGGAAAAAAAATCTTAGAATTTCAAAATTAAATTGACATATTTTCGGTTAAAGGAAACGCAATATATTGTCTGTGAGAGTAAATATATAAAAGGTAGGTGCAGTCTCATTTAGGGATGAGCAAATATTCTGGGTATTACGGAAGGTAAAGTGTGTGTACTGGCTTTTGGCAAGCCTTATGATGACAGATTCTCTGCCCTTGGCTGCCAACATCTCAATCAAAACAAAGCAGAAGAGCTAGCCCTCATTTCTGCATTTTCTGAATTTTGTGTGATTGGCATACATTGCTCATCACTGGAGAAAAATTACATATACTCTAAAAAATCATGAAAACATAAACTGGTCAAATAAAATGTTAACTGTTTTTTCCTGTTCTAGGCTACCCCACAGTTCTATGCTTGACAATTAGAAGATAATTTACGTGTCTATAATAAATTATTTCAAAAGGTGCTTTTTCCTTCTCATAAATTTTTTTGAGTTCAATAAGACTTTCACAAATTAAAAATTACAATATCTGTCCCCTTTTAATGATCTGACATGTCACTAACAATAGCAGGAATACAAATGAAAATCACAAATTTAAGAAAGAAAGCAAATAAATTGTGTGGACAAGTCTACCTCTCCGCTATGGACGGCACGCCCAGTTTACTTAATTTACTATTGGGTCCCACCCTGTTGCCCGGGGTGTTGGTCTGGAGGAAATGTGAAATGAGTGTTTTTGTGGTTTTTAAACCCGTAGAAGCCATAATTTAAAACCTATTCTTCAGAGTGCCATCCATGCAAGACTATGCCTCCAGATCACAGCAGGCTGGCTTATACATGAAAGTAAATGAAAATCAAACACTAATGGAAAACATGGATCTGAACGGGACACCAGCCTGTGAATTCAAGACGTTTCATATTCTGAACAGCTGTGTCCTCTCAGACATACTGAAAGTATTATATGAAAGCTCATCAAAGTCCCCAGCTGACTAGACCATTTGTAATCTCTGAGTGATAGATCAGTAGAATGTCGAGAACTTTTTTTTTATAATCTCTTCTAGTCAAACATAGTTTGCTTATGGATTTTAAGAGCAGCTCATGAGGTGGGAAATAAATAGACCGAAGGTCTCTTCTTGGGCATACACTAATTATGTGCTTTAAAATGAATTATTTGTCCCACGTAGAGCCTCACTTGTTCATCCATCTTTAAAATGAGGACACTGGTTAATATCAAGCATGCCTCATGGGATTGTCACTGGAACCAAATAACATAATAAAAGCCAGTGGTTGTCCTGTGTGCTGTGCTTCTGGAGGACTCAGAAATCCTTCTACCAGAAAACTTAGCATCCATTATTGAGATCCTGCAGGGCTGGTGAATTGCCGAAGGGTGCAGTTGGGATGAGAACTATGTTTAACCAGCCTGGCTTGGCACCTCGGTGGTCCATTTTGCCTGAGTGGTTAAACATTTCCCCTCTAGATCCAAGTGGCCCCAGCACCAGTGGGAAGATGAGCTTTCTTTCGGGAGAGGCATTTCCGAGGCTTCAGTGCTGTGGCTTGGGATAGCCTTTCTGGTGGTCCACTCTGACCACTGATCTTTCACTAACAAAAAGAGGCACTTTGGGCAGGAACTTCATAAAAAACGAATCTAGAAAAACAAATGGAAAAACAAACAAACTAACAATAAAGAAACCCCTATCCTGGAAATCAATTTTGGATTTTAAGTTTGACTACAGATTCCCTTTCATCTACATTATTTTAATTAGCCAGCCACTCCCCATCTGTCTTTAAGAGGGTCCCCCACTTGGGGCATACACATTCCTAAGGTTTATGGGTGACCCAAGGGGAAAAAAGAGGTTCGATGAGGACACATTTTCAGAGAATAACCAAATTGGCTTCATGGTTAATAAGATGAGGCAGAAAAAGACAAATGTCGCATCAATTTTTAAATTTTCATCAAGAGATTTCTTAGAGCCTTCTCCTTTATAAAGCTTCCAAAGAGCAAATCACTTAGCGTTTGGGTCAAACAGACCTGCGTCTGAATATTGAATCACCTATGTACATATTAAAAGCCTAGAGTTTATAGTCTCATCTAAGAAAGTCATAATTTTTAGGTTTAAATTTGATTCCATTCATAAAGGTACTTAGCACAGTGCCAGAGATGCAGTAAATATTAATTCTTTTCTGGAATCTCTCCTCTTTGAGCAGGAGACTAATGACGAAGAAAAGCTTATTGGCAAAGAGAGAAAAGTGAATTCCTGGAAATGTCATCGCAGCTTGGAATGCAACTGCCTACACAGAAGGGCTTATCATCCAGAGGTAAGAAAACAGCGCGCGCTCTTCAGTCCTGGGCAACATATTTCCCAAGGTAAGAAAATGTTTCGCAAACACCTCGGTTTTTCATCCTGACACCCAATGTTCTCATCCCTGGCCACAGACACATAACCGGCTCCATTTTTTTCCTCCACTTAGGCAAAAACTTGTCAATGGGGCCATTGATTACTAGTCTATGTCCACAAATCATAGTGTTTCTATTAATAGAAAGTAAATTCAAGATTCAAATTTTTATGTCTACGATCTAGACGCCTCATCATATGCTGTCTTCACCTGTGCACTTTGTCATTACACTAACAAAATGTAAAGGTGCCTGATAAGCATGGTCTCCATCGTACCAGTTTGGGGATGCAAATATAAGGGTAGTGATGGTTTTGTGGCCCAATGAAGGGATACACACAATGGACATTAAAAAGGAAAATTATGTTTGAATAACCTGGGACTTTGTGTGATGCAATGCTAAGTTAAAAAAAAAAAGAAAAAGAAAGAAAGAAAAGCAGGACATTTAGTGTCATGGTTTTTCTCCTCTACCTTTCTTGAGCATTTCCCAATGTTATTAAATATTCCCCCAAATAGCATTCCTTTCTGTATAATATAAGATCCTACTCCTGGGTTCCTAGGTTGCTTGCAATGTTTTCAACTTATATACAATGTTGACATAAACATCTTTTTACCTAATGTCTTCAAATTTCAAACTCTTTTCTAAGATAGATGTCTTATAATTACTGGTTCATTGGGTGTGACCTTTTATTATAATTACTGGTTCATAGGATGTGACCCTTGATATTTATTGGTAAGTTGCTTTCCATAATCCACAAAGATTTTTAAGGTAATATCTTCCATGTGATTGATTGTTAAAAGCCATCATTCATTCCACAAGTTAAAATAAATAAATAAGAAAATTATAGTGGGTATAGTCCCACTTGTATTAGCCTCAACAAGGTTGTAATAGTCCTCAACCTTGTATTAGCAAAAAACAAACAAACAAAAAAAACCAAGCAAAGCAAAATGGGTGGTATATGGGCATGGACCCTGCATGTTAACAACTTGAAAAGAGGAAGCAGTGCTACAAAGAATTAGGCCATCCTGCTGCTCTCACTGTGATGTCAGAAGAGAGGCTTGATGCAGGATGACGGAAGCTTCCCTAAAACTCTTAAAATGTTCTTCCTCACCACGCCTCCTCTGTCCTTCTCTGCTAAAGATTCCACATTGCTTGACCTGATCAGAGACACGTTAGCCTGTAAAGAAAGGCCCTGGGTGCATCAGTCGGGGGCCCTTCTTCCAAGATTGTTAAAGATCTGGAGAATCCAGGCCAAGCCTGCTCTTACCTCATTCACTTCCAACCCAAATCTACCTCCTCTACCTTTTCTGCTCAAACCTCAGAGACAAAGTTGATCTATCGACTGTATGAAAAGCCACTAAATACTTGAAGACAGTGAATTATGCAGTCATAGCAGAATAGTCATTGTTTGATTACTTTCCTCTTGGCCCTCTCTACTTCCCCTAGAAATATGGCAATGACACCATCAGGATAATGAAAAAAATATGTAACCACATGTGTGAAAAATACACACACACACACACACACACACAGTGCCAAAAAATGTATACACATTTTAAGAAAGGAAAACTGTATTAAAATTGTAATAATCAATATATACTGATAACAAAATACGAATACAAGTCACGTTTGACTTCTGCAATTACGAGAGGTGCTCAAAGTGGTTTCCATCAGTGTCCAGACACTTCTGATTATGGCGAACTACTGCTTGAGCAACATTGACCAAAGTGTCCACTTGTATACATTTTTTGGCACCCCCAGTGTGTGTGTGTGTGTGTGTGTGTCCCAAAAGTCTTAATGAACATTTAACCTTAAATAATTTCAAAATTATATGCTACACACTGACACAAGACATTGTTGGAAAGTTTAATTAGATATTTTAAACTCAGATTTGTACATTTTGAAAAATCAATTTTAATTATTTTTTTTTTTAAGGAGAGCGTAACTTATAGTGGCCCATGCGGGGATCGAACCGGCAACCTTGGTGTTATCAGCACCACCCTCTAACCACCTGAGCTAACCCGTCACCCCCCTATAATTTTAATTTTTGATGTCAGTATTTGCCATCTTCAGTCCAAGGGACTGAAATAATAGAAGTTTCAAATAATACTTTTAAAGCTTGTATCATTTATATCTCGGATCCTAGTAGTGTTTGAAGATGAACATAAAATCTTTATTTTCTTGCCTTTCTGAACCGCCTGTATGAACTGTCTAGTTACCTGTATGCAGTCATTGCACACATTGCAGTCTATGGAGATTGTTTGAATGTGTATCCTCTTCACCAGACAGTAATCTCCTCGAGGGCAGGGACTTTATCTCGCTCCTCTTGGTGTGTGTAGTAGTGTTTTGTGTGTTAACAGAATGAAGAGCTGAATGGTATTCCTTTGACTGCATGCCAGCATCAAGCTGGCTTTTCCACAGTCAGATTTTACTGATGCATTAGCTTGCAGTCACTCTCCAGTCTCCATCTTCTCCCACTCCTCATTTCTGAACCCAGTCTGATCGATACTGCCTGTATCTGCGTTGTGGATTGTGTTCCTGCTAAATATCTTCAACTTTTTATCTCATTATTCTTTCCTGTTATTTGGGTTGAGTCAGATTCACCTAAGCAACATTTATTAAGCTGCTAATACGTGCGAACCTTATTCCTTGTTACTTCTGCATACCTTATCCCAAAGAATTTTTGAAATGATGTGCAAAATATATAATTACCCTTATTTTCTAGAATAGGACATTGAGAAACAAAGAGGGAAGCAATTACCCACAATAACATGGAAAATACAAACAAAACAAGGTTTCAAACTCCTCTAGGTTTCACTATATTTTTATTAGCACGTAGCTGACTCTAGAATCCTGAGACTATTGCATGCGAATTACATTTTTTGTTTTTTACCAAATTTTCCCTATAGGGTTATATAACTAGATGGACCCCCCACCCCCCATCATAGACTACAGGAGGATCCTGGTAGATTCAGCTCCCACATAAAGAGCTGTTCTTAAAAACCTAAGAATTTTATGGCAGAAACACACACATTTGACACCTCCCTTCCCAGCATTTCCAGAAACACACTTTCAAAAACAAACCAACATGCAAAAGGCAAAAAGAAATCTACCATTTTCCCAATATTTTAGAATGAAGGCAATGCTACAATGAGGTAAATTCTAGAAGAGGCTAGTCTTAAAGTACTAAGGAAGAAAATCGTTTGGCCCAAGACTGATGGCTGTCATGTCTCCCCGCAGAATCAAGAAGCTGCACACAACCAGGCAGGGGGTGATTATGATCTCTTAATTAATACCTTTGATACTGAGGGGCCAGCAAGACGTGAAATACAAAAAGTAGCATCATAGGAATCATTGCTTATGTGCATGTGTGTATGAGAAAGCTAAATGTTGTACACACTTTGTTGGTATGAACAGATTTTTTTCGTTGTTATAATTTATTACATCCCTCAGAATCAACTCTCCTACTTGTTTGGGATAATTTTCTCCTTGGTGACAGGGAAAGAGAAAGGAACATACTGCCTGAGTATGTCTTGGTTTATGACCAGGAAAACTACCAAGAAATTCAGTGGGATATAAACATTTAAGGTCTTTTAGTGAGTTGAGAAATCCCAGGAGTTAGTTAACTCAGTGACCACAGGAAACCTTGGACAAATACGGCTCTGATCCACCAAGAACTATTTCTCTTTTTGTTTGGTTGGGGAGGATGTGAGTTCCCAGATAAACTGCATTCTGTGTTGGACAAACTACAGCAATGAATTTTCAGGCAGAAAAGGAACATAATTATTTACACAGAGAAAATGGCAGGGTATTAAAAGACATCTGCCATTTTGATCCGCCAAAAGCAATTAAAGGGGGGAAAAAATTCCACAGAAATCTGTTTGGGTATCTTTAAATTATAAAAGTAAAAAAAAAAAAAAACAAGTATATTTAAATGTTATTTGGTGCTGCTCATAAAAAAAGAAATGTACTTAGTTTAGACAAAAAAAGATTAAAAGGAAAAGAAAAAAAGATGTTTGCCACTTGGTACAATCAGGGTGAATTTGCCTTGGCTCTCCTTCCTTACTCAGCCAAATCTGCTTTTCCTGCAAACTTTAATTTTTTTTTTTCTGTTTTATTTTGTTTTGCTTCTTTTTAGCAGTTCAAACTAAACTCTGAGTGTATCAGAGCTCATTTAATCTGCAACTGGCCCACCTTAGATAATATTATACTTGCAAAATAAATACATTTGAAGGTCATCTCTTCCTTGCTCCAAACCCTAGAGGTCCAATATAACTTGGTGGAATAATAAATAACCAATGTATGGAAGGGGTGGGTGATGTGGCACTGACTCCTTTAGAACATGCCAAGATCAAAAGCTGGCTTGTCTTTTTCAGCCTGAGGTTTATATCATAACACAATCTTTTTTTTTTTTTTTTTTCCATAATAATAATGAATCCCTGAAATTTCTGAAGCATAGTGTATGGTTTTCCATCCATTCTTTCATTTTAATGCATTTGGTCATCCTGCTTTTCTTAATGTTGGGATAATACCCCCATGAGCTCATATTCTAGTGGGAGACAGACAGGGACATGATTGCGTAGAAGGCAGAGTGATAAGAGAAGTACAAAAGGTTAGTGCAGTGTTTCTGGAGAACGAAGGAGGAAACATCCAAGATGGGCTGGGGATACCTGGCAAAGCTTCGCCTACGAGACTCCATTTATGGTGAGACTTGAAACAGGAGGTATAGGCAGAAGAACACATTCCCGGCAGAGCAAAAACACATGCACAAGTGAGAGCAAGGCATATTTGGGAAAGTAGAGGTGGTCTGAAGTTTCGGGAGTTTAACCTTTAAGGTAACAGAGAAAGGAGGTGATAACGCAAATTTTACAGGGGGCCAAGTAGGGGGAAAATCATATAACGTATTGCTCATAAAACTATGAAGTGTCAGTTAAATCCATAGGAGATGGAAAGCCAGAGAAGAATTTTAAGAGAGCGAGACATCATCTGGTATTTTATTAGTAAGGACTGATGTAAGTGGGCACGAAACTGGTGTCAGGCCTGTTTGGGGACCACGGTAGTCACAGGTCTTGTGTGGGTAGATCATTAATAGTCATTATCAAAATTAGCTGTGCTTTCACGATATAATTAACTTTGCTCCGTGTACTTTTGGGAACTCTCTGACATCAGGGACTCATGCTAAAGCCCCGCTGCTAGGACCCTTCCTGGCACGCAGTACATAAGAACAGCTCATTTTTCTATGATTATGGATGGGTGGAAAGAAGAGACTGTGATAAAGGAACTAGGAAATACTTCGCTTTTGATGAAAGTCACACTGGCACTAAATATGAAACACCAAAGGCAGAGAAGGTCAAATGAAATAGAGATGGTGTTTCATGATGTCTCAAGGGTTGCATGTTCATTTTGTTATCTTGAAAATCCAAAAACTATTTTTGTTGTTGTTATAATAGGAACCAACTGCAAGCTCCTAAAACTGCCCTGTGCTGATCAAATGACTAAACAATGTTTTCATAGTCAAGTAATTCCATGATCTGATAGGCCTTCAACTTTAGTTGAAACATATTTATTTTGCACTGGACAGGATGCAGCCCTGGGGTTCTGGAAACCTGGAATGTGTTCTAATTGTGCCCAGCTTTTGGTAAAAAATCTTAAAATAGCAGCTCAGTCCATGAATTAGAAGTGATGTAAAATTGACAGTTTTTGAAAAATAATACAGTAGTAGAATTAATCATGTGTCAAACATTCATGTGTTACTATTAAGATTGATCCCCTTCAAGAGATAAAGAGTAAAGCCAAGCATTAAACCTCTAACCCTTGCTCTCTCCTCTCCATTTTATCAAATGCTCCTTGTTTGGAACAAAAGTTTTGGAAATTAAAGTTATTAGTTTCAGTATTAGGATGTTTCAATTTAATTACTTTATCAAATCATTAGATCAAAGGACAAAATCATACTGTCTTCCTGTTAGAATCCAAAAATAGTGATAAAAATTGAACATACATTTTTAAATAAAATAATGGAAAATATATTCCCCAACAGACACACACACACACACACACACACACACACACACACACAAACAAAAAACCCACAAATCTTAATTTTACTCTAACAACCAATTTTATGCTTGCTTAATGGTGAAACTCTAGAACTAATTGTCCTATTAAAGTAACAAGTAAAGTAAGAACATACATTATTGTTATTATTTAAAACATATTCTAAAAATGTAAACCTATGCAACTGGACAAAAAAATAACTAAATATTTTAAAAACATGAAGCAAATTGTCATTTAATTTTAATATAGTCGTTGCCCTAGAAAACTCAGGAAAATAGGCTGAGAAGTTATATCACTTTAGAACAATGTCTAATAATAAGTGAACTAATTAAAATAGCTGTAGTTTATACTAAAAACACTTTGAAAATATAAGTTAAAAATGTACTTCACATCACCATCCAAAATATAAACAGCTAGCCGTAAACTTAATAAAAATACATAGAACAAACATGAAGAAAACTACAAAACATCCCTGATGGTAATAAAAAAAAGAACTGATTCAATGGAAAATCAGACATTACTTCTGGATGGCAAGAATATTTTTAAAATATTAGTTCTTAAATTAATCCTTAAATTTGAGGTAAACTCAATAAAACTCACAAAGGTACTTATCAATCACTTTAAAAAGTAATTCTAAATATGTCTAGAGGTAATAGAATAAAATAATGTGGAGAAAGCATCTGTGAGATTTTAACACATATATGTATGCAACCATTAAAGAAGAGTATGATACGAAGTAGTAGAGTAAATAGACAGAATGTGAAGAACTGAAACTCCAATAAAAGAATCGTAGAGTAGGTAACGTAGATCATAATAAAGATGGTATTACAAAGCAGTTGGAAATGACCAATTATTTCTTAAGTTTTATTTAGGAAATGGCCAATTGTTGGGGGTTGTACTTTTATTTCACCTGGATAAACGGTGGACATGGAAAGCATGATATTTAAGAAAGAAAAAGAGATAGGTGAAAGTTGATATAAATTTTGGATGCCGAAAGCCTTGCCAAAGGATAATATTAAACAGAGAAAAACTGATACAAATAGTGCAACATTTATACTTAAGAACACATCACATTCAGAATTGAAAGGACATTGAAACATTAAAGAAACATATAAAATAGTCACGGACAGGTCAGAAGTTAATAGCATTAAAAGAGGAAGAAACTTTATAAATCATTGCAAACTGATGGATATGTATACAATTCAAAAAATAGGGAAAGGACATGAGTAGCAGATATACAAAGCAAAAAAAAAAATCAATATTTATTTAAAACTTCTAGCTTTACTAGTAATGAAAGAACATTTCATATTTTTAATGTGATTGTATTTCACCTATTAATTTGTCAATGTTTTTTAAAAATAATATCTATAGTTGTCTTGAATATGAAGAAATGGGACCACATCTGTTTTACTAGCAGTATTATAAATATTTCTGGTTGTATAAATATTTCTGATGGGCAGTTTGTCAAGTAAGTAACAAAAGCTTTTGATCCAGTAATTCCACTCTAGGAATTTATTCTAAATAATAATGAAATATTTGCAAAGGTATGTGAAAACAATGTGCTTACACAACAGGAGTCAACTGATATCAGACATTCTTAAGGTAGAAGTTAGGAAGATATTTAGAAGAAAATGTTCACATAATTATATTGATGCTGATAAACGTATATCACATGTTAGTAAGTGGGGAAAAATGGACATGTATTTTATGATTGCCTTTTTTAAAGATCAAAATATATGCCAAGAAAAAGTCTAGAAGGGTACACAAAATAGCAGTGATTATTTCTGGATGCTGTATTACCATCAAGTTATTTTATTATTTTTAAACTTATTTCTACTTATTTGTATTTTCTTCTTTTCCTTCAAGGAATATGTATTAATTATGCAGTAGAAGAAAATTATAAAATTCTTTGCAAATATATTTTGCCACAATTATGATGGCTATGATGAAAACTGAAGTACAGTTTATCCTTCTCTCTTCACACTTTCCCCGGAAACCTAGATTGATGCATTGAATTTCATATTTTTCCTCTTCTGGTGATTATTATTATTTGACTACAGGGCAAACAGAGCTTTTGTAAGAAGAATTAACGAGAAAAGACATAAGCTTTACGTTCATAATATACTGTGTTAGGTACACCAGAGAGAACTCTCCAAATACTCAAAGTTTTCAGTTATTTCACTTATTGGCAGCATGACCTTGAGCAAGTCTCTGAAGCTTCTGATGTCTCATGTTCCTTCCTTCTCTAGAAAATGAGGATAAAAATATTCAACCTGTCTACCTCATGGGGCTGTTTGAGGAATTAGTGAAACAATGACCGTGAGAAGCTTTTATTAATTGATGAAGAGCTAGATAAATGAGACGGGCTACAAGTATTCTCAGCACTTCTTTTTTTTTTTTTAGCTCTTTTCCTATCCAGTACAGGTTTCTTGTGTTTTGAGAGATGCCTTCCATAAGTCTGATATTTTCAAAGTGAATGCATCTCAAAACCTGGGCAGATCAGCTCTTCATCTGCCCAAACAGCACTCTTCTCGATATTAATAGCCCAAGATGGACTGAAATGTTGAAGAGTCATTCAGTGTCCTGCTTTCCTGCTGCCTGCAGAGTCGTCTTTGAAGCTCGGGTTGTAGAATGGAGTGAGATAAGATAAGCTGAAAGGCTTGTGTGTATTAAGATGGCTTCCTCTCTTATATTTCTAAAGATGCCGAGTGCTTATGCCAAGTTTAGGCAAATGCAATCCTGATTATTTACATGGCATAATGGAAGTAAACACTCAAGGAGAAAGAAACCTGATGCTTTTACTCAGCATGCTATAAACCATTATCTCATGTTTTCTATGGAAAACAGTCTCAGCCGAGAAATTTGGTAACTCAGTAGGCTATTAATAGGATGTGGAATGTGATTACTCCTTTTGCATTACTTCAATATGTAATTACTTTTAGGAGCTAGTAGAAAGAAACTCTATTAAATGATAATTATAGGACTGTATTTGCTCTAAGGTTTTGTAATAGCTCTAAACATGGGAGTTTTCATTAACTGTTTGCCATAGTTAATAAAGTCATTTTTCTTTAAAAGTAGCAATTTCCTGCAAAAGTGGTAGCTCCAATATAGTCTCTTATAGGAAAAGGCAGGGGACACAGATTGTGTAGTAGGTCGGCTCGTCTACAGTAATAGAATCTCCTTGAAAATATAGATGGCATCCTCGAAGTACTGTGACAATGTGACATACTTACAACTCCCTAGAGAACAATATGTCTTGGTATAATGTTTTCAGAGGGTTAACAGCAACTAAATACTATTGCACACGTAAAAAGAAAGATGACAAGGCAAGTGAGGGAGGTGAAGTTGGCACGGTGAGGAAAGCCTGGAAATGCCTGCTTTTTCAGGAAGTGTCTAGCGATAAATTGGGGATGCTGGGGATACATCCATCCAGCAGTTAGGTCTCATATGTAAATGGGGGATTCGATGAACACCCAAGATAAAAGGTTGACCACAAATATATGAGAAAACAGATAATAAAAGAGGTGGTAAGAGGCATATGAGAACACCAGGGTTTCCTGGACAACCCAGTAGGTCATCTCACTATGGGTAAAATGAAATGCATGCTGAAATTTTTTTGTTACAAGTGTTTTCTTCATCACAAAACTGACATACGCCTAGGCTGACACAATGTAACAATCTGTCAACCCAAGGTGCGATTGGAAAATAATTTGGGAATTAAGAAAATTCCAAGAGGGAGACAGGGATTCTCGTGAACTCAAATAAAGATGCACACATAATACAAAGCATTTGGAAAACATTGCTTATGTCACTTCATTCAATTCAGCTTGGTAATCATTAACTATTGACCACTACATGCCAGTATCTCCCTGCTTTGGAGAAATCTACCTTTACGAAAGGGAATTCCTCCCTTATGTATGCGTATCCCTGAGGTACACATGCTGCTGGCTGAGAAGTACTCATCTAGCACCATGCTTTTATCTCTTCAAGGGGCATGAGGTGCTCTCACGTGCACGTGAACCACAGCCAACAACTACAAGAAAAGCCCTAGATTAAATGTGAAATGCAAGAGCTCTAAGTAATGTTGCTATTTCAAAGTGACGGAATCATCTACAAAGCGAATCAAAGGCACTTTTGTAGGATTCCTTTAAAACACGTGTGTCTCCCTATAATTTCCTTCACACCCCAGGCTTTCAAGAGCCTGTGCACTGCAGAATATTTTACCCCAGAGTCTCATGTGATATATGTGTGATTTGTAAGGGCCATAATTAAATGCTCAAATCAGTGCAAGAAATAACAGTAAAGTAGGTCAGGTGGCATCCCTCCAAATCCAAGTGGCATGGGGAACACCCCTCTGCTTTAATAGTCAACCCAGTAGGGTACAGGGGCTAAGGCTGTGACCTCTAGTCTCTGAGTCCCTGGGTTTAAAATCTAGATCTAACTACTATGTGGGTGATTGACTTTGAACAAGTTGCTTGAAAGGTTCTGTGCCTCATTTTCCTCATCTTCAAAATAAGAGTGATAATACTAACCCTTACCTCTGGTATGCCGTGAGAATTAAATGGCGAGAGTATGGGAAGGATGTTGGCGTGGTGTTTGGGACACAGTACTGGCATTCATGATATTGACAGTGATGATAAAGACAGGGAAAGTAATACTACTTATTAGGTTAACTTAAGATCCTATCAGCCCGATCTCAGTCACTGAGAAAGACATTAACCTGTAGCATATGACTAATGAAAACATAGGTACTTAGGAGAACCACCTTTTATTCCTATGTCACCTGATGGCATTAGTCATCATTTTGTGCAGACCTACATTGTCACAGGTTTATAGGAACAGGTGCAGACTAAAACAGTCTGGTCAAGAGTCAAGAAACTTATGTTTTGATCCTGGCTCTGCAACCCACTTTGTCAACGGACGGCATCAGTTTGGGTCTATACAACAGAAACAATTACTTTGAAAAATTTGCAAGTCTAAAGCCTCCTTGAGTGACAAAATGGGAAGCAAAAAGCATTGTCCTCTGCCATGTCTATAGGGGCCCGACTATGCTTTGTCCATGCCTCTCAAGCAGTCATTCCGCAAGCACCTTCAGGTATCCAGCTCTGCACCAAACCACATTGCATTAAAACTGTGCTTGGAAGAGAAGGCCAGCTGAAAGATTCCATTGCCTCATAAAGTTGAACTAATCTCTTAATGCTTTACTTGAAATCAATATTCATAAAGCCACGCTTCCCCCCAAGGGTTCACCCACCTCTTTAAAAAAAGATAAATGAAGCCGTTTGCATACTGACCCTGTAAGCTTCCCCACTTAGTTTCCCCACTGCTTCATGAATATCAAAGACAACAACAGAAAAAGTAAAATAAAATTAGACTCACTTATTCATATGCGACAAATGAGCCCATGTCTCAAACTAAAGATGGCATTATTATTTCTTATTTGCTCTTCAACAGAAAGGCATTACTGAGATTAGGGAAAATACTCGTGCTCTGTAATATAAACGCCATTTATTTTCCATTTCTACTTCTCTGAATGCATAGGAACCTTGGTACGAACCTCTGTTGTCTCTGACTGTGAAATTTGGATTGTGAATGATTTCAGGGGGTAGACTGAAGATAAATCTTGGTCCATTGGCTGTGTCATCCTTGTCATCTGCACTAATTGTAACAATTGGCTGAAAGAGAAAGGTGGCCCATAAATAAATCAAGCTGACATTGGCACATCATTTATTTTAAAATTCCTGGCTGGCCAAGAAGCCTGGTTTTAATTAGAGAACATAGTTCCAGAGCTAAACGGGGGCTCTGAAGCTTTCTTGGGCAGTGGCAGGGATGTCCAGGTGGTGCTCTCCAAACCAAACATCTTGCTCGAAGCCAGGGGAGGGGACAGCATCATTACCTGATTCGAGAGTGGCTTGGTCTGATCGCTCTCGCAGATGAAGCCTTCATAGGGGGCGGCAAACCTGGGGGCATTGTCATTGACATCAAGGACCCTAATGGCCACGGGTACTTTGGCTTCCTGATGCCGATTGTCTGGAAGGAGAGAATTCAGACAGTCAGTGCCAAGGAGGAATCCACATTGGTCCAAGGTTACTCCTGGGAAACAGTAAGCTCCTGTCACTCATTTGGGTAGTGGAGGGAAAGGCATTGTTGGCATAAAAGCCATCTGAAACCTGAAGTATGCTAGGTCCAGTGTGAGAGGCATGCTCTGGAATGAATGTCAGTGTTAGACCAGTAAGAACTATACCACTTTTCCCTTTCTGCTGACTCTGATGCTGAGGTTATAGTCTAAATTCTTATAATGGAGCCTGCCACCCCCACCGCCCACCCCCAACAGTGTAGTCCATAGTAGTGGTTCTCAAATTAGGGTCCCCATAGTAGCAGCAGACGGTTTTCATCTGGGACCTTGTTGGCGGTGAAAATGCTCAGGCCAACCCCAGACCTACTGAATCAGAGGCTCTGAGGTGGGATCCAGAAATCTTTGTTATAACAAGCCTCCCAGGGCATTCCAAAGCATGATCAAGTTTGAGAACCACTGGTCCACAGGTAAACAAGAACCTACAAATCTCGGTTGTATGGATTCTACTGCTCTGGGTTTAAACAAAACTGAGTGATAGAATAAAGTGGGGAATCCTCCAGTGATAGATATGAGTTTCAAGCTTGCCAAGTCTGTACCCAGTTCTGCCAGAGACAATAAAAATATCTCCATGCATTTACTTATATGTCTTCCTAGATAAGGTGACCAAAAATAAATTTTAAAGATTGAAAAATACATTTAACACTGAAAAATTTATTCTAGCTCAGCTGTCTGTCACTTTCTAGAATATATAGAGTCTGAAGGAATAATACTTGGTAAAGTAGAATCAAAGCCCTTAGGAGAATACTTACGGATTTCTGCTGCAAAAACGGATATGTTGAGCCATGTGGTTTCCTCTCTATCCAAAGGTTTTGTAGTTTTAATAAAACCATCCTCTGGATTAATAGTGAAAAACCTGTCGAGGTCAGTATGACGATCAATTGAATACCTAAGCAGAATGCAAATGAGGCAATTAGAGGAGATATTCCAAGAGGCTTAATATTTGAGTATTTTCTCCATGCTATATGTAAAGCAACTTTCTCAGTGAGCTGCTTGAGCTAGGTATTCCTTTTCATCAAATTTACTTTTCAAACTTTGTACATGAATCTTTCATAGAAATCCTTTTGCCACATTGAAATTCTTTATTCAGTACAATGAATGAAAGAGTTGGTTAGCATATTTGATTGGGAAGCATAATAATGTGTTACCTCTTTCTCCATACTTACTACCATCACCCATCATCTGAATACTTGTGAAACTGCATTTGGGAAGTAGGTTTGCCTCGCCCCCAAACTACTCAGAAAGACATAAATGCACCAACCCTTTGCATATGAAATATTAGTTTCAAGTTTTTCTAAATTTATCATTGAGGATCACTTATGGTTCTAACAAATCAGTTTTTTTTCCTTATTTAAAGACAAATGCTAACTATATTTTGAGTGAATTTATTTAATGCATTTATTTAGTTGTAGTGGTTCCCAGGTAGGTTGGTTCAGAATTCCAGGGTGAAATATGCAAGCAGGCTTGGCCATTCACTTGTAGAGGATTCTTCCCCCATTTTAATGACCCCAGGCTGTGCCTAAAAGTGTAGCTAAAAGGTTGCAGCTACTTATGTCCACTAGAAAATTTGCTTTTTCAAACAAAAGGCAAAATAATTTTCAAAATAGTACAGGAGGGTATTTATGGCAAGGTGACGTGGAAGATGGGGCCTTTATTCAAGTGAGGTAACTTGCCCAGGTGTGCAGGCAGAGTTGTAAGTATTGGACTCCGCAGCTCCTTTCCTTTCCACGGCACTATACTGACTCCAGAATAGAGAATAGCAAACGTGGTTATGTTAACTTGGGAAGCATGCTGGGCTTCATAATTGGGTGGTTTCCTGCTCTGAGAGGGCTTAGCTGTGTTTTCCTAAAGTTTACAGAACACATATGCCTGAAGGCATTCATTGAGGGTCATAAAACCGAAGAACATTTGCGGTAGCAAAGACCATGGATGTTGCAGGGTTTAATATCTTCAATTTACCAAGGATGGTGTTTGCAAATGGTCTATTAAATAGTTTCTGGGGGAGCCACTATTAGAACCTGGATCTCCCAATTCCGGATCCAGTTCTTTCTGGGAAAGCAGAACCAGGTACATCAAACAGCACTTCACAGAATGCAGAATAAGAGCTCCTCTGTGATATCATCTGATCTCATACCTCCCTCTCCCAGTCAGGACACTGAGCATAAACCATCACACCCGTCATAAATGTCAGTAGAGGCTCAGTCACTGAACCCTCCGCATAGAGTCCCATATGAAAAGCAGGCAAAAATCTGGAAGTCGTTTTGCTCTGCCACCAGGAAGTTCACTACCTAGTTGACGTGACAAGACACACTCCTAGGAAGAAAGGCAATTAATACTTCAAAGCATCAGTTTGTAGACGTGAACGGCATGGATTTCAGTTTTGTAAAGTCCGAGGTGTAAGTGCGTGCTCCACTACATGTAAGCTGAGTGATACTGAAAAAGCCACTTAAGTTCTATGAATCTCAGCTTATTTCTCTTTTAAACTGCATTATTAATAGTACCTAACTTTCAGGTTGTTTGTGAGAATTACATGCCATATGGATGTTTAAGATACATAACCTAGTGCCTCACACAGATTCAGTAGTACAGCAAATAATAGCTGTTCTTGTTTTTGTTGTCACTGCTGCTGATACACATGGCGGACAGACCACGGGAACTCTCAAATGTCAATCTACAGAGTGTCGCCTTTGTCCTATAGCCAGTGAAAAGTCATGGAAGTATTTTGATTAGAGAAACAAATGAATAGGTTATCAGAGACAGGAATAAGCCTGGATGGGCAAGATAGTCTCAGCAAGGAAGAGTAGAAGAAGGGGCAGAGGAAATATAAGGATTTGATGTATAGTGTTTCTCTGAAAATAAAACCTAGCCGGACAATCAGCTCTAATGCGTCTTTTGGAGCAAATATTAACATAAGACCCGGTCTTATTTTACTATAATATAAGACTGGGTATAATATAATATAATATAATATAATATAATATAATATAATATAATATAATATAATATAATATAATACCGGGTCTTGTATTAATTTTTGCTCCAAAAGACACATTAGAGCTGATTGTCTGGCTATGTCTTATTGTAAAGGAAACACGGTAGTATTGAATGAATGAGGTGATAAGGGAGTTAAATGTAGGCATGACAGAGGGAATAGAAGCTGATTTGGTGAAGAGAGAACCGAGAGGACTCATTTGATATTTGGACACCTGTGGGAGGCTGGGAGAGTCCTCAAGTTTCTAGCCTAAGTGTCAGAGAGAGAGACAGAGAGACAATAAGAGACACAAAACCAAGTCAACTTGGCAGAAAGAAGAGGTTGAAATTCAGCTGGGGGTTTGCTGCCATGCTAAGAGTGCAAAGGTTCAACTCCACCATAGGTTTCAGACTCACAGGCAGAGTCTGTCTTCAGGTATGCCACAGTCTGAAAATATGTTTTGAATGAAAGAGTGAGCCGGTGAAGGAAAAAGCAAGTGAGTGAACGTGCATGGCACGCAGAACAAGTACAGAATTAGAATCAGGGAGAAGATCAGTCTAAGAATCTGGAAGACAGACTCATTCAGTCATGGCAAGGGGGGAGAACTCCATAGGTGAGAGGACAGAGAGTGAGAAAGGCCAGAGTCAAAAGGCCGAGTCTCAGGAGCCCCCAGTGCCTAGACCGGGACCAGTAACTAGTGAAGACACCAGGAGCGGTGCTGTCTGAGACATGAAGAGATTACTGCCAAGGAAGCTAAGAGGAGAGTGGATTTCAGGAAGGCAACAGTGAACACAAATGTGTTCCTTCTTCTCTGTCACCATTTTCTTTAGTGTAAATGGAAAAATTCCATCGTCCATGGCAATTTATTTTCATACTCAGGTCTGCTTACATTTTTTCTCCAGCCTTACTGAAGTATGATTGACAAATAAATAATTGTATATATTTAATGTGTAAAGCACAGTGTTTTGATATAAGTATACCTTCTGTAATGATTATCATGATCAAGATAATTAATGCATCTATCACATAGTTATCGTGTGTGTGTGTGTGTGTGTGTGTGTGTGTGGCAAGAATGCTTAAGATCTACTCTTTTTGCAAATTCCAAGTACAAAATACATTATTATTTATTATAATTACCATGCTGTACGTTAGATCTCTAGAACTTATCTTACAACTGAAAGTTATACCCTATGACCAGTATCTCCCCATTTTCCTTATCCTCTGGCCACCACTGTTCTATTCCATTTCAATATTTAATTTTTTTTAGATTCTACATATAAGTGATATCATACTATATTTGTCTTTCTGTGTCTGGCTTATTTCACTGAGCATAATTCTCTCTAGACTCATCCACATTATCAGAAATGGCAAGATTTCCTTTTTGAAGACTTAATAATATCCCATTGTGTGTGCATATTTACCACATTTTGCTTATCCATTCATCCATTGATAAACACTTGGGTTTTGATTTCCATGTCTTGGCTATTGTGAATAATGCTGCTATGAACATGGGGGTACAGCTGTCTCTTCATGATATACTCATTATAGAAAACAGTACAGAGCTTCCTCAAAATGCAGATGGTAGCGGAAATTGTGCTGAGGGTTGTGCCTTACCCACCCCTGAACTAGACAGACACATCCTGGCCCTTTTTAAGTGTGATGAGGACAACACACAACCGAAGGGGTCACTGATCTGCCGTGGTGAATGCTGTGAGGTGGCAGGCACACCTGATTCATCAGCAGGGAATCCTGGGAGAATGCCTAGAGGAGATGACATCTAAAGGGAGGTGGAGAAATGAGTGCCGTGTAAGCAAGCTGGGAAGGAAGGGGGAGCGCTCCAATGAGGAGGAAGAACGTGGAAAGGTCCAGACGTAGGAGACAGCCAGCTCTGCTTCAGAGAACAGGAAGTGGCCCAGTCTCACTGCAGCTGAAAGTCTGTCCCGAAGGGAGAGTAAGACGGGAAGCTGGGAGATCAGCAGGACACAGGAGGAGCTGGGGTGGAAGGGCTTGAAGAAAAGCCTCAGGCCACATAAGAGCTGAGATGATTTGGAGGGGAGGGCCGTGGGGAACAATGTGATCATTGTTTGTTGTTTGTTGTTTAACTGAGTGTGATGTGATGTTTACATGTGTGTTTTAAAGCAATCACTCTGGTGACAGAACTGAGGATGGAGACATAGGGGAGAGACTGGTGGCCCGGGAACCATGAGGAGGCAAGGGAAGGGACCCTGGCAGAAGGAGTTGGGGAATGGCCACGGAAAGGGCCACATCTGCTAGAATCCAGTCCAGGGCAGGTTTCAGGCACCTATGAGTGTCTGTCCTATAAATGTCTTGAATCTGTGATGCAAGCCTCTTTTTCATCACCCTCTCACGTTCATCATCAGCTTCGTCGCTCATTAACTCAGGTCGTGGAGGTGGGAAGCAGGGTCTGGAGTCCCTTTTCTAGCTTGCTTTTCTAAGTCACAAAAAATACATTCACAATAACAAAAGCATTTGCTTGGCACCTTGTTACCTCTCAGAGTTCTCAGACCAGTCAGATGACAGATGCCAGAGCTTGCTTTCCTAGCCTCTTGCTCACTGGCTGTGACATGCTACGTCAAGTCACTTTGCCCTGCAGAGCCCCAATTTCCTCTCCACTTAAAGATAATAATTCCTATAAAATACAGCCGGGGGGATAAATTAGATCATGTGTCTAACACACCCGATAAAGTAACTGGAGCATAGGAAGGTGTTCAATAAGTTACCATTACTGTAATTATTTCACAATTACTTTTCATACTTCACTACTGTTTCCTGAGGCAGACAGGCCCAGCCAAGGGTTGCATCTGCTCCAGAGAGAAATGATGTGGCTTAAGCGAGCCTATCCAAAAAGGTAGTAGCAGAGGTGAAGGAGAAACATGTCTTCTAAATCTTAATCTGGTTTGCATTCCATCGAACCCAATTATCTGGGACCCTTTCGAAACAGAAGGATGTGGTTCCTGCAGGGTTTTCATAAACCCTCTCGCCTCTAAAATTCCCCATCCAGGCTTGGGAAATGAATCTGTACCTTATTGGGCTGTTGGCAGCATCCGGGTCTTTGGCATGTACTCGCCCAACCACAGTGCCAGCAGCTGCATTTTCTTGGACTTCGTGAATGTAACTTGGGGCCAAAAACATGGGGGGCTCATCAGCATCTTCTACGGCGATCTTGATCGTCACCGTGTCCTTGAAAGGCCCATTGCTGATGAACTTCGGGTCTATGTGTACGTTGGCTGCCTCCACCTTCAAGCTATATGCTCTTTTGGTTTCAAAATCTACGGGCTGACAAGAAAGGAGAGAAGATTGACAACCAGTTCCTTGAAAGAATAATGAAAGAGAAAGACCTGACTGTTTTACAGGGCAGAGTTTATGGTGACTCAAAGAGAGAAAATCAGTGTTTATTCAATATCCAATTACCTGAGCCATTTGGTTAGAAAATCAGACAAATCAATTGCTGAAACCTGGAATTACAGGGTAATTCTAGGAGCAAAGACACAGATGGATCACATGACCTAGAATGAACCTCGTTCTATATAACAACACTAAGGCTGCCCAAATCAGTCCCTAAAAATCATCCAAGGATGAGAAGGAATTAAAGCACTACAAAAATAAATGTTATAGACTATTCTGTAAAGGACTAAGAATCTTGGCAATAAAAATACCCACTGAATTTCAGCCAGAGAGCAAGATAGTTGACTGCTCTCCTCTACACGTATACACATCTGGCTTAATCATAGTGACAGCCATTTTTTTTTTATGGTTAGTTTTTTTCAGGTGAACAAAACAACATAGTGATTAGACATTTACACCTCTCACAAAGTGATAACCCCAACAAGTCTACTACCCCATGTGACATTGTACATAGCTATTACAGGACCATTGACTATATTCCCTATGCTGTACTTTATATCCTGTGACTCTGTTTTTGAAATTATAATTGACATTCAGTATTATTTTATATTAGTTTCAGATATACCGCACAGTCGTTATGCGTTTCTATAATTTATGAAGTGATGCCCCTGATAAGTCTAATACCCATCTGACACTATACCTAGTTTTTACATTATTGACTGTATTCCCCATACCGTTTCATATCCCCGTGACTATTTTGTAACTACCAATTTGTACTTCCTAATCCCTTCACCTTTCTCACTTATCCCCCCACCCTCCCTCCCATCTGACAACCATCAGTTTGTTCTCTGTATCTACAAGTCCGTTTCTGTGTTGTTTGTTCATTTATTCTGTTCTTTAGATTCCATGTATAAGTGAGATCATATGGTATTTGTCTTTCTCTGTATGACTTATTTCACTTAGTATAATACCCTCTAGGTCTATCCATGTTGTCACAGATGCTAAGATTTCGTTCTTATGGCTGAGTAATATTCCATTGTATAAATGTACCACCTCTTTATCCACTTGTCAATCGATGGGCATTTTGGTTGCTTCTATATCTTGGCTACTGTGAATAGCGCTGCAATAAACATAGGGGTGCATAGATTTTTTTTTCAACTTAGTGTTTTTGATTTCTTTGGATAAATACCCAGGAGTGGAATTTCTGGGTAATAAGGTAGTTCTATTTTCAATTTTTTGAGGAACCTCCATACTGTTTTCCATAGTGGCTGCACCAATTTGCAATCCCACCAACAGTGCATGAGGGTTCCCTTTTCTCCACAACCTCACCAGCACTTGTTGTTTGTTGATTTATTGATGATGGCCATTCTGACAGGTGTGGGGTGATATCTCATTGTGGTTTTTATATGCATTTCTCTGATGATTAATGATATTGAGCATCTTTTCATATGTTTATTGGTCATCTGTACGTGCTCTTTGGAGAAATGTCTATTCAAGTTCTCTGTTCATTTTTTAATTGGAATGTTTGTTTTTTTTGGTGTTGAGTTGTATGAGATTTTTTTTGTTTTTAATTTTGGATATTAATCCCTTATCAGATCTATCATTGGCAAATACCTTTTCATTTTGTTGATGGTTTTGCTGTGCAAAAACGTTTTAGTTTGATGTAGTCCCATTAGTTTTCTTTTTCTTTTGTTTCCCTTGCCCATGGAGATATATCAGTAAAAATATTACTAAAGGTAATGTCTGAGAGTTTATTTCCTATATCTTCTTCTGGGAGTTTTATGGTTTTGAGTCTCACATTTAAGTTGTTAATCCATTTTGAGTTTGTTCTTGTGTATTGTGTAAGAAGGTGGTCTATCCAGTTTCATTTTGTTTGTTTTTTTGCATGTATCTGTCCAGTTTTCCCAGAGCCATTTATGGAATAGACTGTCTTTATCCTGATGTGTATTCTTGCTTCCTTTGTCATACATTAAATGACCACATAGGCATGGGTTTATTTCTGGGCTCTCTGTTCTGTTACATTGATCTATGTGTCTGTTTTTATACCAATACCATGCTGTTTTGATTACTATGGCCTTGTAGTATAATTTGATCTCAGGTAGCTTGATACCTCCAGTGTTGTTCTTCTTTCTCAGGATTGCCACGGTTATTTGGGGTCTCTTATGGTTCCATATAAATTCTAGGATTATTTGTTCTAGTTATGTGAAAAATGCCATTGGCATTTTAATAGGGATTGTATTAAATCTATGTATTGCTTTGGGGAGTATGGACATTTTAACAGTATTAATTCTTCCTATCTATGAGCATAGTATATGTTTCCATTAAAATATATCTTCTTTAATTTCTTTCTTCAATGCCTTGTAATTTTCTAAGTGCAGGTCTTTTAGTTCCTTGGTTAAATTTATTTCTAAGTATTTTATTCTGATGCAATGGCAAACGGGATTTTTTCTTTATTTCTCTTTCTGATAGTTCACTTTAGGTGTGTAAAAATGCAGCCAATTTCTGAATATTAATTTTGTATCCTGCTACTTTACTGAATTCATTTATCAGTTATAGCATTTTTGGTGGAATCTTTGGGGTTCTCTATATATAGTATCATGTCATCTGCAAATGACAGTTTTACTTCTTCCTTTCCAATTTGGATGCCCTTTATGTCTTTTCCTTGTCTGATTGCTCTGGCTGGGACTTCCAGTACTATGTTGCATAAAAGCGGTAAAAGTAAAAATCCTTGGCTTATTCCCAAACTTACAAATGCTTTTAGCTTTTCCCCATTGAGTATGATATTAGCTGTGAGATTGTCATAGATGCCTTTATTATGTTGACATATGTTCCCTCTATTCCCACTTTGCTAAGAGTTTTTATCATAAATGGATGCTGAATTTTGTCAAATGCTTTTTCTGCAAATGTTAATATGACCATATGATTTTTATTTTTCATTTTGTTTATATGGTCTATCACGTTAATTGATTTTCAGATATCGAACCAACCTTGCATACCAGGAATGAATGCCACTGATCATGGAGTATGATCTTTTTCATGTATTGCTGAATTTGGTTTGCTAATAGTTTCTTAAGGGTTTTTGCATCTATGTTAATTAGGGGTATTGGTCTATAGTTTTCTTTTTTTGTAATGTCTTTATTCTCTTGAATTTTTTGGAATAGTTTGAGAAGAATAGATGTTAATTCTTTTTTGAGTATTTGGTAAAATTCACCTGTGAAGTCATCTGGCCCAGGACTTTTGTTTGTTGGGAGTTTTTTGATTACTGATTTGATTTTGTTAGTATTAAGTTGCCTGTTCAGATTTTTCTGTTTCTTCTTGATTCAGCCTTGGAAGATTATATGCTTCCAGGAATTTATCCATTTCTTCCAAATTGTTCAATTTGTTGGCATATAGATGCTCATATTTTCTTAATTTTTTTTTTGGTGTGTGTGTGTGTGTATTTCTGTGCTGCCTGTTGTTGCCGCTCCTCTTTCATTTCTGATTTTATTTATTTGGGTCTGGCTTTTTTGGATGAGTCTGGTTAAAGGTTTGTCAATTTTGTTTATCTTTTAAAAAAAACAGCTCTTGGTTTCATTGACCTTTTGTATTGTTTTTTAGCCTCCATTTTGTTTATTTTCACCTGATCTTTATTATTTCCTTCCTTTTACTCACTTTGGGCTTTGCTTGCTGTTCTTTTCCCAGTTCCCTTAGGTGTAAAGTTAGATTGTTTGATATTTTTCTTGGATCCTCAGGTAGGCCTACATTGCTACGAATTTCCCTTTTAGGACTGTTTTCGCTGTATTCCACAGATTTTGGGTCATTATGTTTTTATTTTTGTTTGTCTCACGGTATCTTTTAATTTCTTCCTTGATCTCATCGTTGACCCATTCATTATTTAGTAGCATGTTATTTCACTTCCAGGTGTTTGTGTTTTTCAGGGTTTTTTTTCTTTCTTATAATTGATTTCTAGTTTCATACCATTTCGATCAGAGAAGACACTTGATATAATTTCTGTCTTCTTAAACTTACTGAGACTCGTTTTCTGGTCTAACTTGGAAAATGGTCCATGTGCAATTGAAAAGAATACATATTCTGCTGCTTTGGGGTGAAATGTTCTAAAAATATCAATTAAATCCATCTGGTCTAGTGTATCATTTAAGCCTGCTGTTTCCTTGTTGATTTTCTGTCTGGAAGATCTGTCCATTGGTGTCAGTACAGTATTAAACTCCCCTACTGTGACTGTGTTACTGTTGATCTCTGCTTTTATGTCATTCAATATTTGTTTTATATATTTAGGTGCTCCTATGTTGGGTGCACAGATGTTTATTAGGGTTATGTCCTCTTGTCGGATCAATCCCTTTATCGTTAAGTAATGTCCTTCATTTTCTCTTACTATAGTCCTCATTTTAGCGTCTATTTTATCCAGTATAAGTATCACCACCCCAGCTTTTTTGCTTTGTTTTGTTTCCATTTGCACGAAATATCTTTTTCCATCCCTTTAGTTTCAATCTATGTGTGTCTTTCAATCTGAGGTGGGTCTCTTGTAGATAGCATATGCATGGGTCTTGTTTTGTTATGCATTCAGCAACCCTGTCTTTTGATTAGAGCATTTAATTCATTTACATTTAAAATGATTATTGATAAGTACATAATTATTGACATTTATTATGTTTTTGATCCTCTTTTGTTTGTCCCCCCCCCTCCCTTCTTCTTAAAGAAGTCCTTTTTTATAATACTGGCTTGGTGGTAATGAATTCTTTTAGTTTTGCCTTGTCTGGGAAGCTCTTTATCTCTCCTCCAATTTTAAATGACAGCCTTGCTGAATAGAGTAGTTTGGGTTGTAGGCCCTTGTTTTTCATCATATTAAATATTTCCTTCCACCCCCTTCTGACCTGCAAAGTTCCTGTTGAGAAATCGGCTGGTCGTGTTATGGGGGCTTTTTTGTAAGTAATAGTTGTCTTTCTCTTGTTGCTTTTAGGGTTCTCTCTTTGTCTTTCACTTTTGCCATTTTAATTATAATGTGTTTTGGTGTGGGCCTGTTTGAGTTCATCTTGTTTGGGACCCTCTGTACGTCCTGGGCTTGTATATCTATTTCCTTCACCAGGTTAGGGAAGTCTTCAGTCATTATTTCTTCAAATAGGTTCTTGATCCCTTGCTCTTTCTCGTCTCCATCTGGTACTCCTATGATGTGAATATTATTATGCTTGATGTTGTCCCAAAGGTCCCTGAAACGATCTTCTTTTTTTTGTTGTTGTTCTTTTTGTTCCAATTGGGTGTTTTCTGCTATCTTGTCTTCTAAATTGCTGATTCAGTCCTCTGCTGCATCAAATCTGCCGTTGATTCCTTCTAGTGTATTCTTCATTTCAGTTATTGTATTCTTTATTTCTGATTGGTTCTTTTTTATGGTTTTTATGTCCTTCTTTATGCTTAGTACCTCTTTGTTGAAGTCCTCACTAATTTCCTTAAGCATCCTTATAATCAGTGTTTTAAACTCTGCCTCTGGTAGGTTGCTTGCCTCCATTTCATCTAGTCTCCCCTACCTCCACCCTCCGGAGGTTTCTCTTCTTGTATTTGAGACATGTTTCTTTGTTTCCCCATTCTAGCTGCCTCTCTGTGTTTGTTTCTATGCATTAGGTAGATCTCCTATGTCTCTCAGTCTTTGCCAGGTGGCCTTATGTAGTATGTGTCCTATGTGGTCCAGTGGTGCAGTCTCCTTGATCACCTGTGCATGTGTTCCAGGAGTGTCCCCTCTGTGTGTTGGTGTATTCTGTTGTAGTTGAGCCTTGATCGCTTTTGGCGTGTCAGTAGGTGGGACTGACTCCCAAGCTGAGTGGCTGTGAGGATTGGTTATGTCCAATGTATGAGCTGCTGTGTGGTAGCTGACCCCTTAGTGAGAGATTTATCCCCATGGGCTCTTCTGCGTGTTGAGACCCCTCTTTGGGTGTGCCACTTGTGGGGCTATCGAGTAGTGCTCTGGTGTGTTCTGAAGCCAGCCTCTGGGTGTATTGTTTCTGGTGTCTCTTGGGAGAGGCTCCCATGCAGGCCTATTTCAGCCTTATCTGTGACCAGCGGGGGCTACCCCATAGGAGCTATGCAGATATATGTCATCAGTTGCTGCCTGCGCAGGACTTGGAGGCATGGCCTGCTGGGGGTGGTCTCGCTGTGATCTGAGGCTACCTGCCACAGTATTGGGCTTGGGGCAGCTTAGCAAAAGGCCCACAGTCCCCCTAGGCATTTTGCCACCTGCCGGCTGCCTTTAAAGCTCAGCCATTGACAGAGCTTCCTTAGGTGCACAGGCCGGGCTGGTTGACCCAGTGTTGAGAGTGTCCCTAGCAATGCAGCACTAGCAGTGCAAGGTGGGTTGGGCAGGATCCCAGGGAGTCACAAGGTTCATGTCTGGTGGTTTTTGCAAAGTTAATGCAGATTCATTTCTTGCGCCAGTGCCTGGCCTATAACCACTTCACAGAACGCCTTTCAAGTCCAGCCACCACTTGCATTCAGCCTGCAGATCCCAGACTGCCACTCAAAAGAGTGGCTGACTGTCCACCACCAAAAGTTACCCAAACCACTGCGGGCCTTCTGCTGCTGCAAAAGGCTTCGGTAGCTTGTGGGGCAGGACCAGCTGCCTAGGAGCTGAGAGTGCCCTGAGCAATGCACTGGTTGGGGCAAAGTTCCAGGGAGTAACAGCCTAATTTTTTAAGTTTCTGACCATGTAGCATTCCCCAGCGTCTAGAACCCTTACTAGCAGTGGCCCATAAGATGACTTAAGGTGGTTTATGGGTAATTTTGGTGGGTAGGTTTGTTGAATTACATTAACTTACTTATTGACAGTTATTGCTTTTCCAATTCTTCCATTTCTGAACACATGAAGGCCATCTCAGTCTAGTGCTGATTTTTGACATATGTTATTCTTCATAACCTTACTCTTGAGAGACTATGATATAACTCTCTAGATAGACCATAGTGATGTTATCTTGTTTTGATTGTGTTCATTTCTAGGATACCTTCTATTTGTGGCACGTGATAGGACAATGACAATAATGCTTCCTGGACATAAGAATTTAAAGAAAAACAATTATAAACAATATAGATTTTATGCAGATATGAAAAAAATTGGGAAGTCGCACTTGAATGGCTGCAGTTACTGGGAAATTGATAGCAAACACCCCCTTATTCTGGATAACATAGTGAATATACATGCAAAGGGTAAAAAGTAAAATTATGGAAGAGAAACATGTCCTCACACCTAGGAAACAGAACTTCACAATTCGTTCTGTTTGGAAAGACTTGGGTCTTTTGAGGCGGACATCCACGTGCCACCTGCCATGCTGTTGCCATCTGCCTGGCAAACACTGATTTCAAATGGGCATACCATCCTCGCATTTAGTCCTGACCTAGTGCTTCAAAACTCCAAATGAAGGATGAGTCCAGTTTCTGGAAGGTTAAACACATTCAACATCCTTGACACTTTCTCCATCATCTTCCCACCTCTCTATCCCCCAGAGTCAGGGAACACTCCCCGTCCCTGAAGCAAAATGGGCCCCCAGCTGCTCCACCAGTATGGAACTCAGCATCTCCTTTATCTTTCCCTGGGTTACTGCACAGCAAAAAAGAATGACATTTATAAGTGAAACTTATGAGAATGTTGAAGATTCTCTAAAATCTCTACAATTACTAGACAAAATTAGAATAAAAACACTGGAATATGGTAGTTCTGAGACCTGATAAGAATAAATTTTCTGGTTTCAGGTAGTCGGGCTATTCCTAGGGTAAAACCTTTGGCACTTGGTTTAGGCATATGCCCAGACAGCCATGCTGCCAATGGATGGTCCTGTTGATGTTCAGGCCAGTACAGTCACGCTCAAGTCTGGCCAATACTTTTTTAGATCCCAAGCAAAACTTGCCACATCTTTGTAAACACTTGTCTGGAATGCCCTTTCCTAGTTTGGTGAGATTGTACAAAGTTTCCTTTTTCTGGTGGTCAGCCCTAGCCTCACTACCTTGTATTGTCTTCTTCAAACGCCCCCGGATAGATGAGTGTGGTCCAGTAGCGGCCCATCTGCAGCCCCTCCTCTCCCACCCCGGTAAGGTGGGGAGCATCCCAAAGGACTCTCCTGAGTTTTCCTGATTTCTGCTGACCTCTGCCTCCCTCGTGCACAGATGATCGTACACCCAACTGTTCTGACTAATGAGGCACAGGGCTGATGGATGAATAGCGTTTAAGCACTTACCTACGACCTATTTCCTGCCTCCTTCTGAAAAAGATTTAAGGTAGCTTCTCATGTGAACATTTATATCCATGTTATGAGTAGTTGAAATAAAGCTAAAGGAGACAACACACTACATAAGCCATAAAAACCTTAATACCCCCAAGTTTACTAATCCCACCTCTGCACATTCTCCCTGAGGGATGAATTCAAGAGAATACTGAAACAAACAACATTCAAAAATGCATGATATCTGTTAGATATTGTAGAGGGCTATATCTAATTGGGGGAAATGTACACACAAAACCCCAGCTCCAACTGTGAGATTTTATTAAGGAAATAATGATCCATCAATAGGGTGGGATGTTATGTAGTCATTAAAAATGATTATGTATATTATAGAACAGCATGTAAAATGTTTATGATATGACATTAAGTTAACAAATCAGATCACCCTATGATTGCAACCGTTTAAGATGTTATATATCCACATCGGTACACACGTGGGCAAAGAACTGAAGAAATAATTAGACATAAAAATGGCTTTATAAAAATTGGGAATATTTAAAATGTTTTCTAATGCTGCCCTCACACTGTTTTACAAGAAGTTTATTTGGTTGAAAGTAAATAAGTCAGAAATGTACCAGGATATCTTTGTAATAAAGGGAAGTCCCACGTGGTAATGGGGGTTGCAGTGAACAAATTGAATTTTCCTCCCCAAATCGACCAAGGCACGGATAAGTTTCATTTTTATTTGGTACTGGTTCTTCTTTCAGCTCACCACACAGACAGAATATCCTGAGGGCAGCTCTCTCTCTCTTTTGCACCACTATATCCCTGACACTTACTGGGTCTGACACAGAGTCGGTACTCAAGAAATATTTATTGCTTCCTAAGCTCTTCAATAAATGAATGCCTCTACCTCCTAAATATCTCTTGAATTCTTCACCTTCACCATTTCTGCCTTCTTCAGTTCTTTTGTAATGTCTCCCTGGAATTCCAGCAATAGTTTTTCCACTGGCCCTGCAGTATCCATCTCAAAACCCTCAAGACTGAACTTATTCAAGTTTCTTAAATGTGTCCTTTCCATCAATGCATGAGCTCTTTTTTCTGCCCTTCCTCTCCTTGTCTATCTGGTAAAGTCCTACTCGTCTATCGAGACTCAGCTCAAGAACAGCCCTGTAAGAAGTCATTGCTGACCCATATTCATAGACCTTATCACACTTTATTACCCTTGGTTCTCAACTGCGGAATGATTTTGCTCTAACTCACCTCAGGGTTATTAGACAACGTCTAGAGTTTTCTATTATCATGATTGGTAGGGTGGCGTAGGGTGTGTGCTTACTGACATCTAGTGAGGAGAAGCCAGGGATACGGCTAAACATCCTACAACGCACAGAAGAACCTCCTACAAAAAAGAATTATTTGTCCTGAAATGTCCTTAGTGCCCAGGCTGAGAAAAGCAGCCCATTTTAACTGTCTTTTAATTTCACTATCTCGTTAAATTGCAATCTCCCTGTGTCCACAACTCTGTGTCTTCAACATTAGATGGCCAGCCTCTCATTGAAGGGCTGCCTGACAAATAACAACAGCTCAGTAACTCTTAGAAAAAAAATGGGTTAACGGATTAAGAAAGGAGTGAAAAAATGATACTACAGAATATTTTTAAAAGACAAAAATATTTCCATTATCTCTCCACATCCTTTTATATCATTAAATCATACATAATGACTTCCAGAGGGATCCATCATTTTACTCTATTAAATTCACCTCTCCCTCCTCCCCTTCTCCCTCTCCCTCTCCACCCCCCCCCCCCATTAGACATTTGGAACTTTGTGCTAGAAGTTTAAGCAAATGAAATAACCTCTTACTCTGCTTTAAACCTAAACATCAGTGCTTTATAGACGATTATCCTCTTGCTTGGAATAAACATACTGAATTGGGGGGAAATGTGCAAATTAATCATCGGCACAGAGCTCATTTGCGATGTGTGAGTTCCATGGGGTGATTTAAATGTTTCGGGACTTTAGAGACACAGTGTGTGTTTATGCCCTGAATACATGGAAAACAGGTGACAACCGTAGCATAACCAACTACCCAATTACTTGAACAGCGAAGGATGGGAGGCAGAAATCGCTGGTGTCAATGCTCGTACGTCAGTGTCAAGCAAGAGGCATAGTAATATTAATTAACGAGCCACACGGGCAGCTCTGTGCTCCAGGTAATTCACACAGCTATTTCTCCAGAGGAGAAACCAGAGGGGGTGGTTACCCAGCCCCTGGCTGATGATAAGGCTTCTGCGGTCACACCATTCATTGCCACTAATGTTGACTTTCCCCATATCCAAAGTTCACCTCAACTTCCATATTCTTTTATGACAGTCACCCTTATCGTCTCTCCGTTCTGTGTCCCATCCTATTTCTCCCAAACCCAACAATGCTTTCAAATGTTGTGAAAAATCAGCTTCCTAGAAAAATCACCTCTCCTTCCTCCCCGTACTGAAAGATTCCCTCCATGTTACCCTTGCCTTCTGTTCAGCTACTGGCCTTTTCATTGATTCTTTATTTTTTTTTTTAGCAGTGTTACAGTCCAATCTTTTCCATCACACCAAAGAGCTTAATATTCATGCTATAAAACCAACTTGAAAATGAATGCTTGATTAAAACCAAGGTAATCCCATCATCCAATTCACATTTAATTCTTCATACACTTTGATGATGGAGAGGTGTTGATTTCTCAAGTGGTAAATCCGAGGGGAAAACCACTTTAGGATACACTGTAACTGTTTCTTCACTTACGTAAGTGAGTCTTACCTAGCTCTCCTTTATGAACCCTTTCTGGCCCAGCTGTTTCCAAAATGTCTTGAGAGGAAAGTTGTTCCAGAATACTCTAGGTATGAATTCTGTGTCTGCGAATTGCCAGTTGTGTGACTATGATAGGGTCAAATTGTTTAATCTGTCTGAGCCCCCATCTCCTCATAATTAAATCAAGGTCTCATGGCCACTGGTATAATACTGTCTACTTTGTATGAGTGTTGTAAAAAGGAAATGAGAGAATGTTTGGAGGAGGCTCCAGCTTTGTCTGGCCAATATTTAGTATTGAGAAAATGTTAGACGTTAAAAACAAAGCAAGAAAAGGATAATCATCCCCTCTGTGTAATGAATTAATCCCAAGGACACGTTGTTTGGTGACAATTTAACTGACTATGGAGCAAAGCCCATTATTGTTGTTTCTCAGGTTTGATTTTGAGAGAAAACCAAGCAGAGGATCGGTTCCAGTTTCACAGGGGGTCCCGCAATTTAGTGGAATTTGGATATTTGAGACAGAATATGTTCTGAGCTGCTTATATTCACAGACTCAGCTTGGCAGAGGTCAAGGGGGAGCTGCATGCGTGCTTACCTTTTTCAGCTTCACCACGCCCTCCTGTGTTTCATAATCCGTTGTGATTTCAAACAATTCCATGCCGTCTCCATCAACAATATTGTATGTGACTAAGCCATTTTCTCCAATATCTGGGTCTTTAGCTTTCACTCTTCCCACTTCCTCCCCGGGGACAGCTGCTTCTGACACAGACATCTGGTAGACGCCTAGAAGAAGAAGACATCTATTTTTATTTTCCCTTTTATTTGTCAGCTGTAAGACTTTAGATTTCATTGAGTCCCAATAAATTTCTCAAAGGGCTTGAAATTGAACTTTCTATTGATTGAAAACATGAAAGACGTGAATGGACGGGAGGAAGATCCCACGTGGCCTGCTCTGTCAAAGGAATGTGTTCTACAAAGAAAGATGAAACAATATCTGGGTCCAAGGTGACACGGTGGGGTCACCTGCCCCATGTAAGGAAGGCAAACAAAGCTCAGTTACATCTCCCATTAGGAAACGATGGAGGGCCGTGTAGTCTTCATACATTCAAATAGTCAAGCCACATCTTCAGCCTGGTCCATAAGGTAATTCTAAGGCTCACATATGGCCCGGCCAGAGTCCCAGAAAAACACCCTTTTCTGTTTGAAAGCCTTCCACCGCTCCATATAAATTTTTAAAAACAAGTGCAGATTTTATCTTTCAAGGTCACGATACTTCCAACTCTCTATTTGACTCTTACTTTACCTCTTTCACCATTCTATCAAATACTACCTTATCTGGGAACGTTTCCCATAATGCAACCATTCCCTACGTATTTCCCTCATATTTATCAGGAACCTAATATGTGCGGGGCACTGTCCCAGCCCCTGGAGATTCAGGAGTAAAAGAAACTGTCAAGATTCCTCCCTTATTGAGGCACACTAAAGAGAAAAACCAAATGTATGCACACTCTGATGTCCTGGCTAGGGAGACAGAAAAGGAAATAGGGTGAGGGACAGCGGGTAATGAGACAGTGAGTGTTTAGTATATGATTGTGTGCGAGTGTGATGGTGTATGTGTGAGTGTGTGTCTATGTGTGTTGTATGGTATGAGTATGTACCTCAGTGTGAATGTGTAAGACGTATGTCAGCGTGTGTGTATACGTGTGAGTGTGTATGACGGTGGAAGTTTATGTTAAGTATGTGTGGGTGAGAAGGGGAAAGTGGCAGAGAGAGAGTGATGGTGAATAGGGTAAGCAGAGAAGACATCCATCAGAAGAAGGCATCTGAACTCCCTTGCAGGGACTGAGAAAGATAAATCATGTGACTATCTGGGGATAAAAAAACAGCAAATGACAAAGACCTTGAGGTGGGAACATGCTGAATACATACAGAATAGCAAGAAGACAAGTGACTGCAGCCTTCTGTTAAGAAATAAGGGCACATAGATAGGTGGGGGCCCCACTGTGTAAGAAAGGGCATGTATGAGACGTCCTGCAAGTTTTGTTTACACCTGATGGGAAGCCACTGCAAGGTGTTCAGTAGGGAAATAAGACATGAGGTCATCTTACTGGCATTTCCACATTTTAAAAATATTCTATATGAAACAATGTAAAACAGCGAGGGTTAGAAAGCTTGCCTCTACCACTCCCAAGCTGAGGGGTCTTGGTCAAGTCACTTAACCTCTGTAAGATTTAGTTTCCCCTGACATAGGTTTTATCAGTTCCAGCTCTATATTTATGCATATTACTTGGCTTTGAATACTTGTGATGTGGGCCCGTATGCCACGGAATCACACCATGCCCTCCATATGTGGGCATGTCTCTGTAGATAATTACCACTTTGCAGGAAGGTCTGGAAAAGCCTGCTGTGAGTTGATTTTCTCCAAATTTCACTTGAGCTCATGGCTATAAACTGGTATCTGCAGAGTAGAGATGTAACTTTACTATATGATTGTATGAGGGCAACGGCATTGATGGCGACCTGCTCGTAAGCCGGCTCAGCCTTCTCCTTGTTGCACTCCAGACAATTTTATAGTGTGGATAATGGAGCGTGCAGCTTTTAGAGCTCTGTGAGCCTTAAGCTTACTGGGGATGCTGAACCCTGTGCCTGAGCAGGCAAAGCAGACTTTCTTCATGTCTTCTGTGACCCCAGGAGAAATGGTCGTCACCTTGTCATCCCGTCTCAGTGTCTCCCTCCGTAGATCGCTGTCTTTGGAGTCCTTTGGGTGGCCATGGTACCTTCCTGGACACATACTTGGGTGCCTTCCTTGTCCCTTTATTTGCACAAAATGCCATTTCTCTGGCAATAAACTCACAAGCTCTACCAGCTACTCTCCTCATGTGATGAAAAAGACACTTCCACCATGAGCTCCCCGGGTACAAGGGGCCACAGCATCGTGATCATGCTGTACCTTTGTCTGTACTTATACATATAGAAACGCATTCGGGTCCAAATTCTGGCTTTGCCACATTCTTCGGGTAACTTACTGCACCTTTTGTGGCCTGTATCTGTGAAACGTAGGCTCTTGCAGAGACGTGCAATAGTAGCGACTATTCATTAAACAACAGTAGTTACTGTCGTCATGATTATTAATAGCAACCTTTCAAAATAATTTTCTCTTATTTTGCTCAGCAATTTTATAGATTTTATAAATGGACCATAACACCCCCCCCCCCCAGATAATAATAATGGCTAACATTTGTTGACAACGTGTGCCAGGTATCACTGTGGGATTTTAGACTAGCTCATTTAGTTCTAACATCCTATGAATCAAGTCCTGTGGAAGATAGTACTTTCCCTAAAAGGCCAAAACAATATCTCTCATCCCACTGGCTGGTGCTTTAACAGGACTTTGCCAGTCCTTCCATTGAAAGGTGGGGTCTACAAGAACTCCACTTATAGTTGGGCAGTCTTAAGACAACAGTGGAAATGATGCTACGGGATTTCCAAAGCTAGATCACAATAGGCAATAGAGTTTCTACTTGGTGTCCTTGGAGGTCTTGCTTTCAGAACCTGTCCAAGGCACTCTACTATGGAGAGGAACCAACAGCCAATACCAGCTCACGAGCCATGTGAACCATAGTGCAAGTGCATCCTCCAGCCCCAGCCAAACGGTCCCTAGTTGATGCTATGGGATCAACGACAAGCTGTCTCTTCCAAGTTTGGCCCAAATTGCAGACTCATGACAAAAATAAACTATTAGTATTGTTTTAAACCACAAAGGTGTTGCTAGTCTATTACATAGCAATAGATAACGTATGGTTGTATTCAGGTTAGAAATGAAAACACTAAGCCAGAGAAAGGTTCACTACTAAATCACATCACTAGCATCTAATAAAATACCTAACTAGCAAAATAGATTTTTTTGTTGTTTCTCAGATCATGGAACTTTTTACGTCTCCTGTTTCTCCCACTACCTCTACTGTATTTCAGTGTTCTAGTTGTGGTTGTGGTTGTCTTGTTTTTGCCTTTTGCAAGAATGACATGAAGAACCTCCATTTTTCTAGACGATTCCTTCCAAGTTGAGTAAGCAGGAATGGGTCAGAGAAGACAGTTGGCTGTGGCATCATTGAAAAGTGACCGCGAAGCCCCCCTACTTACTCTGCGGAAACTTTGGTGGGTTGTCGTTGACATCGGTCAGTGTGATCGTCACTTTGGTTGTCCCTGAGAGTCCCCCCATGTGGCCACCCATGTCCTTGGCTTGGATCACCACGTGGTACTCCTCCTTGGCCTCCCGGTCCATGTTGGGAAGGGCTGTCCTGATGATCCCTGGGCAAGGGAGCAGAAACACCCCAGATATTCATTTGTCACAATGTCACAACAGAAAGAGTGCCAGGCACGGGGGATGCAAAGATGGATAAACCAGCACCAGCCCTCACAGGAAAGTCACTTCAACAGGGTGGTTAGAACCCAAGGCGGCCATACCTGGAGCATCGTATAGATGTATGTTCCAGCAAATGGGCGTAATGGTTAAGGTAGCGTTAAAATTGGATGTGTTGTACGTATTGCATTGTAAATGCTAGTAATAACCTCATTATTCTCCAGTAAAACACTTAAATATCTTAAAGAATGAAATATTTGAGGGCCCACAGCACGGGTATCCATGATTAAACCCATGCTTTTGGATGGCTGGCAGAATCTTTTGAAAGTCTCTCCCTGAATGCAAGTCTTAGAAACATTTCTTGGTTCATATTGGGTTAAAAGAAGGAGGCATATAGTTCATGCAATACATTACAATGCTAATATTACTTTTTAAAAGAATGTACCAAATGGGTTAAAAGTATGCATGATGCTTATACAAACATTTACTGTCTACCATCAATCATGGATAACAATGATACATTAATGATTGAATTCTACATGATCCCTGCTTATTAGCACATGATTTATATGAAAACCATGCTCCCTTAAATCTCTTGGGCACATATGCAAGTTTTTTCTTTTGTGGATATGGTAATATTTATACTGGAACTAGAAAGACCAGTATAGAAGCCTTAAGCACTTACCCCTCTTTTACCCCGTAATGTTAGCATGTTTCTCAGAAACACCCTTGAATACACTGGGGCTCATTTTCCTTATCTGTTAAATGATTTGGTAGGTTTAGATTCGTGGCTCCTAACCATGAGCCTCTGAGACAAAGAAAGTTAGAAGTAGAGTTCCTCTACCAGTTTTTATCATCTCAAATGTTGAAATGAAGCCCCACATTCATCCTTGATTAATCTGGAAAGGCTAAATGCAAATGCTTTTTATGTAATCAAAGCAAATAGCTGCATAAATTGTGATCTGAAGCAAAGTGGCTACAAATAAATGATTATATAGGTAAGTGGAAATAATACTAAGAGATTGGTAGACTACGTATATACATATAAACAGATATATTTGATACATTTTAACTACAATAGTAAAGACGAATTACTTGGAGGAGATAAGAAAGTGCTGCCTCCCAGACGTACTTGAATATCAACACCTGCTCCCATCACTCTGCCCCGTGACCTTCAAAGCAAGCTTTTGGGAGCTGCCAGTTTTACGTCAGCCCTCAAATTCTATGGTCTCCTTGTGTGGATCCATGGTTGAATTTGAAGATCAAATTTAAATATTTTAAGATAAATCTTTACATGTAAGTTGACTTATAGGATACAATTTTAAGATACAAGTTGTATTTTCAGATGACATCGCGACATGATGAAATACAGACAGAAATACTAATAAATATGGTTCATCGGATGCCAGGTATGTGCCTAGTGTCTAATCCTCGTAATACCCTGGTTAGGTGGCCCTTTCCATATTTGAGAAAATGGAGAATCAAGTAAGTTTCGTGCGCAGGCTTGGGCTCCTTATGCACAGGGTGTCATCACAAGTCACAGTGACAGTCTGCTGTACCTGTCTGTGCTTCCACCGAAAAGTAGGGTTGTCCTTCTAGGATGCTGTACACCAGCTTGGCACTGTTTCCGTAGGTGGGGTCATCTGCATCTGAAGCTGTCACCTGGATCACTGACGTTCCTTAAAAGTCAAATACAGTCATTCGTGACAGGCCCTCCCTTAGCTTGTCAAACTATATTTCTAGTTTACAAAGTTTCACCTTCAAATTAAAAATCGAGGACAGCGCCACAATTATTCAGCATGCTTTAATTTTCCTAGGGTCGCAATGCAAAATCATCTTCCTTCCTTCCTAGTTTATTATTTTTTTTAATTCCCATAGCTTAAAAATGAACTTTCTGTATGTATAGTACATCCTGCTATGCTTAGGAGTTAAAATAATACTATGAACATTATTACAAAAACATTCTAAAAACCAGGCAATTGAAATGTTCAGTATATCAAATAATTAAATGAAAATCTTCCCAAAGAGTATAGTAATGGATAACTAATGATGAATTGCTTTTCACGAAAGGACACAGTGCAGTCTTCCTTCTGTAGCAGAGCAACAAACACATCATTTTATTGTTGCTTTGCATGTAATAAAATGGCTGCTAATACGTTTTAATTTATGGCTATAAATATTGTACAGGATATTGTTTCCTCGTGGCATGACAATTGCATCTTCCCCCGCCTCTAACAGGTCTGGTATGTGCAAAAAAACCAGTGGACATTGGTGAGATATAAGGCGAGCATTTGTGGGTCAGGATGAAAGGGAACTAGGGAATTGAGGGAAGATGAGATTGTTTTTCCTAGAAAAACTTCTGTTCCATGATGGTCATACGTGTCTCAGGGCATGAAGTGTTGGGCTTCAGAGTGAAGGTGGAGATGCTGGAAGGAGAGAACTAGCAGTGATCTAATTCCTCAGTGCCAAGCACTGTGTGGGGCACATTTCATGTATTCTGCCACTGTCCCTCAACTCAGTACTTTTCACATCCATTGCACTTGTGAGATATTGGGTATGAGTGACATGAAGTTTTGCAATGCTTTCTGGAAAGTGGGTTATTGCCAGAGTTCTTTTCTGTAATTCGTTATTTCTTGCAAACAACCTTTTTTGAGCTGTTCCCACATAACCAGGCACTATTCTAGGTATGGATATTTATAAAGGAAAATAAGCTCTATTTTCTCCCATCTTGGCACAACTAGGAAAATTATTAATTTTTTATGCTTAATTTGTGCCTACAACTCCACTGAGTCCATTACAACTCTTTGTATTTTACACCTATGTTATTTGTCCCTCACCATCGTTTACATGATGCTTATTTTATTGATGACAAAATGGAAACTGAGACAGAGTGGAGAAATCGAGTTCACCTGTCTGGTCAGGGGCATGGCCATGATACGACCCCAGTACTGTCTGACAACAGTCTCTGCTCTCATAGGCCATGACACAAAGTCCGGGGGTCATCCCTAAGACTTGAGGAGCCTCCAAAGGTGGAAACAATGAAAATTCCCCTGGAGTATCCTTTTGGTGACTAGCCTCCCACCCACCCCAGCTTACTTGCTGACACTATTGTCCCCTGTTTAATAATTTATTTGATGACTGCTATTTCTCATTAAAATCCCCAGGTGACTCCTGAGAGACTAAGGGGCTGGGCAGGGCAATGGGAAGAGAAGGCAAGAAATGGCTCAGCCTGGCTTTCATAAAGTGTGAGAAGGGTTTGACTTAACCTGGATAAGGAGGAGACTATTTTTGTTATCACAAGCTCCATACGCAAAGTGGAAGGAGCTTAGGGTCCTAGGGTCACTTCTGCATCTCACTGTCTTGAGCAGGTTGGTTCACATTCTGGGCACTGGGTTTCTCTCATCTGTTAACAGGGTGGCTCGGCCCTGATGTTCCTTAAATGCGTCTGAACTCTATCTATATCTCTGACTCCTATACCCAGACCCACTCCCTGATCAGAGCAGCCCTGCTCACTGTCAGCAAGACAAACCTTTCTTTACATGAGACTTGTTTGTCAAAAGACCACAACCACATGCATTCTATAAAGCCAACCGAAAGTTCTTGCCAGGAGAAGGTGGCTAGCTGAAGAAACCCTTCAGGGAATTATTATCCTTTTCCAATGCAATTTGTCTTGGTGCACGATGAAAAGACCTACCTACTTCTGAGTTATTCTAATAGAAGGGACATAGTGTGGTGGTTAAGGGTGTATTCTGGATCCACTTAATAGCTCAGATGACCTCGGATAAATTAACCTATTTCTAGCTTGGGTTTCTCATCTGCAAAATTGTCAAATAGGACCTACCTCACTGGAAAGATGAGTCATGGCACAAATTAAATGCAAGAGTGCATGTAAATTCATTAGCACGAGGCCTGCATGCAATAAATATTGTCACTGCTATTACTTACTGAACATCAACTTGCTCTAGTGACTGCATGCATGTTATCTCTAATTCTGCAAGACTAGAAACTGTTATCCCCATTTTACAGAGGTGGAAACTAAGGCTAAGAGCACAAATGTAGCTAGTGCCAGGTCACACAGCTAATAAGTGCCAGAGCCAGGATGACCTGGATGCATTCATGTTCTTCCCTTTCCATACTTCCTCATATTTTCTAAGTTTAGATTTTAAAACCTCGGGTCCATTTTGCATATTTGAGACTAGGCAAATAAAACGGTTCTTTGTTATTATGGCACAGAATATGCAGCACAAGTTCTACTTCCTGATTTGGGAGAACGGGCACCAGCCCCCCCATCCTGGGAGACACCAGGAAAGAATGGGCCCCCTGCCCCCGCCGTACGCACCCACGTTAGACCTCTCGGGCACGTTGGCGTGATAGGTCTCATGCAGGAACTCAGGGGGGTTGTCATTAATGTCCTGGACCTTGACAATGAACTCTGAGGGCGGCTCCAGAGGCCGGTTGGTATCCCTGTCCACCGCCTGAGCCATCAGGGTGTACTGGGCTCGCTCCTCTCGGTCCAGTGTCTTGGTGGCATGAATGTTCCCTGATTTGTCATCAATCACAAAAATGGTTCCGGCTCCTTCACCTGAGAGAATGTATTTAATGTTCCCATCACCAGAGTCAATATCGGAATGAAGCTAGAAAAAGAGAAATTGAGACTTGTAATTCCATGAAGGACACCTGGGGAGAGAGACACTCACTTACATGCTGTTTGCTACAACACGCTGCGCGCACACACACACACACACACGCACCACGAGAGGGAGACATTCCTACCCCATTTTACAAAGGAAGAAATGGAACATTAGAGAAGATAATGGCCAAGGTCACACAGCTGGGAGCAGTAAAGCCAGGGCTCAAACCTGAACTCTGACTTTTTTTTAAATTCTAAGATTCATGCTCTCCCGCCCTCCTCCCCACATACATGTACACGTACAAAATATACATACACATATACATAAACATTAAGTCATTTTGAAAGAAACATATGCATGTTACAAATAATAAAACAACAGACACTGATGCAATGACTAAGCTTTCTCAGTTCTGATTCCCATTCCTTCATTTTCCCTACTCAGACACGATGTGGTTACTAGTTTCCTGTGGATCCTCTAAGAGGATTCTATGCATAAGCCAGAATATCTACACGGATACATAAATGCCCTGTTTATTTATATGCAATAAAGTGCTACAGTGCATGCATCTCTCTTTACCTGTTTTCTTCTGAGAATAAATTTGGGTGACAGTTCCACATTGGTACATGTAGCTCTACCTCATCTACTGCAAGGATGTTATTATCAGTTCTTTTAGCCGTTCTCTTCTAAAAGACACTAACATTTCCAGGATTTTGTTACGACAAACGAGTCACTGATCAGACCTTTCCAGAAGCCCTGCTGGTGACACATGGGGAATGAGGACCTGGGGAGGTGCCCGGAAAGGACTCCCAGTCTAGTCATAAAACATGGGGAGGAGGGATGGCCCGATCCATACGCAGCTTCTCGGACCCTAGGAAGCATTTTAAATATCCTTAGCTTTTCCCCTCCTGTGACCACGCCCAGAGAAATGACGGTGCTTGCTACATCCACACTTAGCAGGGCTGGGAAATGATCCAGGTCTAACTACCCACCCTGTGCCTTTCTGCCCAGGTGCTACTCTTTCATGAGACTGTGTAGCAATAAACTCACCCCCCCTTTTTGTCCAACCTCAATTTCTTCAGCTTTCATCTTAACCTGAATTCCTCTACTCTCATTATGTCTTTTGTGGGAAAAGATAAGCTTTACTTTCACTATTCTCATAGGTTTCAAGAGCAGCAGAGAGGATAAAAAGCCCTTGATTCTACTTACTACATGAGAAAATCCAGTACTAACTAAAAAGCTTTAGCTTATTATTTTATAGTAATATGAGGTGTGATCAAAAAATATGGTGACTGCCACTGCTGAGTGTCATCCAATGGAAAGGCAGGGATCTTCAATATGGGAAATGGCACACTGATCCTTAGTAACAGGGTGTGACAAGTTTCAACTTCTTTGGTGCAGTCGGGTGTGAGCTACGGTTGAGAGAAAGTATGTTTTAAAGCCTGCCATAAATCGTCCTGCATCGTGATAACACTCCATGTCACACATCACTTCTGGCACGGCAACTTCTGTCAAATAAGAACATTACGGGGTGTCCTCATCCACCTTATTCACTGGATCTGGCACCGTGCAACTTCTGGCTCTTCCCCAAAGTCAAAATGATCATGAAAAGTAAACATTTTGAATCAATTCAGGACAGCGAGGCAGCCACAACAGCACAACTAAAGACACTCACGAAAGAGGACTTCCAGAACTGCTTCAGAAAGTGGCAAAAATGATGAGATAAGTGTGTTCGAAGCAAGGAAGAGTATTTTGAGGGGGATTAATGGCAATGTGTCTTTTACTGTAATAATTTTTTAATTTAAACATTCACTGTATTTTTTATCACACCTCATATTATATTATTTTACACTTACTATTATCAATGCCGTTTTAATTATTATTATTATTATGAAACCAAGGCCTCGAGAGCTTGTCCAGAGTCACAAATCAAGATTGAACATAATTGCTTTTTGAAATTTTTTGTATTGTTTGAATTTCCTAAAAAATATCTAATTGATCTACAGCTCCTTAGTGAAACATCAAATAGCTACAGGGGGGTACCTGTAGGTACATATGAATTTGGCAAGAATCTTGGGAATTAAATAAACATTATTTCACAATCAAATAACTAAAAAAAAATTTAGATACACTGCTCATAATTTTGTCTTGTTTTCAGATTTCAAAGTTGAAAATAAATTCCTTTCTTTCCCCTCTCCAACAAAGATGATATACACAATTACAACAGTATTTATTAGATTTGACACAAAAAGTTTGGAAGACCATTCAATGCTCTCAAGGGATCCAGCTGCTGAGGCATACACAGCCAATTCCTAACTCCGAAGACTGATGGGTTCCCGTCTGCACAGCACAGCATGACACAGACTGTGCTTCCTGCAAGAAATCTGAAAGTCCATAGTCTGCCAAATTCCACTTTTTCAGAGCATCTTAAATCACTCAGCCTTGAAAGTCATCAAATCAAAGGTGATTAGGGAACCAGTCATCTAAGTCATCTAGCCTATCCCCCCTTTTTGTGGGGAACTATAGATCAGCAATATCTCAAAAGAAAGATCCATAGGATCCAAGCACTTTCTTTTTTTCCCCCCCATCCAACCTGACATCACACTCATTCTCATAGGCCTAGATTTTAAACATCACTCACTACTGCCCTTCCCCACCCCCCGCCCTTTCCCCGTGCTCCCTTTTAGTAGGCATGGCAACTGCTTGTTCCACAGAGATGCAGACATGGCTCTCCAGGACCCGTCTCTTCGGCAACCCCCTCACCATAACACACCCATTGCTTCCCGCTGAGAAAGTCCCCAAGGCAGAGGTTCGATTTTCTAAGAACAACTCATGCACAGCTCCCCACATTGTTCAAGCTACACAGCCCCTGCCAAGGCTGAAGTCTCTTCTTCCTCTCTGGGCACACAGCCCATCTCTTCGATGCACGACTAGGGATTCCTACAAGCCAATGATTTCCCTGTGCTCCCATTTCCCAAATCGACTTCTATTTTGGGTATAAGCTTTCCATTTTGGGTATAAATGAATAAAATTCCTTTGGTACAGCTCTTTAAACAAAACAAAACAACAACCACAACAAAACACTTTCCCAAACTTGAACATTACTAGTGACACACAAATATGCACCTCCTCCAACTATGTCAATTTCATAAATTAGGGAATTTCTCGTGTTAAGGACCAACTAAGGTAACTTCATTAGAATTTATGAGGCTCAGAAATTAGCACCCCTGAAATCTACTCTTGTCCTGTTCACCCTTTACTGAATAATTCCTGCTTATCTTTCGGGTCACAAGTTACCATGTTCTCCATGAAGCCTTCCTTCATCTCTCCCAATGTTACCCTGTAAATTCAAAATCACGTGTATTAAATTTTGTCATTCCTCTACTCCGTTTAGTTTTTCTTTTTTTTTTTTTTAATTGCTTAGCTAAGACTCTTGAGCTCAGAGACTCGTCTGGCCTAGTTTCCCATTTTCCTGGCTCTGCACCACCTACCTGCACATGGTCGGCTTTCTGTTCTGACGTATATGACCACCTATCTCCTCATAGTTAGTGCCTCTCTTCTCTGAAAGACGGCTGCATGTTTTACCGTAACTGGTAGTGAGCAGCCATTTTTTCCATCATATTTTGGGCTCTTTCTCTCCTTGCACTTTTTTTGGAGGGGGTACACAGAGAACGCCGAATCTGAGTGGTGCTAGGACTCTCAAGCCACCCCTACCGGGTTTTGCCATCCCTAAGCCAACATGGATAAAATGCCACCCATTCTGATGATACATCCATTCATCTCGTCACGTCTTTACAGAGGCTTCCCCAAAGCTGGACTTTACTACCAGGACCTGGGGGCACAAGATGCCACTTTTCTTGATGGCAAGCAGCTTAGGGTCCGGTGAGGAAGACAGACAAATAGACATGTGTAATACAGAAAGGAAGGCTATGACACAAGGAGTACAGAGGGTTATGAGTACACGAAGGGGTATCCAAGTTGGGGTTGAAGGGTGGTCAGGAAAATGCCCCCAATTGGAGAATGATTAAATAATCACCATTCCCATTCAGTAGACTATTGTACAGCTGTTAAAACACAGAGTTCTTATGGTAGAACATTAAGTGGAAAACAGAAATGTTCTTAACATGGATAAGTCAAAGAGAAAAGGATGGAAGGATATATGAACAGTGGTTTTATGGTTCTCTGGATGGCCAGACCATTAGTGTTTTCCAGTCTAGACTTTTGGTTTGTTTTGGCCATACTCTACTATTGGAATGGCGGAGGGAGAAAAATAAATACTGAAGAACAGCAGCCTTACCCTGCCCACGAGCACGGGGTCAGGCCCGGTGTACTCCTCGATGACAAAGAACTGGTTCCAGACCCAGCCTCTCTTGGAGCGCTGCAGCACTTGCCCCTCCTTCCCCTTCTCGTGGTGCCCGTGGAACGAGGGTCGCAGGTGGCCCCTCCGCTCCGCGGTGAAGGCCTGGCTGTGGCACAGCACACCCAGGCACACCAGGGCAGCTTGTAAACAGTAGTTCTCCTTCATTTTTGGTTACGTGGTAGGCACAGGAGAATGCAGCTGTCACCCCTTCCACCAACCGTGCAGCAGCCTGGCCGATGGTGGCCTCCCTGACGTGTCACGCAGACCTCTGTGGGAATGGAATGTCTCTGCTCGCTGAGCACATCACGTCAGGGCTGCCCACTTCCCCCGTCGGCTTCTGCAGGCAGAGAGAAAGGTGCGATTAGCTGCAGGGTCTATCCTGACTTCATCTCAAGTCCATTCTGTATTTTTGTTTTGTTTTGTTTTTGTTACCCGCATTGGACCATGTGAGCACTTGGCTCTGGGTACTAAGGAAGCAGATGAGAGTAAGAAATAGTCCCTACTCTCTTGCAGTTTACCACGCAGTGAGTGAGAGAAACACATACAATACAAAGAAATCCCTCAGGTCTATATGAGGATAAAATGTGCTGTGGAATCCAGCTGCTCAGGAATGTGTTTTTACCACTTACTGGATATGGGTTTGCAGGAAGCCAACGACCGTCTATGGGCTCAGCTTGCTCATTTATGAAATGGGGATGACACCTGTACTCATTGCAAGGTGGGCAAGGGGATTGCATCAGTGCTGCCCCTAAGTCTCAGCACAACGGCTGGTACACACTCCATATTGATGTTATTGATCATAATTGTGCTTGGGTATGTTTTTGTAATAGGGGAACTTAGGGCATTATGGGAGTCATTGATGGGGACGGAGGATGGAGATGGCAGGGAGTGGGGACAGTTAAGGGCGACTTCCTTAGAGGAGATGGCTGGGCTCAACACTGATGTGAGAGTTACTGTGATAAGAAGAACGTAGATGGGAAGTGCATACAGGAGAACTAACAAGCCCCGAAGCCCAGAGCTGGTCACAAGCACAGAATGTCCCAAGATATCCAGCATCACTGAAGGAAATAAGGAAGAAGGAAGGCAATGATGGTCTCTGCTAGATAAAGGGAGGTGGGGCGCAGGTCCTGAAAAATCACTGATGGTCACTAAAACAGTTGTGAGTGAAATAATGGGCCAGGTTCCCACTGGTGGCTCAATGGAGGCTATAGTGTCAATACAATGAGCAAGATTTGTTCTTGTCTGATAAGGGTCCACTCAAGAAGCTAATGATCATACCTTAACCTAGCAGTGTTTCCAAGGATACTTTATAAGTTCTCTCCAATGAGGAGAAGCAAAATTAAATAGCACATCCTACCAACTGGGCCAAAGGGCTTGTTCCTGACCCCCAGCCATGACTCAACAACAATCAGTAGGAAGGATGAGCTGCTCACACCTTTCCATAATCCTTGTAGGTTTCTGATCTATATACCATGTTTCCCTGAAAATAAGACCTAACCAGAAAATAAGCCCTAGCATGATTTTTCAGGATGACATCCCCTGAACATAAGCCCTAATGCGTCTTTTGGAGCAAAAATTAATATAAGACCTGGTCTTATGTTCGAGGAAACCTGGTATAGTCACTCGAGTTCCTCTCTCCAGCACTCTGGTTCTTCTCTCTCATCCTTCCCTTCTGCTCAGGGTCCTGGGCTTCCTCATAGGACTTCGCCTTTCGAATGCTGGAAACTTAGTTTCCCCCTAAGGAATTTCCGTTGCCTGTTCCCCTCTCTTAGGACCTCACACTTTCTTCTGAATGGACCATCATCCTCTCCCACTGGAGTGCCACCCACACTCCAGTTAGAGTTCTAGTTCCCAGAACCAGACAATCCCCACTACCCACCCTCCACCAACGTGAAGGATTCTCAGAAAATTGTTGGGAATGTAGGATGACACATTAATATTGAGGATGACACTTCAGTTCAGTGCCGATGGGTTTAAATGAAGTTGGTGAGATTCCTGAGCATTGTAAGAATAAAAACCATCATCTAATTCTTTGCTACCTAGTTTAGATGAAGTGGTGGCGGGGCGGGAGAGGGGAACAGGAAGGAGGACGGATCTTGGCATAGTGGAATATACCTAGATTTGGAGATCAGATAGACCTGGATTGGAAAACCACTTCTATATCTTACAATCGGGGAGACCTTGGGCACTCTGAGTCTGCGTGCACGCATCTGAAAACAGGCATTACAAGAATTTCTGTGCACATATAGAGCTGGATACAGAGTGGGAACTGGGCGCACTCTCCCTAGAGTGCCACAAGCCAAGCCTGCAGGTCTCACTCAGCAGAAAGAAGTGCTCTTGCCTTGCAGATCAAGATGTCCAAAAGAGGGTGGTGAGGTGCTTTCTCTAAGCGAAGAATCGAGGAATAAGAGTTACATGGGATGGCACAGCCATCTAGCCTTAGTAGTCTAGAAAATAACGGAATTGGTGGAATTCTAATTTGTTGGTGCAGAATCCCTTTCCTTCTGATGGCCTTTGACTTCACCAACCCAAGCCTGTTTCCTTTGTAATATGGCAACATGGTATCTGGGGAGGTATATGTGCAGTTATTTTCAGGTGACCAGTACCACTCTATGATGTATTGTGTGAGTCTCCTTTCAAGGTATAGTGAGTTTACTATTTATTGTAGACAGATACTTTGGTATGTGTAAGGGACTATATGGAAGAGAGAGAACTATTAAAAAGGCAGAGCCGTCATTTAACAGCTTCACCCTCAGACTCGGGCAGTTATAATACATCAAATGCTATTTCTTGCAAATCAAACTGACTGTGGGAAAGCACAGAGAGGGACCCTGGAGAGCTTAGATCCTAAAATGAGGAAATGTCAAGCGATAGGAAGATCCCGAGGGTTCGGACAGGAAGCTGGCGATATGGTTGAGAACCTGCCACTAGCTTGTCACTGGACCTCATCAGTTCCCTGCTTGGTGGCTCCGCCTCTTCTCTATGAAATGGAGCCATTGGGCGCCATTTTCTACAAGTGGCTTCCAACTTCACAGTCATGGTTAGAGCTCAGTGAGAGATTGTGCGGTATTTCTTCTGCATCATACACTGTCCCCTTACCAGACTGAATGCATTTTAGTGACTGAGATTATATTTTATTCATAATTATATGTCCAGTGACTGAGCTCTTCAAAGCAGGCCATCAGTAAAAGCTGAATATATGATGTGAACCACGTACTTGAAGTTCAAACTTGGCATTTCCATCATTGAATCTCAAGAACAAGAAATAGAAAGGAACGAGCATATGGTGCAACAAGATTCCTGCCCATTTTACACCATGCCAAGTATTAAGTGTTCATTCACACGGTGATAAATTATTCTTGCATATAAACTGTGAAGTGTATTTGAAAGAAAGGGTTTAATTAAAGTTGATATTTCTGCACCTCTTTCTTCTGGCTGCCATTTTTCTGTAAAGCACAATTATTTCTGACACTAAAAGTGTTGAAACTAGATGACAACTTTTTTTTTTTCCCTTTGTTAAAAAAAAATTCAAGTTTGATACTAATGAACTTGGGTTTCCACATGACCAATAAACAATAAACCCTTTGTTGAAAAGATGAAATTATCTTTTTTCTTCTGTTGGAAATAACAGCAAAACAGCTTGTTCCTAAAAGTAATCCATTGGACCCATTATTTGTAAGTGCTTATGTGGCTATGTGATATATAAAGTTATTTTAATTGATCAAGCTCAGGAATGGGTAAGGTGAATTTTAAGACATGATTTTTTTAAATTTATTCAATTTCAGACTGAAAACATACTTAGCAAGAGCTTTTTCTAGCCACTGTTCTAAAAACTAGAAATAATAACTCATTTAATAATTTCTATAACAAACTTATCAATAGGTACTATGGATATTCTTATTTTAAAGGATGAGGAAACTGAGGCCCAGACAAATTAAGCAACTTGTGCAAGGTTATGCTTGTGACAAATAGCAGAGCTGGACTGTGAACCCAAACACCTGGCTCTCGAGTCTTTGTTCTTATAACAAGTGAACAATACCAACCCTTACCATTTGTTTGTATCTGAAGTTCACAAGGAAATGATATGGACACGGATAAAAACAGTGACCTAGAGGCTACCTAAAGTAAACCAACATTAGGACTTGATGTACATTAATAATATGACTATGATGAAAATAATAATAATAATTAACCTTTGTCCATTGTTAGTATCTGCCTAACACTCTTCTAAGTGCTTTCAATGAGTTGAGTCATTAATTACAATTTCACAATAACCACACAAAGTAGTAGCATCATTATCCCCATTTGACAGATAAGTAGTCTGAGGCATAGTCAGATTAAATAACTTGCCCATGGCTACAGAGCCAGAAGGACCTGGCATATGGTTCCAGGACCTGCTTTCTCATAATGCTAGACGATGCTGCCTGTCTCAGAGAATGCTGCAGATCAAATATAGACACACATCCCAATACACACACAATAGTCTTATGATGAAAATAATTTACATTTTGGTGGCACTGGTGGGGGGAGGGGAGGCAACAGGAGTAATACCTGACTAACTTATTAAAACCAAACCAGAAAGAGGAAGATGAAGCATTTTATAGCAATGACCAAAGTGAGGACGCATAGGAGAGCCTGACATCAGTCCACCAACCACACTGTACAACCTGTCCTTAAACAGCACTATGAAAACAAACGTTAATCTTCACCTTCTATTTTTAAACCCATTTCAGACTTTTTAAAGAGACAGGTTAAAAAAGATGTGTTCAGGGAGAATTATTTATTTTTTTTAGAAATGCTTCTAAAATCGAGAGATCCGACTTGTATATTCAGTGATAGAGAGTTTGCAGGAATCCCTCATGAAAATTAATAGGAAACGGACCTCCTAAGAAGACCTTGACATTGGTAATAATTAGGGGATTATATAAATGTTCCAATGGGTTTTAATAAAGACCCCCAATGCAATTCTTGAACAATCTTTCCTTTAAAGCACTTTCTAACAGGATGCCAGGACGCCTGAGCATTGAGGCTCCGCTAAAACATATAGGAGGGACTTCATTCTATGATGGGAGCTTATTGCTTGGAAGGAAAAATAAGCATTGTTGAAAGTCACAGGAGTAATAACATGACAGGAAAATGGATTTGCAAAACCACCAGCTCTAAGTGGAGGCTCGCCCTTCTATCTTGAGAGCAGATAGCCCGTCATAAGCTACTGCGCCTTGAGCATAAAACTCTCTTGCTGTGTCTGCTTTTGTCTCCGTAAAACAAAATGACATATACGGGTGTTTAAGTATATTTGGACTCCTGCTAGAAATTGTTATCGGGTAAAGAAAGAAAGACGAAGGCGCTTAGCAGAAAGCAAGTGGCTTTGGTTTTTCAGCTTCCTCCTCCCCACAGAGCTGGAAGGATCAGACAGGCTGACCTGTTCTTTTCATTTCCAGGAAGCTAATTTACAGTTAAAGACACGTTATCATTACATTAAGAATATTACCGAGGCCCACACCAGAACTCAAAACTCCATTCTGCATGTGCAGTGTCCCTTTGTCAGGGGAGCTCAGGGGCTCTGGTCTCCACTTCAACAAACACAGCTTTGTAACCAATTGGATTCTATTATGCAAATTAATTCAAGCATATTTTATTCCCCGTTCAGATCTCATCACTCAGCTCTGAGCTGGTCTCTAGTTTCAAATCAAATCACAGGAATTATGCCATGTCTGTGGAAATCACAGAGAATGGGAGAGGAAGTATTAAAAGACCTACTGAATCACATTTCCCATTCCCTGATTTCTACACTTGGAACAAAGCATAAGCTTGGGGTAATAATCATTTCTGCTCAGGTGCGAAATACACAGCAAAGACTGCAAAAGGGCCTCTGTATATGTTGCTTCACTCTCTAATACCAAATTCAAATGTTAAAGTATGCAGCAAATGCTCTCTAAGGGCGGGTGGAAATTTTAAAACTGCTGCCCTGTAAATGTGATTCTCTGCTTCTAGTGAAATAGAGAATCACGGGGCATTGGCAGGTGAAGTGAAAAGTTCACTCACTGCCTGGTGTTCGGCAGACCTGATCCAAATCCTTGTTTCAATCACTTACAGGCTACATAAAATAAGGTACTAATAGTAAGGATTATCCATGCTCAACTGCTTGATTTTTCTAGGGCTGGCCAGTCTACTCAGGGCTTGGTACATACCATGTTAATGTATTTTCACTACAATTTCATGTAAATAGCACCCAGATTTTATCTACGAGGAAACTGAGGCTCAGAATGGTTAAGTAAATCATCCAAGAGTACACGCTGAATCACTGTAGAGGATGCAATTCAAATTCAAGTTTATGTGACTGTAAAACCCATGCTTTGGCTTTACTTGGCTCCCAAACTCTGGGAGTCCATGATACTCATTTTTAATACAAAGAGACTGCATGATCCATCTCCAAGGATCATCTCAGCTCCAAATTGTATTTGATATTGAGTATCATCTTCGTTAAGGGGTGAATACCATTCATTTTTAAGTATGTATAATCACCCTTTATGTTCTCAGGCTCTCATGGCCACAACGTTATCATAAAAGTCCAACTTAAGTCTGCGGACCCCAGACATACAGAATCATTCAGTGATTATGTATCTCTTACAAAGTAATGAAATCATCTTCAAATGATAAGATGGTTAGATACAATGTGTGCAATGAAGAACTTATGAGTTGTGCTTTACTCCTTACGATAGTATTTTTCTCACTGTAATATTTTTAAATGTTAATCATTAAGATGCATAAAATATATCAACACATACAGGAAATCACATTGTTAGCAGTGTCATCTCAGACTACGCATACACACTGTATATGACTGTGTGGAAAGAGAGAGATTTTATTTGCAATTTTTCTTTCGCATGAGCTAAAATACCTGAGGGAAGATTAGGGCAAAATTGGCAATGATAATATGCTAAACATAATATATCATCATTCATGGTATCAGAGGGCTCTATGTAAATTTCTCTTTGTCTCCGAGCAGTAAATATTTATAAAGCCTTCTTTATTTGCTGGGTTCTTCATTCAGCAATAACGTTTTGCAGGGCCAGGCCTGGGTTGGACCTTAGGGGGACACCGGCCGCCATGAATCTCTGATCTGTAGACTCAAACAACAGTGAGACAGTTGTCTAAGCAGATGAATGACAATATGACACAATCGATGCAAGCAGGACCATGTACAAAAGCACAGGATATGTGACCACATCTCTGCAGGTGAACGTGAACCATCTCACTGTAGTCTTCCGGGACTTGCCTGCTCTAGCCTTGGCCATGTAAACACCTCTCTCCATACTCGCCAGCATCTGGCGCTTCCACTTTCACCCTGAGCGATGGCCGACTGAATCACGTGTAGTCTGAGGACAAACAAACCCTCAACCGACCACTGGTTGATTCGACCTGTGTAACCTGGCTCAGAATGATAAGCAAGTTGACATCAGATTCACTCAGGAACTTGAATGAAAGGAAACAGGAAGCATTTGCTAGTGAAGGAACTGAAACAGAAAGGTTATGAGGCCCCTGGGGGATGGAGTAGCCAAAAAGTGACATCCTACAGCCAATGTTCCAGTGAAATCAAGGTGATGAGCAAGCCAGTTTTAAACTAAACAGAAACAAGCATGGCCCCTGTCCCTGAGCCATGCAAATGGCAGAATGCACCGCCCTGTTCTCTGAAGATCTTGGCAGTCAAGGACCACCCTCTAGCTGCTGTCTCCACAGGGCCCAGCACTCATCTGTCCCTGAAATTCTGTCATTTGCAACAACCTATGCATCCAGGGACAATAAGCCTCCTGTACATGAGCTAACTTTAGTGCTTCCTTTTATCACCAAACAGCAAAACTAGTAAACTACAATAACCAAGAAGAAAAAGTTAGGTGGTTCTTCTTCCGCTCAAGAGTGAAGCACTGCAGCTGCAGAGCTCATCTGTTCAGATGTAGAAAATGCCTCTTCTTTGATTTTCCAGGGACTACTGGGACAATAGGGAGATTGCTACACTGGAAGTCAGGACACTTGTGTTCTAGCAGAGGTTCTACCACTGAGCACCTGTGTAACCTCAGAAAAACGACTTCTTCCTCTGGTGCTAAGTTTCTCCTTCCATAAAAGAAGAGGTTGGCCATAGCCTACTAAGGGTCTCTCATGTCTGTGGGATCCTGTGATTCTGCTGTGTGGAGACAGCAACCTTCCCTGGATGGAGGTTTTCATCTCATTTAGAAGGTCTAGATCCCAGCTGGCAGGACCGCTCTATGTACAACTCCAGGAGACCCCACTTACAACACATATAATAGGAATGGTGTTCCCTGGGACTAGGCAATGCAGAGCCCTGCTAATGGAACAGGTCTCGAATCCCAGCATTAGGAATCAGCACTTCCCCTGATTGACAATGGGAAGCCAGTCAGGACTCTGGTCAGGAGATTGATGGAGCTGTTGGAGGTATACAGGAGAAACTGACATGAAAAACGGCAGTTCTGACAAAATGATTGAGAGCACAAGGTCCGGAGTCAGATGGGCTTAGAGGGTTAGAGCTCATTAGGTGTTTGACTCAACCTCCGTGTGTATCCACACGCCATGTTAAAAATGTGAAAAACACTAGGACTGGTCTTAAAGAGGGAGTGCTAAGATGAAAGGCGAGGATGCCTAGAGAGAACTTTGTAGTCCTTGACGTGGCCTGGCACATAGTAGGTGATCAAGAGTACACATTAGGAGTTTTGATCCATCAACAAGAACACATAAATATATACTACTATAAGCCCCGGATACACTGATATAACATACAATATACATACAATATGCAACACAACATACAACACACAATAAGGTGCAAGCCTTCTCAAAGGCTCCAGGATGCTGTTCATTAAGAGGAGATAAAGAAAATAATGCTGGGCCGGCCCGGTGGCTCAGGCGGTTAGAGCTCCATGCTTCTAACTCCAAAGGCTGCTGGTTCGATTCCCACATGGGCCAGTGGGTTCTCAACCACAAGGTTGCCAGTTTGATTCCTCAAGACCCGCAAGGGATGGTGGGCTGCGCCCCCTGCAACTAGCAACGGCAACTGGACCTGGAGCTAAGCTGCGCCCTCCACAACTAAGATTGAAAGGACAACAACTTGACTTGGAAAAAAAAAAGTCCTGGAAGTACACACTGTTCCCCAATAAAGTCCTGTTCCCCTTCCCCAATAAAATCTTAAAAAAAAAAAAAAAAGAAAAGAATGCTGTAACAGGGATTGCTAAATACCATGATATACATATTCAAGGGAGATGAGATAAAGACTAATGTTGTCCAATAGAAGCTACAATGTGAGTCACATGTATACTTTTACATTTTCTAGATGGTACATTAAAAAAAAAGTTTGTAAATATATATTTATGTTTAACCCGGGATGCCCTAAATTGTATCATTTCAATATGTCATCAATATAGGAATGATTGCGATGCTTTGTCTTAAGTCTTCAACACCCTGTATATATTTTAAGCTGATGGCACATCGCGGTTTGGACCAGCCACATTCCAAGAACTCAGTAGCCATATGGCTAGTGGCGACTGTACTGGGCAGCACAGAAGTCGAGGATTCTGGAGTCTCCCAGAGAGGAGGTTATATAACCAAGGGAGACTTGCTGAGGTCACTGCAATAGTTCAGGTAAGAGGTAATACAGTTCTGAACTAGAAAAATAAGGGTTATTCTAGGAACCATGCAGATGTGCAGGGCCTTGGGAACTGGACAGACTGAGAAGGATAGAGGATAAGGCTGCAGTCCCAGGAGACTGAGGAAATAGTGGTGCTGCTCCTGGCCTCAAAAGGAGAAGGGCCTGTTTTGGGGATAAAGAGCATGAGTTTGGTTTCAAGCATGAAACTTGGGAAGACAGTGGACTGATGCCCAAGTGGAAAGCTCAGAGCGGAGGAGTTAGGATCCCACATTCTGCCAAGAGTAGGTGGCATCACTGTTACCATGTGTGTTTCAAGTGTGGGCATTGTGTTGCATCATTCGATGTGAGAATCTCAGGATTGGATAAAATCCTAGAGACCCGCCACTATCAGGCCCTCTTCAGTAGACAAATGGGAAAACCGAGATAGAGCGATGATAACTTGTACAAAATAAAAGACAAAGTGAACAAAACCTAAACTCATTTTGCAGAGGAAAAAAAGAGGGGGAGGGAAAAGCATAAACAGTGAAAGATAATTTTTATAGCATCGACTCCTACCCACCCCCCCACCAGCTTAAACGCAGTCCTGCCTTTCAAAGTATTTCTATGGAAACACCAGTCCAGGTCCTACAAGGGAAAAGACATTCATAAACAAGGACCTGGCAGCTCTCTTTAAAGACTGTCAGTGGAGAACAAACAGGAAGAGGGAAAACAATCTGCATAGTCTCGCTGGAATCTGACATCCGGCAGAGAACCACTTTCCACAAAGTCTGTTTTAAAAAATATAAACACTAAGAGGAGGAATTATCCCAAGGTGGCCTTAATAACTGACAAAGGCTTGATGTGAATTTTTGAAATAATTACTCAGGCGAGGACAGAGTGTGCCTCAAAATCACCACTGCTGAGAGCCATTAGAATTCTGAGAAGTCCAGCCTGTGACCCCAATCCACTGCGGTCCACGTGTATCCATCTGGTTTAATCAGCCACCAAACAGGAGTGAGGAATGCAGAAAGTCAAGCTGCTTTCAATTATCAGAAGCTTGATTTCTACCAGAGGGTGGGTGGGCTGTTCTGGAGCTCTCTTTCTAACGTATCTTCCTAAACCACGTTATCATGCTAAGAGTAAACTAAATTCTGCCACACTCTTAAGTAACCTTTTCTTTCTTCTTTTCTTTTTTTTTTTTTGTGTCTCTACATATACCATGGCGCCCCCCCTCCTTATTTTAGAAAGCAGACACGAACAATAGCCTCATAATGATCTCATTGTGGTTTCAAATAATCCAATCTTTGAAGCCCAATTCTTTCTTTTCAAAGGCATTAACGTCATTTATCAAAAGTAATGGGATTAAAAAAAAAAAACAACTTAAGCATAAAAGAAAAGTAATGGGATACAGCAGACTAGTCAAGTGCCTTGTACATGTGCAGGGCGATTTTCTGAAGCACATGCAGAACACTCCCAGGCAGGCAGGACTTTCAAAGGCAGCGTTAAGTGTGCTTTGTGGGTCTCAGATAATATGGCTCCCTTTTAATTAGATTTTCCATAATCCCAGGTTAATCCTATTGTGAGTTACAGACGTGAGTTTTGACTTGCCTGGCAGAAACATCTATTGTAACAATGGAAATTTTTTCTGGAAAAAAAATGTGCCTTATTTACGATTCATGGCCATGTCCTTCTTCTTCCCCCAGGTAGAAGTGACCATTTCCACTCCTTTGGGTCACATTGTCCTTTTAAATAATTTAATAAGGGCCCCACCTTTTCCCCAGGATATATGAAGTTCCCTGTGATTTGGTAACATAGCTAATTCTTCACTGAATTCTTGGCTACTGAATCCAGTGGTGTATACAGCTGGCATGGCCTCTGTCTCTCCCACAGCTTAAAACTTAGACCAGTGTCTCTAGAATTTGACTGTACATTAGAATTAACCAGGGAGTCTTAAAAAACCCATTGCCCGAGCTTTCCTCTAAACCAATTAAAATCAATGAAAACCAGGAATCAGTATTTTTGAAGTTCCCTGCGTGGTTCTCTATTCGAGGATGAGAACCACTGTTCTAGAGCCACACTGTCCAATATGGTACCAACTGAGACACAAGTGGCTTTGTACATTTAAATTCATTAAAATTAAATAAAACGGAAACATTTACGTCCTCAGTGCGCTAGTCCCATTTCAAGTGCTCAGGGGTCATTTCAATCATCCAAAAAAGTTCTATTAGTCAGTGTTGGTCTTAGACAGTAAACATCCTCATGCAAAGCATGAAACGGCTATTTAATGAAAGAAGGTGTACAAAGAACACTGTGCTAATCAAAGACGTGCCACACACTCGCTGTACAACATCCAGCAATCGAGACCTCAGTCTTGCTGTGCATGGAACCAAGGGCTGGATGAGGGTGGCCTCCAAATCCGAGCAGCAGAACACCCTAAAAGAAAAACCAAGGGATAAGGGGCTACCATGGGTGGGGGCGGCTGAACCAATGGGCCCCACACTCGACAGCAAAGAGCAAAATGTTTCTTTGAAAAGCAGGTTGGCTGGATTAAATAAGTCAATCAAGGAAAGGGAAACCACTTCTGAGATCCTGATACCTGGCAGACTTGCTGTCTCAGTCCAGCGGTGGGTTAGTAAATTCCTGCTTCAGTGCCCACCATCGCCGGGTTTCGGGGGAGGCCCCAGCACAGGAGGCGGTGGGAGCATTGACAACTGACAACTCACTTCATGTCTCTGAATCTGGTTTTTTCTTATGAAAAAAAGGATGAATGCTGCCTGACCTCCCTGGCTCCCAAGTTAATTTGAGGGTTGGCTGAGATAATGGATTGGGAAGCTGTTTGTAAAAGTATAATGTGGGCTGCCCAGGTGAGGGGAAGGATGATGAAATGCTGACAGCAGTGGCAACTTCCATGTCTTTGGATAATTTAAAAAGTGTTGGCTTTTGACTTTTAGTAGTGTGGGTTGTAATGTAAAAAAAAAAAAAAAAAAAAGTACAGATAAATGTAAATGACCTGTTATTATTACAGAAAGGAGATGTGATTTCGCTCCTTTTCTCTGATAGGGATAGAAAATCCACCAGGCGCTGCAAATGGGTTTCATTCATGTACGTGGGCATTCTTCTGTTTGCCCCCAGACCCAAAGGGATTCTGCAGTGTTGACTTGTGAAGACAATGACCTCAGGGGTAGCTCCTAGGCTGGGGGACGGTGTGTGTTGTGGAGAGAGGGGGTATGGCTGATTCCAACAAGGAAAGCTGTGAAAATACACATATACTAGGGCCCCAGACTCAATAGGGATACAGGCCAGAAGTCCCTCAGCAGACATCATGGAGCTTTCAATTATCGCTGGTATGGGACAGGAATGGAGCAATCATGGAAAGTGTGGACAAAGCTGCCAGGTACTTGTCACAGGAGATGACATGGGCTTTCCTGACTAAGTTTCAGGAGGCCATCTTGGCAAAGCACTCGTGCTCCATTCAGCCTCTGCTTGAGACAGCCCAGTCAGTCCCTGGTGGGGTGGGGTGGGGGGGTATCTGAGTACCTACTGTAGGGCAGACACTCTGCTAGGTGGTTTACATATAATCTTCATAACCTCTTTCCCTCCAGCATCTTCAGGAGTTTTATCATTGCCTCCATCGTCCAGAAAAAGGAAACAAGGGCACTTCCCTTCCAGAGCATTCAGTTCAGTTCCTATGGTTAGTTAGTGCTGGAAATGGGATTAGGAGCCCGATATGGCCCATTAGAAAGCTCTTGCCTTTTCACCTCTCATGCTGAACTTCTCTGAATTTCTCCTGTGAAGGTCTTTTTTTTTATTTCTTTCTGGGGATGCTCAGAACTCAGCTAGCTTTTATTTCACAGAACAACCATTTAAGGAATATTTGTGGAGACTAGGATTTCTGCAATAGTTAAATGCTATGAATTTAGTGAAACATGTTTTTTTGCCCTCCAGGAACTCAGGTTCCTGGAGATTTTAGAAAGTGGGTATTTCACCCAAGGGTTTTGCATTATGCACTTCAAACACTACCAGTTCCTTTACTGTTTCCTTAGAGGAATTGCCCCGACTCTTCCCCAGGTGTTCTCTAGTCTGCCCAAGTTTTTCAAATAGTCCTTGAATGAATGAATCATGATTTTCCAGCCTCTCCCTCAGAACATTTTCCACATTAGAACAACATTTTGCTGTACACCCTTCACCGCCTCAGCCTCCAAAGGTGCTAATGAGTAATAAAATGCAAGTGGTGCAGGGAATGGAGGAAGGCAGCCAGACAATAAATATGCCCTAACAAAAGGAACCAGCCCAACAGGAGATAGTGCTGTGAGATCTCATGAGCTACTCATTGTCGAAAACATTAGGTATGTCACTCACGGAAGGAGGAGTGACGTGGTGCTGGTAGAGGCAGGTCTCACAAATCAATATTTCCTCCAACAGCACAAAGGTGAGGCCCAGAATTATTCTCTGACTGGAAGAGCAGCTGTTACCCACCACTCCTCACACCACTGGTCACTTCAATACCCACACTGCAAAGGAGACTCAATCCTGTTTTCAAATGGAAAGGACATGCAATTAGCTTTGTTTTTGTTTGTTTGTTTCTTACAAAATTACATAGATAAACAAAATAATAAAACTTCACTCCACATATAGAGCACCCGTGTGACAAAGTCCGACCGGATGCTTTGCCAGGCAAACACAGTATCTCTCTAGGAGAAGTGTGTGCCGCTGGGGATGGTTTTGCCCTTGCTCTCAGGGACCTTCCATCCATTGACCAAGTGCCTTTGGAAAGGCAAACTTGCACTCCATGGTACCACTAGTAGAAAGTACTCGCCGGCAGCACTCAGTAAGGAAAGCCCCTTTGGATCACAGCTGCCCTAACCACACCAAGGAGCAGATGAAGAAGGAACAGCAAAGCAGTTACTGTAAATCATGAACTTTGCCATCATGGACTTCCTGTTTCCTGGCAAGGTGTCCATGACAGAAATGTCCACTCTTGCATCTCAAGGATGGCTGCCCACGAGACCATAGAAACATGGCTTGGTCTCCTGGTTCAGAGTCTGTTCCGGCTTCTGAATCCAGCCATGACACTGAGTACCCCAGGCTTGAGTCCCCTGCATCCCCAAGGTCTAAGTCTCAACTCTCCAGCTCTTCCAGGCCTGCGCATTTTAAGATTTAAACTCCAGCAACCTGATCGCGCTCACCAAGAACTCAACCAGTGAAAGTGGGGTGGAGGAGATTCAGAATTTGAAAGCTAGCTGATTTGACTGATGTACACACTCAAAAAATAACTAGTAGGTCCAGATCAAGTCAGCTTCTTAAAATCAATGATAACTATAAACATTAAAGGAGGTCAAGATACACTCCAGATGGCACGGCCACTTCACGAAGAAAAGAGATAGGATCTAGATCCAGAAGAAGATTGGCACAATGGTGACAGGCAGAAATGGGGGGACAGCACTGTAGCCTCCTCCTCAGCCCTCCTCTGAAGCCATGCTCTCCACATCCCAAGTTTATGCCTTGTTTCCCAGGAACCCACCCACCCTCTGGTCCTTGCCACAACTGCTGCTCTACTGGGAAGCCCAGACGGACTGCCGAGGGCTTTGAGGTTCCACCTAGGCCATGTCCGGTGTTTCTTGCTGGGGTCTGCGCCAGCCTCTGGCATTTTTATCTGTTGCTTGAGGTCCCACTTCTATCTGAACAGAGGAGACAGAAAATGATGCTGCCCTCTTCCTGTATCAATGGATCTCTGGTGGGGACTGTGCTTTTCTCCCAGATGGACACTCTTTGTTCCAACCTGGACTCTGGGATCGTAATCGTTTCTACTGCCTTAGAGTTATTCTAGCTGTCCCTCCACCCTACACACATAGACAAACATGCCTGTGCCTCACCTCCCTTCCCCACCCCATTCTGCAGCTCAGACATCCCAGTGGACCCCATGGCTGAGTCTTTGCAAGGTGCTGCTGACCCCACTTTGCCCTTTGCTTGCTCAGACTGAACTGAGACCTCAACTGCGACATAATTTTGATCCTTTCCTTAGATCAGTTATTTCACCAGCTTGCACATCCTCTTCAACAGATGTCCAGGCCTCGGTGCTCAGGTAACCATTACAATCTGCCTGCTGAGTAGTAGTGGTTTAAGTGTCACACAGGAGGTGTCCTGGTAACACAAACGAGGGGATCCCTTTTCAGACTGGATGCTGATTGGAAAGTGACGTGACCATAAAATGAGCAGAGTGTATGTTTCTTGACATGAGGAAGAGGGAACGATGGTTTCACTTTGAGAAAACTCAGACTGAAACACCAATGGCAACCATATTAAAAGCCAGAGAAAATGTTCTTGGGGACATAAGAAAAAAACAAGCAGGTGTTTTGTTGAACATATTTAAAAGAAGGAACATCTCGTTCAAATAATTATAAGTCACAAACTTGGCACTTTAATCTCTTGGTTGAGACTGGACTTTTAGCAGGTAAATGAGGAAAGATACTTTTTATTACGCAAAGAGTAGTAAAGATCTCAATATAAAGATGTGAATTTTCTTTTTTTTCCCCTAGTGAAGCCATCTTGAAACAAGAAAGCATGATAAGGAGGAGTTATTGTGATTATAGCAGAATAATGATCATTCTTTTATTATAACTGGCTGAAGAATTTAAAATCAGGTCCTTAGGGAGCATAGAGAAGAGAACGTTTATATGGGAGACCAGTAGACATCATGTACACTGTCTAAATGGATAACTTCAGAGTAAATCATTTACCTTTATTCTTTGGTGTGGCTTTGGTTATCCTCAAAATAGTTACTGGTGCAACTTTCTCAATGTCCTGCACAACAAAAACTACAGTATTTTTTTAGAGGGGACCTGGCCTCCAGGGAAACTCACTTGATATTTGCAGTCAGGCTTGTGGAATGCAGAACTGACAAAACTATGCTGCAATTACCTTTGATAAAACTGTCTTAACATGGCTCAGTTCTCTTGAGTTCTGTGCCATGTTAAATCCACTTTTGTTTTGCTAAGATGGGGCAGATGTCTAGGAAGAATCATCACACATGCAAAAAGCACTTTGTGTGAGAGTAGAAAAATTTCCACTCCTAATTATACGATTTAGAAATGAATACTGGTTTGGGCCTCAGAAACAATGCATAATATCTCAAACGCTGTCACACCTATGATATCAAGTCATTAACTTTTGTGGGAAGCAGGGATACTAGATTTAACAAATAAAATTACAGGAAACTCAAATAAATTTGAATTTCAGATAAACAATTATTTTTAGTGTAAGTATGTCCCATACAATTTTGGAGGTGGGGGGATACTTACACTAAAACATTTATTGTTTATCTAAAATTCAAATTTAACTAGAAGTCCTGTATTTTGTCTGAGAAAGTACAAAGTCACCTGGAAAAGTAAAGAACTAGACAAGCTATATAGGTAGGCCAATCTTCAAGCTTCTAGTGATGTTTGTCCTAAATCCCAGAATCATTTTGTCTCTACATATCTTCTCTGTGAACTCAGAATGCTTTGCCTAGTCCCCACAGAAGTAATATCTGGGCAGGAAAGATCACATTTGGAGAAACGTTGACAGTTTGGGAACTTTTAACATCAATACAACTAAGTTCAGAGAAAAACCAAGGAAGGATCTTTGATTTCCCTGGAGAAGGTAGAATAATAGGCCTTAGGATATTGACAGGTGACCGACAAGGTAAAAGGTCTAAGGATGAAAGAATTATCTACAGCGCTAACAGACTGAGGAGTTAGGAATAAGGTTCTCTTTCATCCTCTGAGTTGACACCAGTTCTCGGAAAACATCCAGACCCAAGTCTTGGAGTCGGGACCATTTCTATCAGAAGCATGCACCGCCATGTCAGATTAGTAGGCAACCGTTAAGGTCTTTTCAGAATGCAGCATTCATGGATGTTTGCACGTGCGTGCATGTGTGCGCGCACACACACACACACACACACACACACACACACACACACAAAACATTAATACAAATGCATTCACCAAACATGCCCTGGGCATGAGCTGAAGACCTGGTACTGAGCTAACACAGGACCTAACGAGAATATACTGTCATGGTCCTCTAGTCCCTGAGAGTCTAACGGTGTTGGTGGCAGACTGGGAGGCAGCCCAGAAAATGGTAACTATAATGTGCTGGCAGCATCAGAGAGCTGAGAGAGCTCAGAGGAGACTCACATAAACCAGGGTGTGAGGATGTGGTTGGTCGGGGAAGACGGCCTTGATCAACCTGAATGAAATCTTGAAGTCATGGATGAACCACATATTCAAGGGTAGGAACAGTAATCCAGACAGAGGCAACAGTAGGAGCAAACACCTAAGACTTGAAGTCAGATCCTGTGTTCAGGTAACCATAGGAATTTGAGAGGTGAAAGCTCAGGACCGCTTAAGAATGAGGAAATGGGTGTGGCAGGAAACGTCGGCAGATGGTAGCTCCCACACAGAAATAATAAACAGTAGTTTTGAGAATATTAACTTTTACTCTTTGGGCCAATGCAGGTGAAGAAAACGCATGTATTCACACCTATATGCACCTATATGCATGCAAAGGTGGAAAGTCAGTCGACCATGCAGAAATAGCCAAGCATCCATAATTTGGGTGTCCCTCAGTCAAAACAAATGGAGTCTGCCTCAGTTATTCATTTTCCATCTGGATGTGGTAAGCGCTTAGAACTTACTAGAAGCAGCAGAGTGCCTAAGACTGAGATTTAGGGTGGGTGTGTGACTCCTGTGGGTTAAAAACAAAATGAAAACAACCTCTTCTGTCCCACCTTCAAGGATTGGTGGATTGGAGGAGGGTCAGGGAATACAGGGAAAGAATCTCGTATTGCACGCCTACCGTGTTAGACCTTTCTCTTGAAGCATGAATAATAAATACCTGCTCCTCAATCTTGTGAGGCAGACAAATGAAACCCGAATCAGAGAACTTCAGTTCCCGAAGTCCTGATGTTAGATAAACTGGCATAACCTAAATTTGACCCCAGCCACAGGAAATAAGCCCCAATACAGGTGCCAAGCGTTCTTTAAACCCTCAGCAAAAACAGCTAAAGAAAAGTTGCTCACAGAGGTGGTGTCTATGCAAAGAAGGAAATTAATTTCCTCTGATTTCCCCTGATCTGTACTGTATATACCAAATCACAGCCCTCTTTGCAAAATTAAGGGCATTAGTTATCTTCCCATTCAGACAGAGTGGCATTATACTTGCATGCAGACATCCCTAGCTGAACTGAGGAATATCAAGTTTTTACAAAATCTTTCATCAAGAGGTGAGACCTAACTGTGATTAGCGTTTCAATAAGACGCCTGAAACTAAATGGAGAATAAGCACAGGATCACAGCAGCAATTAGGCACCTTCTAGACAGCCACACTTTTTCTCAAACCAATCGAGTTTGAGCAAAATGAGAAATTTTTTTTTCCTTTCTCTTTTTCTCCCCTGATGTGCAATGAACTGCCTTAAATAACTGATGAAGTGTCAGTAAGCCTGGTTTTTTAAAAAGTAAAGTTTGCCCATTAAGTGAAGCTTAATTAAACAGAGCACAGGCTAATAGTTCTTCCATCTAATAAGTGACACACCCTGGTATAATCACTCTACTTTCAGGGTTTGGTCTAGGAGATCGGTGGTGATACACAACCAGTAAACAAGGAAAACAAACAACGAACAAACAAAAAACCACATAGACTTTAAGAAATCACAGTCCCCTTTGCAAAGCAATGGATGAATTGGAGATACGCACAAGCAAATAGTTCAACTATTAATAGTTGTTTCCAGTTATTCTCTCTTTAGATTTACCCAGAATGATGAAGCTACATTCACTGATCCCCTTAGATGAGCCTTTGGAATTACTGATAAAAGGTTTAGCTGCAGTTCTGTGAGGTCTAGTGGCTGAAATTCTCCAAGAGTGCATCGTCAATGCTCCATGACGGTGGGGGTCATCACGTGTGTTTTGTTCATCATCTTATCTCTAGCAGGGAGCATGTGGGAAGCATTCAATGAATACTTGTTGAAAGACTATGTGAGAAAAAGAGTCATACTGGATCCATCCATGTCTAAAGTGGTAACAGAGAAATGAGCTTGGATGGTGCTATGGGGTGAATTGAGTCTCCCTCCAAAATGCTGAAGTCTTAACCTTCACTCAGTACCTAGGAAGGAGACCTTATTTGGTAATAGTCTCCTCGCAGATGATCAAATTAAGGTGAAGTCATTGGGCTCTACTCCAATATGACTATTGTCATAAAAAGGGGAAATTAGGACACAGGAGAAACACCATCTATAAGCCAGAGAACGCCAAGGAAGCCAGGAGGAAGGCAGGGCACAGATTCTCCCTTGCAGCCCTCAGAAAAAAACCAACTCTAATAACATTGATTTCAGACTAATGGCTTCCAGATTGTGAGACAACCCATTTCTGTTGTTGAAGCCACCCAGTTTGTGGCACTTTTTTACTATGGCAGCGCCAAGACGCTACACATGGGGAAGGTCAGTGTGCCGCTGAGCTAGACTGGAGAGCAGCCCACTGTGACATGTGAGTCACCCTCCCCCAGACCATTTGTGCCCTGCGAGCTGGTAGGTTCTGGTCTGGCCACAGCACTGGGTTCAAAGCTGACCTCCGCTCTTCCTTATCATGTGGACTTATCTGAAAAATGGGGGTAATGGTAGAACCTTTCTCCTTGGGTGGTTGTGGAGATTAAATGAGATAACTCTTTTGAAGTGCCAGACACTGTGTGTGGCGTAATAGTAAGTGCTTGATAAACACTACCTGTTACCCGTATCGGCATTAAAGCTCTGACCCCTAGAGCTTATTAGTGTTGATGTCAATTTTACACTTCTCTGGTTTCTTATCGAAGTAGTATGGACGTGGCGGATGGCTGTGTCTGGACTGTCCAAAGGGATTGGCTGGTAACGTAGGGTCTTAGGAGCGTAGGCAGGCTCCTCACCATTGGAGGGACATGGCCAGGAATTCAGCCCGTTCACACCGGCTTTAGTAGGTTGCCTTTCATTCAGTCCATTCCACATTCTACCCAACCTCCCCCCCGACACACACAGATTTACCAAGAGGAGGCATGGGAGTCTGCAAAGACCTTGCCATGCTGGAACTAAGCTTGGAGGCCCGGAGGTCAGCAGGGTGAGCAATGCGCTGGGAGGTGGGCTGCAGAGCTGGGGGAGGCAGTGCCCTTGGTGAGGCTGCTGGGAGCCCAGCTCATGGCTACAGTTCTAACCCTGATTAAGGTTTCAAGGAGGGGGCCTAAGGCGAAAGAGAACACCTGTTAGTCAGGGGGCTGCGTTAAGAGGTTTCCAGGTCCCCTGCACTAGGTAATATGCCTGGGTCTTTATATCATTATCTGATTTCCTCTTCACAATAACTCAGGGAGGATGATATTACTATCTGTGTTTTACAATGAGAAAAGTAAGGTTCAGAAGACCTTTGCTAATTCAGGGCAAAGTCACAAAGCACATCAGTAGGCAGCCTTCAAACCCCAAGGAAGCACAGAGCTTGCGCAGCTAACTGTTATGCCCCATTGCCTGCTGGCATCTCCTGCACTGTCCCTGCTGTCCCTATGAGAAAGTCGCTCTCTGTCGGGGGTTACTGATATTTAAATCAGATTGAAGACAGTGTTATCAAACCCATCTGCGGATGGTTAGTAGCTATATATTTAAAAAGGCATAAATACTTTCTGAATACCGGTAGTATGCGTCCTTAATTTTCAACATTGTTCATGAAATGCCCTACGGGAATAGCCATCATAGTAATTCATACTTTACAGCACTCTGTAATTTACAAAGAGCTTTCACAAATATCAGCTCGTTGGACACACCAGCCAACAAGGGTAAGGTAGACTTCGTTGTAGGGAAGGAGAACGAAGGAATAAATCGTTCTCTTCAATGTTCAGAGAGACCTGTGAATATGAAGGCTGCTGAGAATAGGGCTTAGGCTGAGAATCATGCCTGAGAATCCAAGAAAGGACAAAGCTTCCTCGAAGGGGAACACAGTTTCCATTTCTGAGTGGACAGCTCCCAAATCAGCCCCAAATCCGCCTCCTGTCAGCTGGGCTTGGCGTTGTGTGTCCAGGACACAGCCGACAACGAGGTGCCTCAGTTACTGGGTGCTTATTCCATGCGCAGTGCTGTGCTGAGCACGCTCTATGACTTATTTCATTCATCTGCACACAGCCCTATGGGTTTCTCTTATGCTATCCCCACTTTATAGATGAAGAAACTGAAACTTTGAGGGGCTAAGTAACTCACTCAACATCACACAGCCAGTGAGTGGGCCCCCGGCCATGTGATCTTAGAGACTTCACTTTCAGCATTTGACGTTCAGGGGGCCTGCCCAATTAGTACAGCCTTTCTCATAGAGAAAAAGATTCTCTGGTGCTTATGTATTTGTTTTTTTCCACCCCGAGGGCCTTTGGACTTCCCTGTGGCTTGTACCAGGTCAGAACTGCAAGGGGTGCTTGGTTCAAGGCTCGGCTTCATTCTGCTCGGGACTCAGAGGCGCTGCATCTGTCTGCAAGGCGCCTGCTGTGTTCCTCCTCCGTAGGGACCATCGTTTTCAATTAAAGGGATTGATTTTGTGTAAACACCTGAACCCAGGCATCTAATGTCCTGATGGGGAAGCTTCCCAGTCACAAAAGAAACGCAGACCCACCTCCTCAGAGCCTCAAGTCTCTGCTCACCAAGACCCAGGTGAAGGGGCATCATGTCCTCACGTTCTGCTCTCATCTGGTCTCCGGATACCTTTGTTGGGCTTCCAATATTCTCCCAACAGCGCTCTTGCCATTTCTAAAATGGTTTAAATACAGACGCCCAAAATAGTTCCAGAGAGATCATCCTGGGAGAAGGTGTCACAGGTAGTGTCCTGCTCCCAGCGGGAGGTGAATTCTGAAGGGAAGACGGCGCCCTGGGATGCTGCAGTCTCAGTCTGTTTGGGAACATCTGTCACTCATCTCTCTCTCCAAAGTAATGGGGAATTTGCGATGAGAAAACAGAAGGCTGAAAGGAAGGTGGCAGGGGAGACGGGGATGATTTTTGGAAGAGAAAATGCTGGAACAAAATATACGCTGGCCTTTGGTTCTGTCTATTAGGGAGAGAGAGTGGAGACATTCAAGGGGGCTGACAGAGGGGCTTGCACTGTGTACTGTCACCCAGAGACAAAACCGGATGGCTCAGGCTCAGGCAGGGCCTGCTGTGAGAGCTAAGAAGCTCTGTTTGGGATTTGAAGTATTAATTCAATTTCCCTCTTCTCGTGCCACTTACCAGCTGTGAGGCACCAGGCAAATTATTCAATTTTTCGTAGGCTCTGTTTTCTCATTTGAAAAATGAGGATAAAATGCTCCCCTGCACAGGGCAAAGCGGTGGGAGTTAAAAGATATGAAGACAGCAGCCAGCGTGTGTCTGATGCGTAGTAGGTTTCTTCCCCTTCCCACTTTTTTCCTCTTCGATCCTGGATCCACCAACGACCTTGGCTTCAATAGAACAATCAGCCCCCACCTTAAGCTTGGATGCCTGAACTCAAAATCCTCACTTGTCTGCGGATCCACTCGTTATAGAAAGCAGCCAGTGCCTCCCCCATCTGTCATTAGCCTGCTCGGAGCCAGAAGCACCCAGTTAGGAACCCTTGTGTGGGCTTCTGGGTGGCTGGGGAGGGTGCCCCTTGTTTCCATGACTGCTGTTATTTTGCAACAGGCCATTTTCCCTGAGAAGTCGCTAAACATACCTTCCCACCAACGTGTACTTTTTTTTTATTCCCCTGTGATCAATTATTGTAGTTCCTAGATTTTCAACAGAAGTGAGAACCCCGGAGTTAAGGCTCTCTCCTCCCCCCCCCCCCACCTCCCCAGTTTACAAATAAGAAAGCTGAGGCTTAGAAAAGAGGCAAAGCTTGGCCAACCTAACACTGCTGGAGGGAGCATTATTCAGACCAAACTATCTCTGCAGACTGGCTTCCCTCCAGGGCTAAGATGAGTGGAATCCTCCAGCCACTGCCAAACAGGGAAACTGGTCCTGCCTGAGGACAGAGCTGTGAGAATTACAAGCAGGGTACTCCGCAGCTATCTCCTGGCGGTATGCATGCAAATGTGATTATCAGCAATTCTAAGGAAGAGAATAACATTTATTGAGTTATTACTATATGCTGGGAACTGTGCTAGGTGCTTCATTTGCATTATCTCATTTGATCCTTGCAACAGTCCTCTGAGGAAGAACGCCCCCTCCCTAGAGATGTACAGACACATACTACTTTCCAGAACCTGTGAATGTATTACCTTGTATGGGAAAAAGGACTTTGCAGATGTGGATAAATTAAAACAACAAGAAGAAGTCCAACAACAAAACATAAGCACGAGAAAGGAACAGTGAGACAGAAGCAGAACCGAAATGACAACCCAAGTCGGCTGGCCCTTCGGGTGACACCACCCCTGCCTCACACACTGTTCTTCTCCTGTATTCCAAGGGCATTGTCACAGGCTCCCTTCTGCACAGAGGAGCACCCCACCCAGGGTAACCAGCCTGTGGGCCAGCAGAGCCCTGGTGGGAATCGGGGGAGGCCGTGCCTGTTGCCACCTCCATAGGCAGACACTCAGACCAGCTCCAGAGGAAGCTGGCCGTCCAGTGTAAGACTCACGCACAAGTGGTATAAACCTGGCTGTGACCTGGATTCCGTCCATCACTGGGAACGTCTGTCTACACAGCTCCACATTTGGAAACACCTGAATATTTGAAACTGTGTAGACTCGTGCATGCCCATCACCACCACCCTTGAGTCCTGTTTACAAAGCCTCCTCTATGTGACAGGTGTGGGTCTAAGCGCATTAGAGGTAATACCTCCTTCAGTTGTCACAAAATCTCTGGAGAGTAGACACTGATTATTGGGTGATTGTTGTCATCTTTAAGCGTTAATCTTGGGTTTTCTTTTTAATTGTCCTCTTAACTCCTTTAAAGCTAACAAAACTGTCATGAAATGGGGAAAGAGGAAGTCTGCTGCTTGAAAACGATTTCCATTTCACGAATCCCAGTTCCTTTTTACTCCTTGGAGATCTAATTTTATGTACGCTTCCTGAATGCAGCCAAACAGGGGGATGGCCTGGATTGGGGCTCTGGCAGGAGATCGCAAGCAGAGCTTTTGTTTTGATCTCACCGCTGAGGTTAATACCTGGTGATTCCTCCACAGGCTGTTTCCCAGGATGCTGTTATTCCACTGTCGGCTGGGGAAGAAAACGTCCCCGTGAAAATAAATTAAATGCAGCCTTATTTACAAATCCTTAGTTAGATTTCCATCCTGTCCAACAGGATGAGACTGTGACCCATTATTTACACTAGTAAGCTGAGAATGACATCAAAAAGCTCTCTTATGAACCACAGGGGTGATAATGATTTAATCTAGACATGTGCTTTACAATAGAAATGCATATCTGCTTCTACAGAGCTGAAAGGAAGCAGCACTGCCTTCTATATTTAAGGGACAAGACATCTAATCCCAAGCCTTGTTTCGAAATATCCGTGGACCCCACGTGTCTATGGTTTCACGTAGAAATCCGGCACACACTGGGGAAACCGGGCGCAAAGAAAAGTCCAGGGAGACACCAGAGCCCTAAATGGAGGTGGAAACACCTGAATACCTGGAGAAGAGGATGCAACGTTCTTTATGCAGCCAGCAAAAACAGACTTGGAATCTTTTCTCTCGGTCCCCGTTTTCTCCTATGACACACTCCACCTCTGCAGCTGTGCACACACACATACTGATCGCGCCTCACAGGGAGGCTTCAGAACAGATGGGAGAAAGGGCGAGGGCATTCTGCAGAGGCAAATCCTTGTTACTATCTGTTACCATCCTTGTCATTTGCGTCTTTACTGCATTCATGGATCTGTTTTTTTCCGGGCACCGGCAGGGTGATGTGGAAGCATGTGAGCACTGAAACCAGAAGGGTTAGAGGTAAAGGCCCTGCTCTATTATTACCAGCTCTGTGGCTTCTGGGGCGAGGCATGGACATCTGACTCTGCATTTCCTCATCTGTGAAATGGGTATATATTTCCTTTCTATCGATGTTAGTCTGCCCACCCCTCTTCTCTCTTCCAACTAAGCCCGATTGTCTGAACATACAAAACAATTTACTATAATTCAGCTGTGCAGAGTTTGTAGAGTACTTAAAAATATAACAGCTTAGAGATATAATTTGCATATCATAAACGCCACCCTTTGAAAGTGTACAATTCAGTGTTTTGTTTTTTGTTTTGTATACCTGCAGTTATACATCAACTGCCCACTATCTAATTCCAGAACATTTTCCTTACCCCCAAAAGCAAACTCACAGCCATTAGCAGCTACTATATTTAGAACACAGTTTACTAATCAACGTCCTGCTACTCTTCAAGGTCTAAGAAATCTCTCAAGTGCACACTGAATTACTCCTGACCTAAAAGCAGTACCAAAGAGTCAAGTACTTGATGTGTTCCCCTCTGCGGCCCCCCGACTGACAGCTGAAATCTCCCAGGCCTTCCCAAATAGACGGTATGTTTTTGGAGGGCAAATTCCATGTTTCCTGTGTTTTCCTTCCCCCAGCACCTCTGCTCAGGGCTGAACTTGTAAGTAGGTGCTTGGTAAATGCATGGCTTCTGACTGACTGGCTAGTTGCCCCACTTCTTCCGAAGACCAGTGTGTTTGTCATCTGTCTGCTTCTTAGAATGCCAGTGCCTCTGCAAGCTGTCATGTTCCATGATTATTCTCTCCAAAGCACGTGCTGTTAATTTTTTTATCTTAATGAACTGTCCAGTCGAGTTTAGTCATGGGAATAGCAATAGAAGCACAATAAAAATGGCTTATGCCTTGCGATTGTCAGAAACTCTTCTCCCTACAACACTGGCACATAATTGAAATAAAATATCTCAATGGTTACAAACACCATTTGTAGAGGATAAAGTGGGGTAAAGTACTACTCTAAAAATCCATGCCAACGGGCTTTATAAACATGGATTATTGGAACGTTCCTCCAATTGCTACCTGCTCAAGCATTTAAGGGCATGGCTGTTATTCTCTGTGTTTGCCTGAGTGAAACCACTCTGGGTACCAAGCAACATGTCAGCCCCAATTTTCCAGGGTGTTACAGATGCACATTCTTTCCTGGTGGGAGATAGGTCAGGCAAGCTAGAGCAGGCCGAAAGGCTCGTGTTAACAGATGCACACGCAGGGGGGCCCATTATGCAGCTGTTAGCATCCCACGAGTGGAAACTGATGCCACTCAGATCTAAATGATGGCCCAGGAGGAGCTGAGAGAGAGAGAGAATGAGGAATAGAAGAGATTCTGCTCAACATAGTAGCACAGACGAGACCACGCTCCAGGCCTCTGCCCCACATAATTTTCTAAGGCAGGCCCTGTATTCCTGTCAAACCATAAGAGGAACATGGGAATTAGGTATTGACTACTATAGTCATTCATTCCAGAGGTACTTTCTGAGCGACTAGTAGTGTGCACAGCACTGCTCTTGATGCTGAGGACGTGAGGGGGATGGCGAAACAGACCACGTCTCTGAACCTTGTGAGGCTTAGAATCTCACGGGGAAAGCATGATAAAAAGTAAGCCATGAGAGGAAATAGATGTGATATTCACAAATTGTGTTGACTGCTGGGACCCCTGAGGCAGAATGATTAAATGCCAGGTAACACAGGGGTAGGGGATGGGGGTGGCTCTACAGGTTGTGATGTTAGGAAAGGCCTTTTGGGGGCAGTGTTTAAGCTGAGCCCTAAATGATGAGAAAGAGCCAGGAATGTGAGGAGACTGAGACTGAGGGAACAGAAAGAGCCACGCCCCTAAAGCTAGAAGGGGCTGGGCCCACTCAAGGGACAGAAATAGCCAAACTAAGCAAGGGCGGAGAGGCAGGAAGTGACAGGAAGTGGAGGGAGGGCAACTGGCAGCCTAGTTAGGGTCTGGATTTTACTCTGATGAAGATGGATGTCATCAGACAGTTTTAAGTGAGGACTATGGGCAATTGCAAGGAAACCTCCAACCCCTTCTTCCCCCCTGCTCCAGATTAAATCCAGACCTGTTTCTGCTCCATTTTATCTTTTCAAGTCAACTTCCGGTCCGGAGTCTGATTCCCATTTGCCCTCTCATGTGCACCTCAGTCCCCCCCTCAATCCTCACTCGGGGCAGCCATTACAGCCCTGTTCTCCTGTTCCGGCCCATGGCCCTCCTAACCTAGACTTCACCCCGTGCCCTCTGAGAGGGCCAAGCAAAGATAACAGAGAAGCCCCAGGACGGATGAAGAGAAGGCCATTCAGACCCTGGCTCTGATCCCTGGGATGCAGCATTTATTCTGCAGAGCCATCAGTGAGAGATTTCTCTTGTCCTCCACCAAAGTGCAGGGGCAGCCAGAATGTTCTGGGAGGTGCACAATCGGAATGCAGACACAGGATTAAAATCTGCCTTCCAAGGAGGAGAGGCTGCAGTTCTGTGTGTACAGCGGTCCTTTCCTGTCTCGTTCCCCACAGTATCTTGGTACCTAGCACAGCACTAAGTGTCCAGTGAATACGCATTCAGTGAAAACAACGAAGGAACAAATGACTCTGGTGTATTCATGCACAGACACAAGGCTTGTTGCAAAATATTCAGTAGAGTCTGTGGCAGGTTGGGTTCGCTAGGAAGCCAACTCTGAGATGGTTTCACATGGGGATGTTCATTAGGGGGTGCCCTTCAGAACATGGCCTCCTACATGTGGGAGGGAAAGGAAGAGAAGCAGGAATGGACGTAGAGAGAAGGTAAGATGGGATCAGACCCAACCCCAGGCTCAGGCCACCCTGCATGGCGCTCTGGGTGAAGGATGGCCCTTCCAAATGATCTCAAGTAAAGCTGAGATGGCGAAACCTGTACTGATCATTCATCAGCTGTAGGAGGCCCCAGGAAGGGACATGACCTTGGCTGAGGTTAATATCTGCAACTGAGGAAAACCCTAAAGGGTCTGAGAGCTGAAGGTTCTCTGCTGAGAGCACTCCTAGTAGCGAAGACCACCAGTCCTCCAGTGAGGTGGGAACTGGGTACTGCTTAGCAGTGTTCACTTTAGAAGCACGTCTACCTACACTGGGATCTCCTGTTTCTAACAGCTCCTGGTACGTCCAGAAAAGTTAAAGGAAATTGAGGCAATCCTGCCTTCATATGGGTGGGTAGCTCCGTGGTCTGATAGAAAGAACACTGGCATTGTTCTTGAGGAGGGAAGAAAAAGGAATAGACTCGTGCTTCTGCAATGTAATATGTGTGACCTTGGGCAAGAGACAACTCTGTTTTCTAGACTATGTGTAACCTTTCTGAGCTTCAGTTTGTTCTTCCATAGAAAGAGATGGAGAATGACCACCTGAACGGGTCAAAGTGGACAGTGCACAAGAAAGCTCTGTGAGAAATGTAAAGGGCTGTGCAGGTAGTGGAAAGGGAGGATGTTGTCCCTTTTGGAAATGGACTTGGAACAGTAAGCACTGGCTTATCAGAGAGTGCTTGCCAAAGCTCTGGGCAGCAGAAGGCTCAGGTGGATGGAGACCAGGCCTCCTTCCTGTGAAGGCCTGTTTACCCAGGCGCATGCACCCCACACACTGATGGAAGACGTGGCATTAAACTTCCACATCCCATCCTCAAGAATCTTGCACACTTCTACACAAACAAATAGCAATGAGGTCACGAAGGGATATCAACACCAACTTCTCCATCAGGCACCGTATATTTAGGGTCTCTTTTTTTATTTTTTATTTTTTATTGAGACATAAGTAACGCATGACATTGTGTTAGTTCCAGGTATATGATGTAACGATTCAGGCTTCGTATATATTGTGAAACGATCTCCACAATAAGTCTATGTTAGTACTGGTCACCATGCATAGCTATCATTTTTTTCCTTCTGGTAAGAACGTTTAAGATCTACTCCCTTAGTAAGTTTCAAATGCATAGTACAGTATTATTAACCATCGTCACCATGCTGTAAATTACATACCTAGAACTCAATTATTTTCTAACTGTAAGTTTGTACCTTTTGACCACCTTCACTCATCGTGTCCACCCCTGTCGCTTCTGGCAACTACCAATCTGTTCTCTGTGTAGGATTTTTTACATTGTTTTTGTTTTTTCCTTTTCAAGATTCCACATATAAGTGCTGTCATGTGGTATTTGTCTTTCTCTGCCTTATTCTGACTTATTTCACTTGGCATAATGCTGTCGAGGTCCATCTATGTTGTTACAAATGACAAGATTTCCTTCTTTTCGATGGTTGAGTGATAATCCATTATGTGTACATCACATTATCTTTAGCCATTTATCCATCCGTGGACACTTAGGTTGTTTCCATGACTTAGGTATTATAAATAACGCTGCAATGAATATGCGGGTGTTTTCTTTGGATCCATATCCAGAAGTGGGATTGCTGGGTCATAAGGTAGTTCTATTTTTAATTTTCTGAGGAAACTTCATACTGTTTTCCATCGTGGCTGCACCGATTTACATTCCCACCGACAGTGCACAAGGGTTCCCTTTTCCCCACATCCTCACACAGGAATGTTTTCATTTCTTTTAAAGTCAGAAGGAAAACTGACCTTTTAGGGTAGAAGATTATATTCATTTTTAGTCCAAGGCAATCATAAAATACAATATTTAATACTCTTATGGAAAAAGAAGCTTCTGAAGGCCAAGTTGCCCAGGACTCATGAAGGGAGACTGAGACCCCGAAGGATCCAGGGGACTGAGGATGAAGACGTGATCAGCTCTATCTTATGGGGTCAGGGAACCCCACCTGTAGGAGAGGCTCCTTCTTCACATACCCAGATAAACGGGGACAGAAAAGGAAGATTTGTGCAAGAGAATCGAGAGTGAAGCCTTGCAGTGCGTGGGGACTACCAGCAATACAGCATGGCCGGAGAGTAAACGGCAGGATGGGGGAGCATCAGGAGATGAGAGGGAGTGGGGGCTGGATATGTCAGTCTTATTAGAAGCCATGCAGAGGGCCCTGCGGTCTATCGTGTGAGGGAACACACGTTTCTAAAGCTTGGGGTTTTGAACGGAAGCAACTTGATGCAACTTGGATTTTGGAGAAACCATGCTGCAGCTGGTGAAGGACTGGGGAAGAGGGCCGGCCGCCGGCCGTACGCCCAGGGCCCTGAGCAGCAGCCACCTCGGCGGTTCCTGCAGGAGCACAGGCTGCTCCCTGCCATCATGGGGTCCCATTCCAACCCTCTTCAAGAGTGGAACTCAACAAGCGACAAAGCCTTTTTCTTTCTTTGCCCAAAGCATGATGTAAAAGATTTAGGGGCAAATGAATAACAATCCTCCTGGGTCCATTTTTCAAGTGGAAATTCTGAAGAGAAATGGGGAGTATCCGTTACGGACAGGAAGGCGGAGGTGCAGGAAACTTGCCAGACATTCATTTAGAGAGGTACCTTCTCACTAGCTCTTCTAAGTGTGCAGCCGACTTTTAAAGATTTGTTTCCTTAGGAAAAAAAGTATAAGAACTGTTGCTATGACAACCTAAGGGCATTTAGAATGGCGCTTAGATTCTAAAATTCAAAGCCTCTTAAAAAGATGATCTTACTGGCCCCTCCACAATTTTTCTAAAGCTTCCAAGGGGAGGCTTCTGCCAGGTATTTGGCTACAGCCCGTCTAGATCCTCAGCAGAC